>NC_087212.1:7515096-7609400 GCF_015104395.2 Macrobrachium nipponense
TATTGTGCTAGACTTCAAATTTGTTGCAAAATGAAGGTAAATGATTGAATATTACTAGAATATAAGAGTTTTAGCTTACAATTGCGTTTTCGACGATTTCGGTAGAGTCAAAGTTGACCGAAGGTTGAAATTTTGGTACTTATCGTTATTCATATGAAAATATTTCAAAACTGATAAAAGCTACAGCCATGAGTTGTTTTTTGTTGTATTCTACATGAAATTGCGCACATTTTCATATATAATACTCCATGTAACGGCTAATATAAAATGGTGCAAAAATTATGTCAAAGTGACGAAATAATTTCTGAGATGTGTCGCTGATGCTTTTTAGTGCGAGAAGAAAGAAATTTGCACTTGAGCGCCTGGGTAATGATTGTAAACAAAACAACGCCTTGATCCATGAGCTCCCAGCATCCCCCAAGGCACTTGATTCAAAAGTTTTTGCCTAGAAGGCCTATAGCTATTTTTCCGCAAATTAAAAAAAAATAACTTTTTTATATCGACGTACCATACGTCCAATCGGCACCCAACAGACAATTTATATCGACGTTTAATACGTCCAATCGGCGTTAAAGGGTTAAGAAAACATTTGCAGAAAGTTAATCCAGACCAATTTATAGTCTCATATCTTACATAATTACAGGCACACTAGTCCAACTACATCATGACACTGATGAATGCTGATTTTAATTCACATGGAAATAGTATAGAAGGCAACTGCATCTTTGTTCCATGATTGGCCAAAAGAGGTTACTACATAGTTTCAATGTGATGTTACACCTCCATGGTGACTGGACGAGTACCACGATTGTAATAAGTAAGATGGCAAAGCTGATGGTTATAATTGAATTGGAAGAGTTTTATTTTGGGAAGTAAACAGTCACAGCTGAGATATAAAAATAAAAGCATTTGGTGAGTGTACAAAAAAGTTTATTGAAGTTTAATCACCATTTACACCCTAAATTCTTTCACAATTTCATAGTTTCCTACATAAAAACAAAAATTATGTTACAAAATTTAGTTTTATTATCTTGTGTAAAAAAAATGTCCTTGTTAAAATTTGATAAATGTTACCAAATACGTACTTCAATGTAGTTCATGCATAGTTTTCTGTCCATTATATTTACTAACTACTAAGTGTAATGGACAGAAAACTGGAGGTAGCTTGTAATGTATTTATTTAATGTTTAAGACTGAATAGAAAGCCCACTAAGTCCTTGGTTTTACAGTGAAACTTATTCCAACTTAACCTTTCCTTTTTTTGCTCTTGTTTGACAAATATTTTGTGGCAGGAATGCTAAGTGGGCAAAAGAGCAGAAATCAAACAAAGGAATAAATATGAGCAGGTTGAACTTCAGTACCAAGTCTAGAGAGTAGCACAAGCTTAAGCCAATTTTTTCTAGATTCCTGCCATGAAATATCTATTTAAAAATATGAAGGGTTAAATAACATTAAGTTTCACCTTGAAACCAAGGACTTAAGTGGGCTTCATATTTAGTGTTAAGACTATCGTGCCAGGACCTTCATTATATTCTAACTATAAAGTGTAATGGACAGAAAACTGGAGGTAGCTTGTAATGTATTTATTTAATGTTTAAGACTGAATAGAAAGCCCTTGTTTAACAGATATTTTGTGGCAGAATGCTAAGTGGGAAAAAGAGCAGAAATCAATCAAAGGAATACATATGAGCAGGTTGAACTCCAGTACCAAGTCTAGAGTAGCACAAGCTTAAGCCAATTTTTTCTGTATCGTGCCTGGACCTTCACTTGACCTGTCTCAATCTGTGTCCGTACCCCTGATTTTCTGAGCTTTCTTAATGCTTTCCCTCCTGCTCATTGCAAATTTATATTCTAACTGTTCCCCTCCAATTCTGACTATATACTTAACCATCTGTCTTTACCTGCTCACTTTAACAAATAGAGAATAGCATCTGTACCTGAAGATATGTATGAAGATTAAGTTCTATCAGCCATGTTATTAACCATGCTATGTGGTGAGAAATAACTTACCCTTGAAATTGATGTTACCAACAGACAAATATCTTTGGTGTCCAGGAGCAGTCTCACTAATAATTTTTGCAGCATTAACTTCTTGAACATCGAAATTTTCCACAAATATTACGTCCTTCTTAAATGTGTGTTCCCCTGAGAGAGTTGCATATTCTATAAATGGGTGACCTCCTAATGTATTTACTTTAACATCTGCCTGAAAAAAATATAAAAACTTTTAAATGTACAGGTTGTAATAACCCAGACACAAGTTTGCTAGACTCCACGAGGAAAGCAATATGACCAATTCCTGAGAGGTAATATCTTTCAACCTGAGGAAAACTATTAAAGTTCTGTATGTGTGCTAGAGATACTATTAACAGCTCCTCAGGAATTGAATATGCCAAATATAATCTCATTATGTAACTCAAGTATAGTGCCCATTTTTATCCTAATACGTATTACCATTGTTTCCCTAAGCCAGCATTCGAAGGTTACACAATGTACATCTAAAGGTTAAACAAAGTACAAATCTCATTACAAAGCCACATTGGATTTGCTCTTTTCACTGTAATTTCCCTTCTACAAATACTCTTCTTGTCATACCATGCAATTTTGTCCATTACTCTTGTAAACATAAGATTCCCACAATTGGGTTAGGCAAGAATTTACTGCAATAAATATAGTAAAAAGATTTGTGCATGGGCTGGATGTGTTATTTCAAACCAATGAAGGTTCATTGCTCTGCTTCAATTTTCTTATTTGAAAAGGATGCTACAGCTGTGTTTGCTCATTCCAGGAATTTGCACAGTACTTTAGGTACGAAAATTCAACTATGTCTAGGCCTCTGAACTACCACCTATTTCTCTCCTGTTAGACAAAGGTTTAAGGGTCATGCCTACAATATTAAGGCCACATTATAAAGTAAATGACTGTTTCTATCTTATGATTAAAGGCATTTACTTCAAAATTGTACACCCAATCTACAAATAATAATGAAAATTCTCTCATGTGGGAATTTAGAAATTTGACTTCAAAGTTAACTCGAAAGCTATTTTTCTTGTAATAAAAAAATATTAGTTATACTACAATGTAAAAGTTACATTTAACTTGTTCAGTCTTCTTAGGGAAGATGCATGTAATTTTCAAAAAGAAAAGTATGCTATGAGAAAACAGCAAAACTAAAAAATATAACAATGTCGAAAATTGTATTTTTCCTAACTATACAAACCTGAGGTCCTTTAACAATAAGAAGGTACTTAGCGGCAGCTGAACCAGTCGTAAGCTTTGAACAAGGGGGTTTGGTAGTTAACTACTTGTCCGGCAGTTGGCGGTCAGCTCGACTGCGAGGAGAGGAGTCACTTTGCTTTAGGCCCAGGAAACGCAGAGTGAGGGGTGGCATGGGGTGGGAATGTGTGTAAAGGACCTCAGGTTTGTATGGTTAGGAAAAATACAATTTTCAACAAATTGCTATTTGTTCCGATATGTATACAAACACTCGGTCCTTTAACAATAGGAAGACTCACTTATTGGTGGGTGGAATCTGAGTCTTATGAACAGAATGGTGTTCGTCCTACCTTGGTTCCCTCCCTGGATGCAAGAGCAAAGGGAGGGATCCTAGCCTCTGCCCAGCTGATCGGGGTGTGCACTGCAGGATCAGTGGTCAGACTTCTGGACCAAATTTATAAGAGGGAGGCAAGCGTACCTCTTATAAATAGTAAAAACACAAGAACTAGTTCCTACTTCAAGAGCCCAAATGAAGTCATGGGTTTGTCTCTTGTTGGCTTCCACTCCCCCTCCTTGTTGGGGAGTGGTGGATAATTACTCCTATCCCTACTCAGTAGGATGGAGCTCAGTCATGTAGCTTACCTGCATCTGCTTCCTGTTCAGCGTAGTGACGACTGCGGCCCTCTGACCACAGGTGGAGGAGGAAGAACGAAGGAGGAAGAGAAGCTAGTCACACACTCTTTCACGCGCTCATTCATGCAGTCTCACAAGGATGCGATGCTGTTCTGTCCGCTCGGGTGCTGGGTAAACTACACAACTTGTTGAGCAGCCACCACGGGTCCCAAGGAAAAGGGGTGTCCAAGGACCTGTGGGTATCCCGAAAGTAGAAGAAGTGAAGGTGGTCTGGTTGGCCCAAACCTCTGCCTTCAGAACCTGCGCCAGGGAGAAGTTCTAGGGGAACGCAAAGGTTGGACCAATACCTCTGACTTCGTGAGCTCTCGGACGAAGGGTACGGGTGTCGTCACTACCATTTGTGTCGTACGCCCTCCTGATCACCTCACGCAGCCAGAAAGAAAGTGCGTTCTTGGAAACTTCTTTCTTGGTAACCCTGGTGCTAATGAAGAGGCGTTGACACTCAGGTCTGAGGTGTCGAGTTCTCTTCAGATAACGCCATAGCAGCATCTCATCCGCATCATTATCAGTGAAGTTCTTCAGGGAGGGGATCGTGAAAGACTCGAACCGGTCGTCAGGGACCGAAGGATTCTTAGTCTTCGCTACTAATTCGGGACGAAATCGAGCGTCTCGGATCCCCATCCCCTGGAATGCTTGACGTCGAAGGAAAGACCATGAAGTTCCCCTACTCTCTTTGCCGATGCCAGGGTCAGCAGGAAGAGGGTCTTGAGGGTCAGATCCCTGTCTGACGACTCTCGGAGTGGCTCGAAGGGTCTTCGAGTCAAACTCCTAAGGACAAGAGTCACATCCCACCCCAGGGGCCTGAGTTCCCTGGGTGGGCAAGACCTCTCGAAGCTCTTCATAAGGAGGGAGATCTTGAAGAAGAAGGAGATATCCACTACTCGCAGTTTAAGGACTAGGGCAGCTCTGTATCCTTTAACTGCGGAGACAGAGAGGAGCTTCTCTCGGCGAAGGAAAATGAGGAAATCCGCTACCTGCTGAACAGTGGCTCTAAGAGGGGAGACCCCCCGTCCACGACACCAACCACAGAAGATGGACCACTTTCCCTGGTATACAGCTGCAGAGGACTGTCTGAGGTAACCAGCCATCTCTGTTGCTGCACTGCGAGAAAAGCCTCTCGCTCGCAAGAGATGGTGGATAACAGCCAGCCGTGAAGACACAGGCACTCGACCGACTGGTGGTACCTTTCTACATGTGGCTGGCACAGAAGGTTGTGCCAGGGGGGAATCTCTCTTGGTGCTTCGGCGAGCAGAGCCAGCAGGTCTGGGTACCAAATGGCTTGAGGCCATTTGGGCGTCACCAGGATCATCCGAAGATTCAGGGTGATCAGCGCCCTGCCGATCACCTTGCGAATCAGACAGAACGGGGGAAAGGCATACATGAAGAGATTGTCCCATGGGTGTTGAAAAGCATCCTCTGCAGCTGCCCATGGGTCCGGCACAACAGGGTAGAAAACCTAGAGTTTTCTGTTGTGCCGGGTGGCGAACAAAACCTATGACTGGACGCCCCCACAGGTTGAAGAGCCTTTCCGCCACGTCTGGGTGAAGGGACCACTCTGTTCCTATCACCTGATCCCGACGGCTGAGCTTGTCGGCTACCAAATTCCTCTTGCCTGGAATGTAGCTGACAACTCTACTGAGTGGTCCATGGCCCATTTGTGCACCAGCAACGTCAACTGATGCAACGGAAGGGACACTAGGCCCCCCTGTTTGTTGACGTTTGCCACTACCGTGGTGTTATCGCTCATCAACACCACTGAGTGTCCCACCAGACGATCTTGGAACTCTTGGAGAGCGAGGAATGCTGCCTTGAGCTCCAGGACGTTGATGTGAAGGTGCCTGTTGTGATGGTTCCACACACCCGCAGCCAGCAACTCCTCCAGGTGTGCACCCCATCCCTCAGTCGATGCGTCTGAAAACAGCAACATCTCTGGGAGGGGAGTGCGAAGAGGCACTCCTCTTACGAGGTTACCGCCATCCAGCCACCAGGCTAGGTCCTGCCTCACCTCCCCCGTGAGGGACACGGGGAAGAAAGGTGGGTCTCTTGCCTGTGACCAACACTCCTTTAGTCTCCACTGAAGAGACTGCAGGTGAAGACATCCGTGAGGGACTAGCTTCTCGAGAGACGAAAGGTGACCGATCCCGACATGCCACTGCTGAGCTGGCTGCTCCTGTAGGGACAGGAACCGTCCTGCTGCCTCCCTGAACCTGCTGATCCTCGAATCTACGGGGAAGACTCGCCCTGCTACGTGTCGATCAGCATGCCCAGGTACTTCATCCTCTGCTTGGGGTCGAGATCTGACTTCTCGTAATTCACTACGATACCCAGATCGCGGCAGAATTCAAGGAGTTGATCTCTCTCCTGTAGCAACTGTGAGTGGGAGCTTGCCAGGACTAACCAATCGTAGAGATACCTCAGAAGACGTATCCCTACCGAGTGGGCCCAAGCCGACACCAGCGTGAACACTTGCCCTGAATTGGTACACCATCCCGTTGAGGATAAGCGGAGATAATTCCTGGAGGATTGATGGATGGGTATCTGGAAATACGTGTCCTTCAGATCCACAGAAAGCATGAAATCGTTCTCCCTCATGGAATTGAGCACTGACCGTGCCGTCTCCATCGTGAACTGAATCTGGCGAACGAATCGGTTCAAGGGAGAGAGATCGGTCACTGGGCGTCAGGAGAGCTGCTGCTGGTCCCCCTCTCTGTTCGGTCCCGGTAGGAGCGGTGGTCAGGGGACCGGCAGAGTCCGCTGTCGCAGTGGGAGCGAGGCCTGTCCTCATGGCGCGTCACGCCGCTTGGACCAGCTGAGGCTGGTCCAGGCGACCGAGGGGACCGCTTCCTTGCCTCAGCCCGCGGCCAGTCTGGGACCGTTGCGTCAGCCCTGTTTACTGGCGGATCGCCGTGACAGCGATCGCTGGTCTGGTGGGAGTCACCTGGGTGACTCCTGCCAGTCTTCTGCTCTGTGCCTGGATCCTGGTGTTGAGTGGACTCGGATGCCTGGGTCTTGGCTGCACGGTCACCCGCACGTGACCGTACACTCGGTACCTCTTGCGAGCGAGAGGCTGAGACGGTACCCGGCGCCGAGGCAGAACCTCTGGCGCCAGGCGAGGATGTACCGGTGTTAGCCAGCTCTCCTCCAGTGCCCATCTTCTTCTTCCTTGTGGAAGGAGAGACGGGCCCCATTCCCAAAGGAGCAGGAGGACCAGCGGAAGTCCCAACCGTCCCACCGGAATGGGACGGACCCTTAAAAGTCTCAGGGCGAGCCTTCTTAGGGGGGGAGGAGGCTAGGGGAGGAGGCTACCTTCTTCTTCTTCGGCTGTGGGGCCTTAGAAGATGAAGGGGAAGCGGCGGCAGACGACGACGACGAAGAAGATGATGAAGCCGATGACGACACCTGCCTCCTCCTCCTCTTCTTCATCAGCTTCCTCAGGACCACCGTTAGGTCTTCCATCCAGGATGGAGCCAGGGCAGTTGCTGAAGCAACAGGGCCCAACTGCACCTGTCCGGAAGGACCTGGGGTGGGAGCAGCAACACCACAGGCAGGAACACGGCGGCAGGAACTGGTACTGGAACTGGAGCGGCAGGAAACTCAAGAACAGGAGCCGGGCAGGAACCAGCGGAATCCTCTGTACCGGAGGCAGGTCCAGGGGAGAGCGCTTGGGACACCGGAAGTCAGGGGCTGGAGCAAGTGGCAAACCCAGGCGGCGGCGACAAGGCAAACCTCTTCACCTCCGGCAGCGGCGACAAGGCAAACCTCTTCACCTCCGGCAGCGGCGCCTGAACAGCAGCTGTCGGGGTAACCATGGCTACGTGCTGGGTAGACACAAGGTGAGGCAGCGCAGCTTAGCCAGGCGTGGACACCATCGCGGTTGTCATGGTAGTCGGGCCGTGAGTTACCGGCATGGTCCCTCTCGCTAAATGAATCAGCAGCCCCTGCACACTCGGTGTCCCTTGGAGCCCCAGCGAATACCAGGCCGGGCCGAGATCGTCCTCCGTGGCAAGTAAGAGGAAGGAAACACAGTCGGGTTAGTAAGAGGGGGGTCTCTCCTCACCTGGGGGGGCGAACAGACGATCCCGAATACAACTGGACATCGGGGTACCAAGCCCCATCCTCCACGCTCGACTGATCGAGAGAGAAGGAGCGAGATACGCCCCGCCCGAAGGGGAAGGAGCCATACGTGGGAGCTGCGATGGAGGGAGAAAAGAAGAAGACATGTCCGTAACCAAAGGAGTAACAGGAGAACCCTCCGATGACTCCTTGGCCGGCTTACGCGGCTTCTTCCTCCCTCCATAGCGCTCCCACTGCTCCTCCGACCAAACAACACATATATCACATGGCCCAGTGTCGACACAGAGTACAAAGTTCATGAGGATCAACCTCTACAGAGGACTGGAAGGCCCCACACTTACGGCCCTCCACACCAGGGCACAATCTGCGGATGATGGGGGGGCCAGGGGGTCTCTCCGGCTCTCGAGATTCCATTGCAATTCACAAAATTCACCATATTGAACATACTAAACAGACACGTACTTACATATAGCCATGCACATACACACACAGTAAGAGGGAAAGAGAAAAGCCTTCACGTAGAGAAGAAAACAAAGCATACAACGAGAGGCGGGCAGAGAGGCGAGCAACATGTCTAACCACCTGCACGGCTGAAAGCAAAGTGACTCCTCTCCTCGCAGTCGGGCTGACCGCCAACTGCTGGACAAGTAGTTAACTACCGAACCCCCTTGTTCGAAGCTTACGACTGGTTCAGCTGCTGCTAAGTACCTTCCTATTGTTAAAGGACCGAGGGTTTGATACGTATCGGAACAAATGCAGTTTTTGTGATAAAACTATTAAAAAAATGTATGTCTTTAAATCCCTCCCCAGAACAATAATTTAACTCCAAAATGTAGATATTTTATCTCTTCAATTCACTCAGTTATTTCACTACACTGGATAAAAGTACAGAATATTCCCAATTAGTATTTGTTTCAGGAGTATTTAGCAATAGAGTTCAGAATGCACACTTCAGAGAGAGGATGTCATGGGGCTGAATAAGATTCAACATGCAATTCCCTCCACTCACACCAGTGTCATGTAACTATTTCCTCCCTTCCTTCTGTAATACCTCTCAAAAAACATACTAATCAGGATGTAAAACTAGCAGCAGCAGCAGTAGTAGTAGTAGGGATAACTGCATAGTGCAGTTTTTAGGAAAGTTAATTTTGGAATTACTTCTTAATTTTAAAAGAGTAGACAAACACAACTACGAAACAACAAGCTCAAAATAAAAAACCTACTTCCGGTACGGAAGTACCACTTACAATTTGCACTTTCTGACAGTGCAAATGGCAATAAAAGTATAAAGTTTTTTCGTAGTATCCATTCGGCCCATATAGCTTTGCTTTCTCATTTCACTTTTCATTGGTCTTCCAACAGCTCTCCACCCCCTTTCACTTACCTAGCCCCAAATTTCCCAAATAAAGATCCTTTAAGTTAGTCCTACACAATTACAAAAACATTAACAATTAATCAATAACTTGTAGACAGGAAAAAAATTATCCAAGTGAAGACTTCCTGTAATCTGTGCATTCAGTGCTATAAATACAACTTATAGCGATGTAAATTATTTACCTTTACTTCTACTTGTGAAATATTCAACCGTGAAATTACACGACCATCGTCCAAGAGAGCCAAATTATCATCGTTAATGGACAATCCATTGGCTTGCAAGAAGTGTCCAATTACATCGTCAACAACGTTAATACTCTTGGAGCTTGCGGAATCCAGACTTCTGAAGTGTAATTTGGCTGCAATGAAAAGAAAATTTATTTCCTCTGTCATTCTATTCTAAATTTTGTGTAACTTTTAACACTCAAAATAGAAAAAATGCAAGACATTAGAAAGTTTAGAGAATCAAAAACGGACTCTCTTACATACGTCTTTCCTCCACTGGCTAATTCTGTAAACAATCATTCCAAAATTTTGTGCAGCAGACCTTAGATGTCTTCGAAAAAAAAAAAATTTTAATCAGTTTTTCTTATAATTTTATGATGGCAATAGTTAAAGCCTTTTTTACATCAAAACAGTCATTACTCTTAATATATCATTATGCCAAGTTCAATAAATCTGAATTCTACTAAGTCATAATAGTATATTACTTGATAACCTCGCTTAAAACATCTGTACTGAGGACAAAGATAATTAGAAGGGCATCACTGACCTAAAAATATGTTTGCAATGTATAAATGAGCTTAGCAGAAATTACGTATGTTAACAAAAGCTGGGTGGACTTAAAGAAATTAAAGTGTTCCAAATGGCATGCTTCTATGGGTATTTTTCTATGAGAAATATCCATTAATTCCAGTTTTTTATATCAATTTCATCAAAAAATGTACTTTTTGTGATAAAACGTTTTTTAAAACCAGGTATCAACTGTATAAACAGTTTTAAGTAACAAAATGAGCATTTTAAGCGTTTCTATAGGAGTTTCAACTATTCGCGCGGGGGGAGGGGGGTCTGGTACACGTACCCTGCATATACAGGGGAACACTGTATATCCATATATTGCATCTAGCACAGCTCTTCTAATATACTTAAAATATTGCTCTTTTATTTCAAAAAGCTACTCCTATCAATAAAAATCTTTAGTCTGAAAGACCTAAATTTTAATAAACATCAGCTCTTGACTAACCTGGCCAAGTAACATTGCCTGTGATAGGAATGGTCCTCTTCATGGTATCTGCAATAAGCTTTGATCTCTCCTTCAAACTGTTAATTTTGTGTGAAAGACCTACTGGTACTCCTGGCATGACTATGTTGGTAGATCTCAAGAGCACCTTAAAAAAAAAAAAGTTATTTCCAAAAACAGGCCTGTTAATATAAGATATTCATAAGATTAACGTATCTACTTCTACTGTTTTGTATCTGTAACTGGTATATTTATAATTCACAGAATTGCAAGTTTTTATAGCCACAGATGTTAAGTTAGAGCTGTAAATTAAATGACTCCATTTCAGTCATTGAACAAGAAAGAACAGGGGTTTTGAAGCAAAGAATTTTTCTAATTTCTGTGAGGATGGCAAATTAAACATACACCTTAGCGTTAATGAAACAATGAATGGATAAAAGGTCAATATATGTTTCAACTTGTTTGACTTGTCCAAGGTTGATTGCTTTGATTGAATGATCTTGAACAACCTATATCTAAACAGCAATCGTGTTGAGGGTTAAAGTAGACAGGGCCAATCTCATTACTATAATTCAACCATAAGAAATCTTTAAACCTAACCATGAAGTTCAAAAATATCTACGTACTATGAAAATGACAAGGGGCCCTCCATTGAAATCACTCACACTAAACTCAAATGTCAGATACAAGTTTCTAAAGAATAAGGAAATACTGTACTTGAACCCCACAACTGATTCTCTATCAATTACTCATTTAAAAAATTATTCAACAGTATTTAACTAAACTACTTACCTTATCTACATTACCCTGTTGCAACACAATGAGATCTCCATCAATATTTATGCTTTTATTGAAAGAATACTTTGAACTATTTGACAATGGAACAGTCACAGCCCTGGCATCAGGATAGGTTGATTCTTCAACAGATCTCAGCCTTGCACTGCACCATTTATCTAAATCATCATGGTATGTCTGTAATGCATACAATACTGTCATTACGCAATAATTAAAAACTTTCTCAAAACTATAAATAACAGTTATGGCCAATTTGCTAACTTGTTAGTAGATTTGCTCAAAACCCTAATTAAAGTTATTGACTTTTTTATACATGCGTACTTTACTTAGATTTTTCATCTGTTAAAGATTAAATAATGTAACACAAGGGAACCCAAAAGGTATATAACTAAATATGATCACAGTTATGGGTTCTGAAAATAATAAGCAATCATGACTCCAAAGCTTTAGCTGTTTATTGTTATTAACTTAATGTTAAATACTCCTAAGTCTAATATACTGTTATAAGAGCTCTCCCTGTCTGACGCAGGGGTCGAATGGAGCTCAAGTGAGGCTACTCAGCACCAAAGTAAGGTCTCATGTAGAAAATTTGCATTCCCTAGGTGAACAAGACTGCTCAAGAGCTCTTGAACAACACAAAGAATTTCCGGGATGAAGGGACAATTAAACCAATGTCTACTGTTAATTCCACCCTACCCCTAATTTAAAAAATCAAACTGTGTGACCATGTAGGCAGATGCGACTTACCTGGAAGAAATTCTCCCTTTTCAACTTCACTTCAAAGAAGACTGGCAGCTCACGTAGGGAATTACCATTCACACCACCTGGTGAATACAATACAATTTTTTTTTTACTGAAACTGGACATGAAAATTTCTTCAGAGCAATAAGATGATCTAATACATAATAAACTTTATTTAGCAATATAGCACTTACCAATGAAAGTTAAATGACTACATTTGGATAAACAATAAGTAAATGTCAGAAGGCTTCAAGAAACTGTATCAGTTAGGTCTTACCCAGAATAATTTTTTCTTCAAGCTTAACACCAGCCAGTCCTGTAACTCCTATCCCAAAAGATCCCTGTGTAAACTGAGATTCTGCAGGAACAAACCTCCATCCATTGTATTGGTAAACCTTGACACCTGTTAAAGCATTGGCTACAGCAAGCAAGACATTATTCTCCACCTGTAAAGAATTAATCACAGGAATGAATTTATAGTAATTTAATGTTACGCAACTTTTCATATCTGAACAATGTGTTCCATTTCTTTTTATGGCTATTTCAGTGAAATAACATATTCACCTTGAAATGCAAGTCTCATTAAATAGCCTAAGACCTTATATACAGTTCAAAGTCCGTACTCTGGGATCAACAGGATTGACTGGATGCTGAACAGGCAACAATGCCTGATAGACAAATGGCCCAAATTAAATGTTCATTAGAAACTATTATCAACCATAGTTATTGAAATGTGTCGACCAAGGCCGAGTTGTTAATTTTCTCTTTCGGTAACAGTATCCAAATTTTCATATTTTACCATACTACAGTTACACATCAGCTATGCCTAGGGTACTGTCATGTATAGTTATTTGGCCATTAAGTCTCCCTGATTATACCAACTATAGCTTTAATGCACTATTATGGGGTTACCAAACTCCATGTAGACACAAGAGACTAAGCCAGCACCCTTGACATCAGGGGGGACGAGAGGTTGGTTCGCTTATTAGAAATTACAGCATATATAGGAAAATTTCACTCCTAAATAATGTTCCTCACAGATAAGCTGTACCAAGCACACAAACTGACTGGACAAACATACCCGAGTCACAACAGTGCCTTCTAATTAACAAGAGCAGTACCACACACAGATGTAAGTGCACTCTAAACATGTGGGTTTTCATTCCTTATAATAAGTGTTGAACCAAACTTCTAATAAGATATCAGGGTATGGCATTCAAAGACGTCACCTCTGATAAATAGTCATGTTTCTGAATTACTGTAAGCCTTCAACACTCATTTTTCAATATAGCAATGGGTGGAAAGGTGCTAAATAGCTCAGTCAAGCTTTATTTTCAAAAGTAAGAATTACTCTTGCTATAATCAATGCAGAACAGGGGGTAGTGGATGTGGGGGATAGGTACCATCTCCCTTTTCCGGAGACAAGCCACCTTTGCCAAACTAATTTATCCCCCTACACATATTCCAGACTCTGACCAAGACTCGGGTCAGGTTCCTGGCTTTGGACAATGACGAAAGGTCAAAGATACAGACAGAGGCTGTAGAGAAGCACATTATGTATTACCAGACTTTAACAGCTGCCACCTTAAAATCCCAAGATGACACTGTTAGAGAAACCTATCTTTCTCAGCCCATAAAACAAATGTCTGTGGCAAACACCTCAAGGGCCGCCCTTACTTTCACATCCCACTACAACCGACAGCAAAGAAATACCTTTACATTCTGAAGAACAGGTATTCCAGTTCAGGAAAGTGTTTTGATCTAACAAAACAGGATGATAAGAACATGTTAGTAATGACTTCTACAGATATGTTAATTTTTAGTCTCAACATAAACTAAGAGAAAACTGATCCTCTGTCTCCACTGATCACTACTCACCTAAGACAGGCTACAAACACACAAAAAGTGCCATTCTGACCAACACTAGAGATAACCCAGAAGTTATGAAGTATACAGAAATTCAGATACAGGCCAGATCTGATTAACACATAGCAGTCATTACAGTCATTTTTACAGCACCATGCTGAAATCCTTTCAGCTTCTATTGGTATCCTTGTTGGTAACGTCCCATCCAAATGGCTTCAAGTACTATGAAGGTTAAGCACTACATGGGGACACTAATTCAGGTGAAGAGCATAGCTACAGTGCCAACTTAACTGCCAATTCTTTTTTAAATCACTCAAACTGTATATACCTCTGTTCAGAAAAAAACTATATACGTATAAATCAAGAGGCCACTTTAATTCAAACATGACAAAAGTACTATAAAAACATTATAAGCAAAAATAAAAATTTACTACAAACCTCAATAGCAAGCCACTGGATGGCATTTGCTGTGGGAATTTCTTGAAAGAGTACAAATCTGTCATGGTGGTAACAATATATTCCCGATGTTGTGAATGGATTACATTTTCCTGAAAAATGAATTATTATGGCTAACAAATTTTCAAGTCTTTAGTAAATTACATATGAATCTTAATGACAATCTTTTCATAAGCAATGCTATTAGTTTCAAGTTAAAAGAAACTTAAAGGAATACTTCGCTATCATCAAATTATAACTTATTTTTCTACTATAATTACCATAAATTTCTCAATTATCACAAATGCCTTCTGGGCATCTTTAACTTAACCCCTTGGTCATCTTTTACTTACCCCCATGGTCATCTTGACAGGAATTGGCAACAGCAAGAAAAACATTAGAACGTCCACTAGCATTCAAAACAAAGGAGGTAAAATGCTTGGCCCCCTTTGTGGGTAGCAACTGAAGTGGTATGTACATTTTGCTTGCTGCTGAATACCTATAAATATAGCTATAGCAGTTGTGATGACCTGTGAACAGAAACATTAACAGAAGTTTGTAAAACTACATTTCAACATCATGAGGTGGTTATGATTTTATAAACTTTATTGCACATATTAGTACTGTAAAGTAGATTCAAAAGACCACTGAGTGGAACTGCTAGATTCATAGGTCTTGCCAAAAAAGGGATTTTGACGAAGGAAAAATCTATTTCTGGGCAACGACCTGTGTCGCCCTGTGAAATGGTTCCTTTGATACTATTTCTGAGGAATAAATATTGCTATTCATCCTAGAGAAAAAAGAAACAATATAATGCCAAGATAAATGGCTCGCTCACTTCTTATAGAAGTGTCGGTATAGTAAGGACCAGAGGTCCCTTACCATTTAGCTTCTTCCTTCGACAAAACCCCGAACTACGGAGGAGCCGTGCTACAGCTCCCGGTCTACTACTACCGTGAGCGCCTCCGACGCCTGAGACGTCATTCCTGAAGATAGCCTCCAAGCTTGGGGTAAGCTGGGTGAGGATAATCTAACTACAGGGTGGGGTTTCACAGGGCGACACAGGTCGTTGCCCAGAAATAGATTTTTCCTTCGTCAAAATCCCTTTTCTGGGCTTGACCTGTGTCGGCCTGTGAAATAGTACCAGAGAATGCTAAACACCAAGCTTGAGGAACAGTACAGATAAATTAAGAAGGTAAAGTTAAACACTTGTAAGGTTAATAGTATAATAATCAACTAAAATTACAGTCTTACCCTAAGGGAAGTATAAGCCCTAAAACACGGGTTATAACTTAAAATTAGTTAGCCTAACAACAAACAATAACAATACAGGTTAGGCAAAGACAGGATAAGTTGATATATACAAAAGAATGGAACTGAATCCAATTAGAATGATGAACAAAAGCAAACTCAAGGTAACCCAATACATGGAGGCGACTAAACTAAGTAACCGTGCAATGGGGCAGGTAGAAGGGAAGGCTACAAGAAGTTATAGTAAAAATTAAGAATCAGGAGAAACTGTTTCCAGCTGCCACTGCTGGAAATTTGAGGGCTTCTAAGGGTTTTAGGTAGTGCCGTTTGAAAACTGTCGGAGATTTCCAGCCTGTATACTTCTTAAGATCGTCAAAATTCATGTGTTGGAAATAATTAATAGATGAGGCCACCGCCCTAACATCGTGGGCCCGAGGAAAGGACTCTGGATTGGCCTGTTTAATGAAGTATAAAATTTGTTGCCTGATCCCTTTTAGGGATAATGTACCACCTTCCTTCCTAATGAACAATGGGCCTGAAGATTTCAGAGTTGTTCTGCTTAGGTAGGCTCTTAATGAGTTGACAGGACAAAGGGAAATGTCTTGAGGTAGTGGTAGGATTTTCCACGAGGACCATCTGTCCTGTGGGTCTTCATTTTTGGCTAGAAAATAGCGATCTGGGGATAAGAGGACTTCCCCTGAGGGGAGGAACTCAATGTGGCCTGGTTCCCTTGATAAAGCTGACAGTTCTGATATTCTAGCTCCGGAGGCTAAACTTAATAAGAATAGGGTTTTCCTCAGGAGGGATCTATAATTGCAAGAGTCATTGTTAATGTCCGAGGCCAGTTTGAGTACATCATTTAAGAACCAAGAGACTGATTTAGGTCTCGTTGATGGTCTTAATCTAGCACAAGCTTTTGGTATGGACGTAAAGTACGAATCCGTAAGGTCTATGCTAAAACCAAATTGGAAGATCTTTTTAAGAGCTGATTTGGTCGTAGTGATAGTGCTTGCTGCTAAGCCTTTCTCAAACAATGATCTGAAGAAAGTTATGGCTAGGTTCGTTGTCATGACTAGAGAATTTGACAACTTAAGGAACTCTGCTAGTTTCTTGACAGATGAATCATATTGCCAGAGAGTAGATTCTCTTTTATCTAATTCCAAGAATGAGATATTCTGGGGATCAATTTCTGCATTCCTCATGGCTGCGAATTTCAGAAAATCCATAAAGTTAGGGTTTTCTGAATTCTTGAGGAAGCGGACACAGTCTGAGTTTGCACTAACTGGGTTAGTTTGGGGTTGGGAATCCGTAGTGGTCGGAGTCTCAACTCTAGGAGTAGAGGGAACCAATTGCTCTTGGGCCAGTTGGGAGCTACTAGAGCTACTTGGCCTTTGAATGTTCTGAGTTTGTCTAAAACTTTCATGAGAAGGTTCACCGGAGGGAAGAGGTAAATATTCTTCCATTCGTTCCAATCGAGGATCATTGCTAGAGGATCGAGGTTGGGTGCCACGTAACAAGGGAGTTTGTGGTTTGACTCCGTGGCGAAGAGGTCTACTTGGAGTCCGGGGACTTGTAGACTGATCCAATTGAATGAACTCCTGTCCAGTGTCCACTCCGATTCCAACGGAGCGGAGCGCGATAGAGCGTCTGCTACTACGTTCTTGACTCCTGCCAGGTGAGTGGCTGACAGGTGCCATTTGTTTTTGTTTGCCAGAGAAAAGATGGCTATCATGACATTGTTCAAGTGGCTTGACTTGGATCCGCCCCTGTTGATGCAGTGTACTACTACTGCACTGTCCAGAACTAATTTGAAATGTGAGTTCTTGGGCGGACGGAGCCGTTTCAGTGTGAGGAATACTGCCATGGCCTCCAGTACATTGATATGTAGCTGGCGGAATGTTAACGACCAAGTTCCTTGAACTTTTTCGTACTGGGAGTATCCTCCCCACCCTGTTAGTGAGGCGTCTGTGTGGATCACTAATGATGGAGGGGGAAACTGTAGAGGAATTGCTTTTGAAAGATTCTTTGTCTCCGTCCAGGGACGGAGACGTTTCCGTAAGATCGCTGGGATAGAGGCTAGTTTGTCCCGTGATCTGCAATTCGCTCTTGAGCGCCATACTCTGTTTATATCTTTGAGTTTGGCTCTGAGCAGAACGTCTGTGACTGATGCAAACTGGAGTGAGCCCAGGATCCTCTCCTGGCACCTCCTGGATGTTTGTTGTCGTTTGAGAAATTGTTTTGTAGCTCTTGCAATTTCTTTCCTTTTCAACGACGGAATTGATAGTGTGCGCGATTGTAAGTCCCACTGAAGGCCTAACCACTGGAATCGAGATTCCGGTGTTAGTCTGGACTTGGTTTTGTTTATTTGAAAACCTAAATGTTCTAGGAATTTGATCACTCTGACCGTTGCTTCTTTGCATTCTTTGGAGTTCTTTGCCCAAATAAGCCAATCGTCCAGATAAGCCACTAACATTATTCCCTGTTTCCTTAGCTCTTGCACTACTGCTTCCGCCAATTTGGTGAAGATCCTGGGGGCTATGTTGAGCCCGAATGGCATTACCTTGAAGGAGTAGGATCTGTTGCCTAGTTTGAAGCCTAGGAATGGACGGAAGTGTCTGGCTATGGGAACATGACAGTAGGCATCTGTAAGATCTATAGACGTTGTGACGGCCCCACGGGGAAGTAAGGTCCGTACCTGCGAAACGGTCAGCATCCTGAACTTGTCGCAATGAATGAATAAGTTCAGATGGGACAAGTCTAAGATGATTCTTCGGTTTACCGAGTCTTTCTTTGGCATGCTGAACAAGCGTCCTTGAAATTTTAAATTGTTGACTCTTGAGACTACTCCTTTGAGAAGGTGGTCTTCGGTATACTCTACCAATTCCGTTGTTGGTGCTTGATAGAATCTGTTGGTTGGAGGAAGGCCCTCTAGCCAACTCCAACCTAGTCCTTTTGTTACTATACTTTGAGCCCAAGGGCTGAATCCCCACCGCTGGTGGAAGAGGTACAGCCTCCCTCCTACCTTGGGACTCTCACTGCTGGTTTGCCGAGGGGCGGCCACCTCTTGCTCCTCGGAAACCTCTTCCTCTGTTAGCAGCCCTGCTGGATCCTCTGAATCGAGAGGCACCTCTTGCTCTGCTGCCTCTTGCAAACCTATTGAAAGCCTGAAAGTTCTGGCTTTCATAGTTGGAATTGTAGGCTGGCGAGACAACAAAGGAAGTAGAGGGTTGAGATTGCTGGGACTGAGGGGTCAGAACAAGGTATTGTTGTTGACCTTTCGACGATGGTTGCCCTTGTGGTGCTGGGACTGCCTGAACCAACGTTTGCTGAGAAGGCTGGAAGGGAGAGAACTTCCTTGGTTTCTTCTTGTTCCTTGGGTTAGGACCAGAAGATTCCTGCCTCCGCTTTGCTACCAGTCCCCACCTGACTGAGGCACTGGTTAACCTTAGAAGCCTCGTGAAGGACTTCTGCTACTACTGGTGCTGGAAAGAGGTCCGTTCCCCAAATTGAGGAAGCAATCAGTTTATTAGGTTCATGGCGGATAGTAGCTTCCGCCAGAACGTGCTTCCTACAATTTCTCCTGGCTATGAGGAAGTCGTAAAGGTCACACTGCATGGTGTGCAGCAGACCTTTAGCCAAAACTTTAAATAACGGCTCTTGTTGGTATACAAGAGCCGTCATCTCCGCCATAGTCATGGAGGAAAGGGATCTCGCGAGCCTAGTCCGGGCGTCGTACTCCATCTGGATGAGAGAGTTCGACAACCTGGGGAGTCTCTCACTAAAGAGAGAGGTGGCACAGTCCGCCTTTAGTTTTCCTACTGAGAAAGTAGGAACTGCCCCCTCGAAGTACGTCTCGGAGCCTGGGACTAAGAGAGAGGTGGGTTCCGTCTCTCGTAGTTGAGGCAGGGGCTCGTCTTTCAGGGCGGCCTGAAAGGTTGCTTCCACTACCTTAAGGGTCAGTGGTAGCGGAGTCCCTTCCACCGGAGTAAAAATGGTAAAAGGACTCCTAAAGGCTGTGATGCGGGTGTTTTCACACCCCCATTCCTCCAGACTTCTCATTAGAGTCTGCTGTGCTTGTTCCCTTGGAAGGATCACTGTTTCCTTGGGAACCTTGTCCTCTCTCATCATCGCTGCTTCCGTTAGTCGGACGTAGCCAATGAATGGTGGTTGAAGGTCTCTGGGGTGGAACTCGAAGTCCTCACGCCTTCGAGTTCCTATGCCTTCGATTGTCAACATTCCGTTGACAAACGGGGCATACGAAGCGATCCTCCAAGGGTTGGCCGCCTTGAATTCCGGCAGTTGGCTGGAATCTGGCATTGGAAGAGGAGAAGGTGGCACAGATAGAGGGGAACCTGCCGCGATTGAGGTTTGAATCCCGGCGATGGCATTCTCCTGAGCGGCCAGCCGTTCCGCCAGCGATTAGATCGACTGGCCAGAAGACGTAACAGAACTGGAGAGCTGGGAGAGCACTGAGCCGACCTTGTTGTCAACCAAGGCCCCTACGATCACTCCCACCTGCTCCAGAATATTAGCCGAAAAGGATTCGGGATCAAAAAGAGGGACTTGAGCCCGATCCTTACGTGATCTATGTTTGGGGGACCTCGATGCAGAGGAAGAGGCCTCCCTTGACCTAACTGATCCGGGGTGGTGAGCCGGAGTTACAGTGTCTGTCAGGATGACCGATTTCTTGGGGAGAGACTTTTTAAGTTTCTCCTCGGTCATCTTAGCCTTGGGGATCACTAAAGTAGCCTTAGGACGGACAGACCGCTGCTCTTCAGTGAAGCCCCGGAAAGAAGAGGAAGTAGAAGGATCAGTAGAAGGTGATGGAGAAAGGGAATTCAGGAAAGGGCCCTGAGAACCCACAGAAGCTGCCCCTACTACACCCTTACCTGTACCCATGGAGTCAATAGCCATGGGTTCGACGTCGAGGTTCATTGCCGCAACGTCTTCTGCAACGTCCTCTGGGAAATCCCCCTCCTGAAGGGAGATCATGACTTGAAGGTCGGCCAGCAAAGGGGCGGCCGCTATCGGGTCCACCACTGATCCTCTCTTGGCTCCTGGGAATACTAGGTCCGCCATATCCTGGGTAAGAATGTAGGGGCGGCCCTTCGAATTCCGGCCAAAACCCCCTACCCAAGCTTTGAGAGTCGACAAAGCTTTCTTCTTTTCTTCATCAGAACCCTGTAAAAAAGGGTCTAGAGTTAGGAAGAGGATAGGGGAGGAATGTCTGTTGTGTTGAGATTATATGAATGTGTCTCATATGTGAAAGGTATAATATAATAACAAGTATTCCAGGTGATGAATGAATGAAGAAAGTGATAAGAAACTTACTACTAGTGAGGCATCTCCTACTAGCAAGTAGCAGGTTTGGCAAGCTTCATGATGCCAAACGATAAAATCCTCCACTTTCACTGCACATCCTGCATGTGAACGGCATACTATATGGCCGCACGGGTCTTGGAGGATGGCATTGCACCCAATCTCCTGGCACAACATCTGTAAGTCAAAGGATACATGAGTACCAATGACAACCTCCGGTGGTATAATATGCAAAATATCCGTGGGTGCCGGAGTAGGACCGACGGATAGAGATCTACGTATGAATATTACGTAGAAAAGTTACGAGGGGGGAAGAAAGTCTCTGCCTCCGCCTAAGCTCACTTGTATATGATTAAAAATAGACTCCGTAGGGCCCGGAGTTCTCCGTATGGCCCGGAGTTAATTAATATTGAGTGAGCAATGTCAAACTTCTAACGAAGCAAGGGATAGTACGAGAGGCAGAAATAAAAAAAAACCCCGGAGTAACGCAAAAGATTCTAAACATTAAATAAAACAAAATAAAAACAAAATAAAAACCCATTATATCAGTAAGTGCTCGTGTGAACTATCCTAAGTGGATAGGAAACCCAGTGGTTCCCTCCCCCCCTCTCTATGTTCGGTAGCGGCGGATAGACACCTGCCGGACTGAACTGGGGGGGAAAGGGTAGGGAAGAACGTGGGGTAGGGGAGCCCTCCCCCTGAGCGGCCAGTTAAGGACGGAGAAGAAGGGGGGAGGAGGTCCCGAGCCCCCGAGGCACATGACGAGTGAGAATACCAGTAGGGGAGGGGAGATCCCCACCAGTCCCGTGAGTCAGACCCCCTCTCATGCAGACTCGGACGCTAGCTGTGAGAAACGAGTCATCACCCATCGACGTGGATGGCAATGTATGGAGGGGGGGAAAGGGGGGACTGGAGGGGGACCCCGTAACCGGGTGGCTCACCGCAATCAACCGGTGGTCTTCCCAGCCAGGTGAAAGACACGAGGTGGGGAAGAACCGTCGGAACAACATCAATATCACTGATATATATAGGATTACATATAATAATCAATCAATAAAATTAAAGCGATATCTTAAAGCTAGGCTAACACGGGGAACACGAAGCTAAGCAAACAGAAAATTAGGCTAATCGCCGATCCGAAGATAGGGGTATGTTAGCCTAATCTAATCTCTAGTTCAAGAAAACGGGGGCAGGCTAATCACCAAACGACAATTGGGGTATGAAAGCCTAACTTAACGGTAAAATAAATGATAACAGGGAAGCTAATCGCCATACCGAAGCATGGTGTATGTTAGCCAACCTAGTACCTATAATATTATTAATGGTAATCAGGAACTAGAGAAGAAAAGAGAGAACATCAGAATAATTAAGATGATATGACTCTCAAATCGTGACTGATAAAACTCCTAACAATGTAAGGCATAGCTAGACTAAGGTCCGAAACGTGCGGTCGGAGCGTGTCCCGTGGAGGCCTAACTAAAAAACTAACTGCATAAAAGATATAGAGACTATGTATAAGTAACCATATCTAAAGTACTGAGAAAGAGGGGAAATCCCTAACGGTATGGAAGACCGAAAGAGAGAACCCGTACCGCCAAGCGGTCGAGGGGCATACCGGCCGATAAGGATCCGAATATGTATTAAACACGAAGATCATCATAAAATTAGATCAGTAACCCCCAAACAGTACTTAACTTAGAAGCAGAAGCTGAAGACATCTTGAAAATAAAAGATAATCCAAAAGATCATCCAAAATCGAGCAAAACACAGCACAGAAAAATTCTAACGTCTGGTTGTAACGCGCGCTATCGAAAGGAATGACGTCTCAGGCGTCGGAGGCGCTCACGGTAGTAGTAGACCGGGAGCTGTAGCACGGCTCCTCCGTAGTTCGGGGTTTTGTCGAAGGAAGAAGCTAAATGGCAAGGGACCTCTGGTAGTGATTCCACTCGCTCCTTACTATACCGACACTTCTATAAGAAGTGAGCGAGCCATTTATCTTGGCATTATATTGTTTCTTTTTTCTCTAGGATGAATAGCAATATTTATTCCTCAGAAATAGTATCAAAGGAACCATTTCACAGGCCGACACAGGTCAAGCCCAGAAAAGTATTTGTTTTTAAATGAACACTGAGTACTTCAAAGTGGTCAGATCACTAATTGCAGTGACCAAAGTGACCAGATGAAAAGTAAAAGGGAGGCTATAATTAGCCAATACACAGTACTATCTATAATATATTATCCAGGGCAAACTGTTAGCAGTAGCCTAGTATGTGGCAACATGGTTAAAATCCCTTCACCTGTGTAGGCAGTTGCACTAACAATTTGGCTGACAAAACAAGAGACTACTATCCTACATGCATAAATTTTCACCATGCAACTACAACTAAAAATCCTTCAGAGTGCGTTGAAGCTGTGTTGACAAGGTAAGTGTGACAGATAAATTGACGACCAAAAGCAGGCTGACAGACAACTTAGTTTGTGGTTTTGTAAGCAAGACTTGTATATCTCTACACAAAGTTTGGCTTAAATCAACAGTTATTAATCAATCTTGTCAAGGAATGCTGTTGGTCATTCTATTTCTGACATGCCAGAAATTATTGTCTGTAGGGATCCCATGCTTGAAAGACATTGGTGTAGATCTGATGCTCTTGTCTGAAACTCTGTTCTCCAAAAAGTATTTCGGATCTTAAACTGTTTTTGAAGGCCAACAGAACTTGTTCCTTGTCCAAAAAGAGTTTACAGTATTATATGAAAAAATAAATATAAAAAAAGCAGAAAAAAAGTTACCTTTACTATTGGCAAAATGTGCTTCTGCTATAAAATGCTGGTTGCTTATAACAAAGTGATGACTAGCACTAGCATTTGCTGGTGAAAACACCTGTATGTTGTCAAAGTATGCCCCAGTCCACCGATAGAGATTAGACTGTCCTGTTACAGAAGTGTCAAAAGCAGTTGGGGAGGTCATGCTACAGATCATTAACATAATTTCTCCTTGTTGATGCCTGAAAAAATAAATACATTTACATTAATTCCAATTATTTTAAATATATCAAAACTATGTCAGGGAACCACTAAACAGACAGGAACCCATTATGACACAAGATTTTGAGTTCATAGAACAAGGGACTGCAATTAAATTTAGGGCAAAAACTTCAATCCATTAGCAAAACATTGGAAAATTTTTTAATTTAATTTCTTAAAATCTTTTATCTTAAAAGTTTCTTAGACTTATTATAAAATTTCACTTTACCGTTTTCCAAGTACATACTCTACTCTCTAAAGGTAGTTATTCAATAAAAGTATTTCTGAAAAATTTAATTAGATTTAATTAATAAATAGTAATCTTTTTCTTAAAAACAAATAAATTTGTAAGCCAAAAGAAAATTTGACAACCTTTCAAGAAAGTTCTGTTCATTTTTTCAAGAACATGCAAAATGAAATGATGGACTTTTTGGTGAGCATTTACATGACCATATAATCGAAAAGCCTTGAGTGTCATATAGAGACCCAATATTGTACATATAAAACTCAGTTTATTTAGGGATTACTAAGGATCAAGAAGGATGAAGAGATTACATGGTGTTTGAGTAAAAAATCTTTTAGTTATACATGGTAATAAATCATAAAAAGCAGTTGTGGGCCAATACACAGAAAACGTATTTATTCTTAAAGGGGAACTATAGGAAACCATGGTAAAGTTTAACCACTGCATGGAATACACATGAAAAAAGCTCCTTTTAAAATATAACTGTTGTTCAACTGTACATTAGCCAAGATTGCAATGTTTACCAATCTTCAAATCTATTGCCCCTTAGTGCAAAGTAACAAGACTATGAACTTTTATTGGGAAAAAAAATAAATGACTAAAGAGGAGAGAGAGAGAGAGAGAGAGAGAGAGAGAGAGAGAGAGAGAGAGAGAGAGAGAGAGAGTTGTGTGTGTACGTGCGTGTGCAACACTGCTGCCAACATGAGTGTACATGCTATCCTACAATGTATATTCAGCATAAATAAGTCTTCACAAACATACTGCAAAATTCCTAACAACCAGATAAGACAATAAACTTAAAGTATCCACAATGCAATTTAATTTGCACAATATTTTTTGGTGTTACATCTTTAGACAAGCAAAACACTGGTATTTTAAGCACATATTTCTTGTGAATAACATCACAAGACCAGAGATTACAATGCCAAGTATAGCAACTGGCTATACATGTATCTGTTAGTACGGCGTTTCAATTGAACAAACCAAATCTCCTACAATTTGGGTTTTCCAGCAGGTTATAACAATGTACAGTACTGGTTGTTTGTAACTTGAGACTAATTCACTGAACAACTGAACAAAACATAAAACATAAGTAAAATATTTTGTATATACGTATGTATATACAAGACAAAAGGAAGCTACATAGTTGAACAGTATCTATTGCGTACATACATATTTTTGTACAGTATAACAGGAGATTAAAGTTTTCATCCTAATCCTTTGAAATATCAAGTGTTTTTTTGCATCAAAAGATCAATATAAAGCTAATTACAAAACACAAACAGCACATACTTCTAATGAACAAAGATGCATTTGAAAACATGAACATTACGTACATGAGACAGTCACATATAATGTGCACAGCACGCACTAAATTTTGATAGCTAATAAATGTAAACAGTTATGATGTTTTGTCTGCACAGGTTTCAATTACTTTTTCCTCAAGGCTACCTAGAAAAAACCTAATTTCTTTATGTATAAAGAATTATGTTACACTATTTTTACAATATTTCTTAAATGATATGTTTCATGTGGAATCTTTATAAAAATGCTGAAAATTGATACACAATGTTAATGAAGTCCCCGTCCATTTATGAAATCTGCCCTACCTCATTAGCCCAAGTCCTAAACCACATTTATAAGTACAAATTTAGGATGTTAAGTGAATCTAACTTGTCTTAAAGTAACAGCTACCAAGCTATTTTCTAACATCCAGACTTTCCAGTTATCTGCCATCTGTACAATCTTAAAGAATATGATAAGGGACTTGACTGCAAATTAAAAATAAACTTACCACATTGAGATGTGAGAAAAGCCACGTGCTTCAATTAGATGAATATACTGAAGATCATAAGAACCTGCAACACTCTGCTCTAAGATGTATGTCTTCACATTACCATCTCCTTCAACCAATTGGCTTCCTATACATGTAATGATCAGCTTTCCTTCAGATACTGCAGTCATATCACAATTTGTTACCTTATGGATTTCTGCAATCAGAGTCGTCTGAAAATGGAAATTAAAATAAAAATCATGGAATTCTTATCAGAAATGGACATGTAAAATATATACTGTAACACAAACTACAGTAGTACCTCGAGATACAAAATTAATCCGTTCCGAGGCACCTTTCGTATCATGAGGTTTTCGTATCTTGGACCACATTTTACATGTAAAATGGCTAATCCGTTCCAAGCCCTCCAAAAACACCCCAGTAAATTTCCTAATAAAGGTAAATTGACCTATAAACAATGAAATACTACAACAATTTGGACAATTCAATACGTAACTTAATAATAAAAATGCAAAACCTGTAAATAAAGTGTATATATTAGTGTACAAGAAATATTATTACTGTAACGTAAAATGTGGAAGCTTACCTTTCGAGTGAGGCTATCTCCGAAAGTGGCGGCAGAGGAGGAGGAGGACAAACGGCAGATACGTACACTTAACTTTACGAAACATAAAAAAATGTCAGAAAAACAAACTAAACTTTATAAAACACATTAACAAAACTGTAACACTTAACTTTGCAAAAAACTTAAATTAAAATTTATTTCGTGTTTTTTTTCTTTTTACATTTCTTTTTACTTTTTCATACTTTACGTAACTTCAATTTCTTCACCACCGAATGGATGCCAGTCAGTTTACGGAATTTTTCGAACCACCCATGAGAAGCCTTGAACTCTGGGGTTGCCATTGATGTCCCCTCTCCGCCGTCGTCTTCGGCTTGGGCAATCAAATCGCTGAAAATAGCGCTGGCCTTCTGGCAGATTGCCGTCTTGGTTATCGTATCGCCATCGATTTCTTTGTCCTCGATCCATACAAGCAGCTGCCTTTCCATTTCATTATGCACATGGTGTGATGGTAATTGCTTCATAGCAAAAGAAGATAAAGGAAAGGAGAACGCATTTTCGAGAAGTTCGGCAGTAAGGAGGCTTTCGTGCCCTTGTTGGAGGCGCCTATCTTCGTGGTGATTCTAGAATCGGCAGGAGTGTTGTGGATCTCGTCGGGACGTGAGAAACGCTGCGATTTCTGATGCAATACCTCGTCTACATTCATCTAAGAAGTTCTAGAAATCCCTGGAGTCGGTGACGTTCGCCGTAGGCTCCGCCCCCAGAGTGCCGTATAAATACGACGAACGAACTTTGGAGAGCAGTGATCGTAGAAGAGAGAGATCGTAAAAGAGAGATCACCAGTCAGATTATCAGTGAGAGATCAGCTGCAGCAGAGATCTTCCGTGAGATACGAGAAAAAAGGAACCTACGAAGGATCAATCAAAAGAAGAGTTGGTTGGATACTGGTCTAGTCGTCTTCAGGTGTGGTCTACTGTGTTATCTCGACATCGAGCAGACTTCAGAGAAGAAAAGGTCCTGTTGCAGATGTTGGGGAATTCCTGCCTTACAAGAAGATTAGCTTCTGCAATACGGAGTCAAGAGGACATCTGCAATCACCGTTTTCCTTTTGTGAAGCCACTGCTTTGAATTACCAAATTGACTAGCAAGTATTTGAATTGCCTCACTGTTCCCCCAGTTCATGCAGTGTAAGATTCTATCTTTTTATGTAAATAGGAGATACCATTCTGCATTTACCTGTGTTAGTAAGCTTGTAAATAAACCTTTGTTGTGTTAGTGTTTCTTTCTATATCGGTATCCCCAGTTTCAACTGTTGGTGTTGAAATATTTTTTTATATTATTTCATATCGAACCTGAAGCGGACCTCCCTCAGAGGCCGTAACAGATGTAATGAGTGTGAAAGTTTGTCGGAGAGAGAGTGGAGAGAGCATGATCGCTATGTGAGGCGATTGGAAAAGGACAGAATTAGGAGAGCTAGATCTTCGAGTGTTCTGTATGCTAGGTCTTCTGATAGTCAAGTCCTTTTTAACTTGTCTAATACTAATATTCCTGATCCTAGCCCTAAGGTAGTAGTACCAGACCCACCTGCGGAGTCGGAGGTAAGTGAGCCTACTATGAAGGATATTATGGCTGCTATTTCTGCCGTGGGTGTTAAAGTGCAATCTCTTACTTCGGATAGGGAAGTGATGTGGGGGGCAGTGCGTGGTTTGCATCGCAAGTTCGGGGACAGCGCTAGTGCAGTGGAGGGTGCGTCCGTTCGTGTCTGTCATGCTCCTAGCCCTAGACCTCTTCCATGCTCCCCAACCCCTGGGAGAAGGAACGTCGACAGGCTAAGGGAGGTGAGAGATGTTGAACAGCGAGTGGACGTCCCCTCGAGCGATCCTGTTGACGCATCCCAGGACGCTCCCCCTTGCCGCAGGAAAGGCGAGATGAGGGAGAGTTCGTCATCCTCGGACGACGCAAGACCCAGACGCGGTTGGCGACAACCTCAAGAATTGAGACCTCTCAAGAGACGCAGGTCCCCCTTTACGTTTCAGCAATCCTCTTGTAGAAATTGGAGCTCTCCGGAGAGATTCTTGTCGGAGGAGGACGACGCGTCCGCGCCTAAACAGAGGTGTAGGACGCATTGGCTCTTCGGAGGAAGAAGACGTGCACATTACGTCAGTTCACGCTTCTCCCCCTACCCCGGATTGGGAGGTGTCGCAAGGGGCGTCAACATCTCTTCGCCAGAAGACCCCAGCTAGAGTCTCCGAAGCTGTAGACGTACGTTCAGTGCCATCTCCAGTTGTTCCCATCTCCAGTTGTTCCCCAGCAGCAAGAGGCACCGCAAGCAGCATTCTTGTCAGAGCTTCAGCAGTCCACTACGTCTCTGTTTGACGTTTACAAGTCGCAAGGACTAAGAGAGGAAGCACGCAAGAAGGAACCTAAGGACGTCAACAGACCCAGGAAGAGGATAAGATCGGAGTTAGGACAGCGAGACGCTAACAGCCAGCAAGACGCGGACTCGCTGCAAGTTGCAGTGCTCATAGACGCTCCCGCGCAGCAAGCTGGACGCGTGACGGGAGGTGAAAAGGATTGTGACGCTCCCGCGCATTCGCCGATCTACATTTACGAAGCCAGCGCGTCGAACCGCCCAAATCGAGTAGCAAGTATTTGAATTGCCGCACTGTTCCCCCAGTTCATGCAGTTAAGATTCTATCTATTTATGTAAATAGGAGATACCATTCTGCATTTACCTTTGTTAGTAAGCTTGTAAATAAACCTTTGTTGTGTTAGTGTTTCTTTCTATATTCATATCCCCAGTTTCAACTGTTTGTGTTGATATAATTTTTTTATTATTTCATATCGAACCTGAAGCGGACCTCTCTCAGAGGCCGTAACATTGTGTCGACCCTTTTCAGGATATTTCAACACCGTAACATTGTCTCTGAGATCTCTCAGGGTCCGTAACACATGGCTCCTCTTGTTGGACAAAATAGTCACGCCCTTGGAAGGTGTAGCTGCTTTGATGGCTTCCTTCTGCTTAAGGATGGTGCCTATCGTCGACGGATTTCAGCCGTATTCCTTAGTGATCACACTCAACCGCAAGCCAGCTTCATACTTTTTTATTATCTCCATTTTTGTCTCCATAGAAAGCATTCTCTTCTTTCTGTGAACTTCAGCAACTTTCTTGGGACCCATGACTATATGTACTGTACGTAATTAAGTTACGTATGTAGTACGTATACAGTGGTCCCCCCGTATTCGCGGGGGATGCGTACCAGACCCCCCCGTGAATAGTTAGAACCCACGAATGTTTGGAACCCCTATAAAAATGCTAAAAACAGCCTATCTTATTAGTTAAAACTCAAGAAAAACCCACTAAAAACTTTCCTACATGGTTTCTTTAATAGTTTTATCACAAAAAGTGCATTTTATGATGAAATTCGTAAAAAAACCCAGGAATTTGTGGATATTTATCATAGAAAAATACCGCGAATGCGCGAATTTTCCGCGAATAATGCAGGAAAACGTTCCCGAAAGAAATCCGCGAATGTGAGAGTCCGCGAATCTGGAGAACGCGAATACGGGGGTCCACTGTACTAATTAGGTTTTCAAACACGATAAAGTAGCACAACGAAATCACTAACGAATTTACAATACTAAACTAAATCGTTGGACCGAACGAATCCTGCATGCGTACGATAAAGCTTCGGGTGCAAAGTGGCCGAGCGAAGGCACGCCACCATGTAAGATGCATGATGGGAGGGATGCTGCCCAATAGGAGAGAAGGATCTCATGGCTTGGCTAGCATCAGGAACCAATGGGAGAGCAGGAGGATGGTGGCGAGTCTACTAGAACTAAGATGGCGGCGCGCGGCACGAGTTTCAAAATTGTTATCGGGCGAATCTCGGACTTTCAGAAACCTTTCGTATCTTGAAAACTTTTCGTATGTAGAGCAGTAAAATTTTTCGTGTCAGCTTTCGTATCTCGAGTTTTTCGTAAGTTGAGCCTTTCGTATCTCGAGGTACCACTGTACTACTCACATACCTAATGATTTTGAATATCATGAGATCTCTAATTTCAAATTAATCTCCTAAAGATGCCTTCACTATATATCCTATGCATAAAGCGATTTTTGATAGAACCTATGCAGACCAAATTTCTGCATATCTAGATAGCATATATAAAAATATCAACAAGCCATGTACAGTACAGTCCCCAAATTATGAGAGAATTTGGTCGATCCACGGCCTAGCGGAATTGGAAATTCGCAGATTTCGAAACACATACCTTATGGGAATACATCCATTAGGACCAAGGGAAACGGCAACTTACCCAGTCAATCTTTTTTATACTACCCATTTTCAATACTTTCTATGTACTATACTGTAATTTTTCTAATATGAAATTGTTGTCATTGATAAATAAAACATTAAAATGGTTTTAATAACTTGAGAAAGTTTAAAATTACACACAGGATGGTGAAAACTCCCACATGTAAACAATGCCACCATTGGGTGGAAGTGTACTGTACGATACAGTCATTTCCTTTAAAAAACCTTTTGGATGGAATTTACTCCACCTATCCTTTGCCAAAAAACCTTCAAACTCCTCTATCTCATCCTCTGTGAAGAGTTCTGCTGAAGGAAGGCTTTGTAAACCATTTGTGGTTTCGGGAACTGGCAGATCATGCGTGTCTTCATTCCTGTTAGGCCTAACAAACTTGGTTACGAGCACCTATTTCAGTTTCTATGTCTGTCACGTTCACTATGTAATCGTTTTCATATAAATTTATTCTATGATAAAAAAAGAACTGATGAAATTTCAAAATTTGATAGGAAATTACAATTTCTTACTCTCTCTTTCTCTCTACCACATCTGCTTCTCTGTTAATCACTTTTACTTGTCATTTTCATCAAAACCTATTTCAACAACAGAAAAAATAAATGATCATATGCCAAAAGTTAGTCAAAACAAGTTAACCTAGAAAAAAATTCTTACTTCACGTTCAGCTATGATGAATTTCAAGTTGTCGATTGCTGCTAAACTGGAAGTTGCTCCTTCCTTCATCTTTAACTTAAGGGCAAGCTCTTTAGTTTCGAGGAAATAGGTCTTCCTCTTCGACTTCTAGGCAGATGCATACATGATGTGGATGATCAGAATACACTTCGCAGATCTGAATAATACGTATGGTGATGATGATGATACCAATCATTCATATACACTGCTCTATGATGTTACAAATGTGAGGCAAAGCCTTCCGTCTTAGCTAATCGCTGAGCAGAAGCCTTCAGAATACACTTCGCAGATCTAAATAATACCTATGGTGATGATGATGATACCGATCATTCAGAATAAACTTTACAGATCTGAATAATACGTATGACGATGGCGATGATACCGATCATTCATACACAATGCGCTATGACGTCACAATCACAACTGCATGAGCAGGGCGCCTTCTGTCTTAGCTAATGACTGAGCAAGAAAAATCTCTCGCGCGCATTCCCCCTTGGAAGAATAATAGTTTTTTTTTTCCTCCAAGCATTCCCCCCACCCCTTCTCTCAGATACCAGCAAACCCATCCCCCCTACGCAGATACATAAAATCTATTTTTGAGATCTATTGACGGCATAAAAGGGGAATCGCACAATTCAAACTCGCATGATTCGGGTCAGGACTGTACTATTTAGCTTGAAATTAACCAGAAACAACTATAAAGCTTATTTCCATTGTCACCCACAAAATTGTAAGTAACCTACTGTTTTGTTCCTACTATATAATATGGTCATCAAAAGTTGCATTAACAGTTGTCAGCCTGTTCGATCTAATACTCAACTGTAACTTTTATTCAAAAAACAAATATATATTACTTTTTACTATACTGTAATTGAGGAAAACAACAATTAGTTCACAAAGTGTAATTTAACATACAGGTACCAAACCTGAAGAAATGAACATGTGCCAGATGTTAAACTTTCAGTATGAATGTGCAAAATTACAACCTAGATGTACAATATGTGGCCATCTTTTATTGAGAAAGTGACAAAAGTTGATGTCTGAAACTTCAACATTCTTCTTTTTACTTGCCTAACTGATGATAGAAGTAAATTCATACCTTCAAAGTTTACCTCTCCATTTCTTCTGAACCACATAGGAACCACAAAAAGATAGAGCAATAGGAGTGAGAGGCATCAGGCTTGTCAGGCAAAGGATAATAAGGAGGAGGAGTAACACCAACAGAGGGAATAGACCGAGTTAACTTACGACCAGACCTGACTGTCTATGTAATCTATCGGCCTCTTGCATCTCATGATACCTTACAGAATTATTAAAAATTATTCATTTCCTTCATCAAACTCCGCATTACAATCTTTCCAGCAAGGTAAAAAATCATGCTCCTTGTCCCCACAGGTAGCATGCCCAGTGACCATCATGGCCAACTAAATACATTCAGTTTGCACAAAATTCACTCATACAGAGCCTAATGCTTCTGCCTCTGCTTACTGTACGTGAAATAGTACAAAACAGAAAAATACGATACAATGCAAAAAAAAATCAACCAAAATACATATAATCAAAATCAGTACATCTAATTTGTACCATATGCAAAAGAACATGGCAGGAAGAATTTTGACAAGAATGTAAGCTTCCCAACACCACCTGGCAGGAAACAGTATTTATGGACAGTCCATCCTGTCCATAAATACTGTTAACGTTTGAATGCTGATTGCACTTACTGGCACAAAGATATACACTAACTTTAACGGTAAATAAGATTCACATCAAATAATAGAAATTATTTGCCATAAGAGGAAAACACAGTATTTTCCAAAAGTATTGATCTTTTAAGTCTGTAGACCCAACCAGAGATAATCAACAATAATAATAAAATCTGCTTTTCTTGTTAAATGAGTACTACATACAGTGATACTTTTGGATATCCAAGTAGTATACTGCGATGAATATCAAGCCCTTATTTACTACAAATATGGTATTTTCATTATAAAATAAGTTTTTAAATATACTTACCTGGTAGTTACATATATAAAAGGTCCCTCCCTCCTCCCCTCTGAGAACAGGGCCATGGGATTTCTGAGGACAAATGGGAATGGTTCCAAGTACCTGGGTAGAGGGAGCACAGGTATGATCACCTGACCATCTATCGGCGATTGCCGCGAATTTTGAATTTCTGCCATGTGCGCGACGAATCGGCGGGATAAAGCTATATATATGTAACTACCAGGTAAGTATATTTAAAAACTTATTTTATAATGTAAATACCATTTTTAAATATCTAACTTCCCTGGTAGTTACATATATATATAGCTGATTGACACAATTGGTGGTGGGTTAGAGAACCGCAACACCGTTGGGAATTCGTATAATTATTAATCGCTATATATTAGTTGTACCAATAATCTGGTTCCTACCTGATAAGGAAGCTGGCTTCATAGTTTTCCTGCCTCATTCGCCTGCATTCCTTGAGAGACCCAGAGATCCACCCAGGGGGCTGTAGAAAGTCTCTGTGGGGCTGTCACATGGTCCTCGACCTTAACATGACTAGACCACCACCCTTGCTCTCTTGGCATAGCCATGGACAATGAGCTGACCACCTGACCCACTAACACACTCCATAAAACCTAACTTAGACTTGCACCCCAGACCGAGGAAGGTTGCAACAACCTTCACAGACAATCTGTGAGATCAAGTTCAAGAGGATGCAAGGGTATAAACAAGGTTATAGGTTAGAGGCAGTAGTACCTTCTCCAACTACGGCGCCGGAGGCAACGTACGGACCGAGGGAACAACAATCCTCATATTGGGTCTGTACCTCTTTTAGGTAACAATCTGCGAAGATTGACTTGCTTCGCCAGAATGTCGCTTCCAAAATCGATTTCATAGACTTCTTGTGTCTATAAGCCATCGAAGTCGCCACAGCTCTTACTTCGTGTGCTTTGACTTTGAGGACTGGGAAGCTTTTCTCGTCACAGTTCTGGTGAGCTTCCCTCATTAAATCCTTGATAAAGAACGCCAGTGCATTCTTTGACAAGGGTAACGAAGGTTTCTTCACCGAGCACCAGAGGTTGTCTGCCTGTCCTCTCATGTTTTTGGTCCTCTGCAGATAAAATTTTAGGGCCCTCACTGGACAAAGGCCTCTCTCCTTTTCCTGTCCTACTAAATGAGCTAACCCTGGTATGGTAAAGGATCTGGGCCATGGCTGAGAAGGATTCTCGTTCTTGGCGAGAAAACCTAGTTGCAGCAAGCAGACTGCATTCTCTCCATTGAAGCCTACATTTTTGCTGAAGGCTTGAAATTCTCCTATCCTCTTGGCTGTTGCCAATGCAACCAGGAATAAGGTCTTCTTAGTGAGATCCTTCCACGAAGCCTTGTCGAGAGGTTCAAACCTGCTTGCAGTTAAAAACATCAGGACTACATCCAAATTCCAAGAGGGGGTTGGGTTGTCCTTCCTCTTAACTGTCTCAAAGGACCTTATGAGGTCCGAGAGATCCTTGTCTCCTGACACGTCAATATCTCTGTGACGGAAGACGGAACCTAGCATGCTGCGGTATCCCTTGATGGTTGATACTGCTAGTTTCTCTTTGGTTCTTAAGTGTAACAGAAAATCTGCCAGTTGAGTTAGAGAGGTACTGGAAGAGGAAATGTTGTAAACTATGCACCATTCCCTGAACACGTCCCCCTTTGACTGGTACACCTTGATTGTGGATGTCCTCCTCACTCTCGCGATTATTCTTTCAGCTTCCCTCGAAAAGCCCTTCGCTCTTGCCAGTTTTTTGATAGTCGAAAGGCAGTTAGATTGAGAGCGAGGAGATTTTGATGGTATCTCTCTATATGTGGCTGTCTGAGTAGATCGTTCCGACAAGGTAACAATCTGGGGATGTATACTAGCCATTCCATCACTTCTGTGATCCAGGGTCTCATGGGCCAAAACGGAGCTATCAGGGTCATGCGGGCGTTGTTCGACTCCCTGAACTTCTTCGTGACTCTGTCTAGGATCTTGAATGGGGGGAAGGCGTACGTGTCTAGTCCTTCCCAATCCATGAGGAAGGCGTCCACTGCCACTGCTTCCTGGTCTGGGACTGGAGAGCAGTAAACTGGTAACCTCTTTGTTCTCTGCGTCGCAAAGAGGTCTACTGACGGTTCTCCCCACAGATTCCAAAGCCTGCTGCACACCTCAATATGTAGGGTCCATTCTGTCGTGAGAACCTGTCTTCCTCTGCTGAGAAGATCAGCTCTGACAATCTTCTCTCCCTCTATGGAGCGGGTTATCAGAGTTATATTGTTCGCTTTTGCCCACAGCAGAAGATCTTTTGCTGCCTCGTAAAGGGAATCCGAACGAGTGCCTCCCTGTTTCCTGATGTAGGCCAATGCTGTGGTGTTGTCTGCATTGACCTGTACTAACTTGTTCTGGACCTCCTCCTGGAAGTGTATTAGCGATAGATGAATGGCCACCAGTTCCTTCACGTTTAAGTGCCATTTCTTCTGATGGTCTTCCCATAGACCCGAGATCTCGCCCTTCCCCAGTGTTGCACCCCACCCAATGTCCGATGCGTCTGAATACAACACTAGGTCGGGGTTCTTCTGTTGAAGTTTGAAGCCCTCTTGTAGTTTGTTGGTGTCGTCCCTCCAACTCAACTGATTCCTGATTCCCAGAGGGATCGGAATCCACGTCTCTAGGTCTTGGTCTCTTGTCCAATATCTTGACAGATGGAACTGAAGTGGACGTAGATGTAGTCTTCCCAGGGAGACGAATTGCTCGATCGAGGAGAGGGTCCCCAGCAGACTCATCCATTCCCTCGCCGAGCAGGTCCACCTCCCTAGAAAGAGCTTCACCTTTTTTAAGCATTCTAGAATGCATTTTGGGGCTGGAAAAGCCCAAAAAACCACTGACTGAATCCTCATCCCCAAGTAGACGATGTCTTGTGAAGGCGTCAGCTGTGATTTGGCAAGATTTACTACCAATCCCAGCTGTTGCGTCATAGTCATTGTCACTTGTAGATCCTCCAAACATTTTTCTTGCTACCTGGCTCTGATTAGCCAGTCGTACAGGTACATCGATATTCGTACCCCTTTCAGATGTAACCAGAGAGTCACGTTCAATACCACTCGTGTGAAAACGTAAGGAGCCGTGCTTAGTCCAAAACAAAGTGCTCTGAACTGATATGTTGTTGTGTGATGTACAAACCTCAGATATTTCCTGTAGTTTGGGTGAATTAGGACGTGAAAATACACGTCCTGCAGGTCTATCGACACCATCCAGTCTCCTTGTCTGGTACCTGGTAGGACTGACGCAGATGTCTCCATAGCAAACTTACTTTGCTCACGTACTTGTTCAGTGGACTCCAGAACGGGTCTCCAACCCCCAGAATTCTTGGGTACCAGAAATAGTCTGTTGTAAAATCCCTCTGACGAGGGGTCCTCTACCACTTCTATTGCTGCTTCTGACAGCATCTGGTTTACCTGCTCTTGAAGAGCTGCTGCTTTGCTCCCCGAGTATGTAGCTGTCAACTCTAACGGCTCTGGTGAAAGAGGAGGCTTCCTTAGGAAGGGGATTTTGTATCCTTCCTTCAGTACTTCGACTGTCCAGTCGTCCACTCCCCTTTGGCTCCACTCTTGCCAGTAGTGGGATAACCTGGCTCCCACTTGTGTCTGGAGGTTGTTGTGTTCACTTTTTGGGTTTCGGTTGTTGTTTTGGGTTTTTACGAGGTTGTCCTCCAGCAGCAATTCTCTGGCTTCCTCTCGAAAGGGCTCTCCCACGAAAGGGCTGACGCGTGGGAGGAGCTTCCTTCTCCTTCCTGGCTAAAAAGTTTGCCGGAAGAACTTTCCTCGCAGTCCTTGTAATCAGATCTTGCGTTGCTTGTTGCGCAAGAGCTGCCGATAAGTCCTTCACTAGCTCTGAAGGGAAGAGCTGTTTGGTCAAGGGAGCATACAAGAGCTCTGCTCTCTGAGCGAGAGTCACTCCTGACAACAGGAAAGAACACAGCATAGCTCTTTTCTTAATAATACCTGCTGTGAAAAGGGCTGTGAGTTCGACCGTCCCGTCCCTCACAGCTTTATCGAGACAGGCAATAAGGTGCATTTGCATCTCTTTCTCCTCGTCCATAACATCTGCGAGGGCTCCGAGAGTCCAGTCCATCAAGCTGAAGACTTCAATTGTCCTGAAGACGCCTTTCAGCAAGTGGTCTATTTCCGATGTGGACCACATAACTTTGGCCTTAGTCATGGCTGTTCTACGCGAGGCGTCTACGAGTCTGGAGAAGTCCCCTTGGGAGGAGGCAGGAACTCCCAAGCCGAGAGCCTCCCCAGTCTCGTACCACATGCTAGATCTAGAAGCCAATCTCGTCGGGGGGAAGGAAAAGGTTGTCCTTTCCTGTTCCTTTTTCTTCAAAATCCATTCGTTCAGTGTCAAAAAAACCCTCTTCACCGATCTGGCTAAAACTGTCTTCTTGAAGGAGGAAGACTTCTGGGGTCTACCCTTCATAAACTGCGAGGGCGGGCTCCGAGGCACAGCCTGCTGAAAATCATTTGGATATAAGTCCGCCAATACCACAAGTAATCTTTTCAGATCCCCCGCATGAAGAGTTTCTTGCGTCTCCTCCTCCGAGATCTCTTCCAAAGGATTTGCGATTTCCAATGTCGAACGAGTGAGGGAATCACGCGCATCGTTCTGCTTGCGTGCGTCATGCATGTGTCCAGCATGCTGCGCGGGAGCGTCACAATCCTTTTCACCTCCCGTCACGCGTCCAGCTTGCTGCGCGGGAGCGTCTATGAGCACTGCAACTTGCAGCGAGTTCCGCGTCTTGCTGGCTGTTAGCGTCTCGCTGTCCTAACTCCGATCTTATCCTCTTCCTGGGTCTGTTGACGTCCTTAGGTTACTTCTTGCGTGCTTCCTCTCTTAGTCCTTGCGACTTGTAAACGTCAAACAGAGACGTAGTGGACTGCTGAAGCTCTGACAAGAATGCTGGGGAACAACTGGAGATAGGAACAACTGGAGATGGCACTGAACGTACGTCTACAGCTTCGGAGACTCTAGCTGGGGTCTTCTGGCGAAGAGATGTTGACGCCCCTTGCGACACCTCCCAATCCGGGGTAGGGGGAGAAGCGTGAACTGACGTAATGTGCACGTCTTCTTCCTCCGAAGAGCCAATGCGTCCTACACCTCTGTTTAGGCGCGGACGCGTCGTCCTCCTCCGACAAGAATCTCTCCGGAGAGCTCCAATTTCTACAAGAGGATTGCTGAAACGTAAAGGGGGACCTGCGTCTCTTGAGAGGTCTCAATTCTTGAGGTTGTTGCCAACCGCGTCTGGGTCTTGCGTCGTCCGAGGATGACGAACTCTCCCTCATCTCGCCTTTCCTGCGGCAAGGGGGAGCGTCCTGGGATGCGTCAACAGGATCGCTCGAGGGGACGTCCACTCGCTGTTCAAAATCTCTCACCTCCCTTAGCCTGTCGACGTTCCTTCTCCCAGGGGTTGGGGAGCATGGAAGAGGTCTAGGGCTAGGAGCATGACAGACACGAACGGACGCACCCTCCACTGCACTAGCGCTGTCCCCGAACTTGCGATGCAAACCACGCACTGCCCCCCACATCACTTCCCTATCCGAAGTAAGAGATTGCACTTTAACACCCACGGCAGAAATAGCAGCCATAATATCCTTCATAGTAGGCTCACTTACCTCCGACTCCGCAGGTGGGTCTGGTACTACTACCTTAGGGCTAGGATCAGGAATATTAGTATTAGACAAGTTAAAAAGGACTTGACTATCAGAAGACCTAGCATACAGAACACTCGAAGATCTAGCTCTCCTAATTCTGTCCTTTTCCAATCGCCTCACATAGCGATCATGCTCTCTCCACTCTCTCTCCGACAAACTTTCACACTCATTACATCTGTTACGGCCTCTGAGGGAGGTCCGCTTCAGGTTCGATATGAAATAATATAAAAAAATATTTCAACACCAACAGTTGAAACTGGGGATACCGATATAGAAAGAAACACTAACACAACAAAGGTTTATTTACAAGCTTACTAACACAGGTAAATGCAGAATGGTATCTCCTATTTACATAAAAAGATAGAATCTTACACTGCATGAACTGGGGGAACAGTGAGGCAATTCAAATACTTGCTAGTCAATTTGGTAATTCAAAGCAGTGGCTTCACAAAAGGAAAACGGTGATTGCAGATGTCCTCTTGACTCCGTATTGCAGAAAATAGTCTACTTGTAAAGCAGGAATTCCCCAAAACCTCTGGCAGGACCTTTTCTTCTCTGAAGTCTGCTCGACGTCGAGATAACACGGCCGTCCACTCCTGAAGACGACTAGACCAGTATCTAACCAACTCTTGAGCAACTTCTCTTCTGATCCTTCGTCGGTTGTTCCTTCGTGTCTAGTCTCTCTCTGACGATCTCTGCAGCTGATCTCTCACTGATAATCTGACCTGTGGCTCTTACTGAGGCTATCTCTCTGTGACTAACTGGTCTCTCTCTTCTACGATCTCTCTTCCTGCTGCTACGACCGCCGTATTTATACGGCACTCTGGGGGCGGAGCCTACAGCGAACTTCACAGACTCCAGGGATTTCTAGAACCTCTTAGATGAATCTAGACAAGTTATTGCATCTGAAATCACGGCGTTTTTCAAGTCTCGACGATTTCCACAACACTCCTGCCGATTCTAGAACCATCATGATAACAATGCGCTAACGCCTCCTTGCTGCCGAACTTCTCGAAAATGCGTTCTCCTTTCCTTCATCTTTCTTTGCTATAAAGCAATTACCATCACACGCCCCCCCCAAAAGAGAAAAAAAATGAACTCAACTGATTTTTTTTTTTTTTTAAGGGGGCCGGCCGGAACGCCTATATATGGAGGTATAGGGCGAAAAATGCAGTCATGAAAAAATTCATGGAGCTTCATATGGCAATTGAGAATACGTATACGAAATATTTCGTCAAAATTCCTCTTACTTTCGTAGTTACAGGGTAATTAGTTAACGTAACTCAATAAGCCTAAAACATTGATCCGTACAAGAAAATGCAATATTTCCTCTATTATCGTAAATTTTGATAATTATTGTCAAAGAAATTGGGAGAAATGGCATCTGTAGACATTCCCCGAGTCGAGAAGGAGACTTCAGGCCAAGTCCACTGTCCTGTCCTGATTTAGTGCGATTACAGACGTCGAGTAGTCTACATGTTCCATTTCACCTCTGACATACGCCTGCGTTTACGTATGTTTATGTAGGTTTCGGCAAGAATTTCATCATGCCAATGAGGAAAAGACAAGGAAAACATCTTGCTAACATACAGACGAAGAAAAATCGCTCAAGTATTATTACAGAATATCATAATATATGCGTAGTTAGTGAAGATGAGAGGGGAGGGTTGCTTAGTAACGCCCCCGTCTTGCTTGACAGCACACGTCACACTGTGCCCAAGGCTACGACAATCTTTGAGCAAAGAGATCTTCATTCATGATAAATAACAAAGTTTTGGTTTTTTAAAACCCAAAATGGAATATGAAATTCATAATAATCATGATTTATTAAATTGTCTTTGTAAAAAAAAGAGTACGCCTTCGAGTTTCACCTCTTGAAATTCTCTTGTATTTACGTTTGTTCATCTTTGTTTCGGGCAAGAATTTCATCATGCCAAAGAGGAAAATACAAGGAAAACATCTCGCTAACATACAGAAGAAGAAAATTCGCTGTAATAAGCCGAGTTAGCGAAGGGGAGAGAGAGAATTGCGTAGGAAGGAGTGCCCCATCTTGCGTCAAGCAGTGCCCCAGGCTGCGATATATGAGCAAAGGGATCATCATTTATGATTAAATTATGATAAATAAAATAGTTTTGGTTTATTAATACACAAAAAAGAAATATACATTCATAATAATCATTATTTATTAACATTGTCTTTATAGAAATACGAAGGAAAACTTTGAACGCCCGTATCTCAAAAACTATACGTGTTGACCTTCAAAATCTATCTTCTCACTTAGTTTTAAAGCTATAACATTGAAATTTGGTATATAACTCAGGAAGACATTATAGAACACTCAAATAGAGCCCTTTTTTCCAATTTTTGTTTCGTATTTTTTTTATAAATTTTTTTCTCCTGATTTATAGGGTTTATTTTTTTACCATATTGAAAAATTCATATCTTGCAAAAAAATGACTTTTAGAAAAAAAACTCTCCATTCGATTAGAGGTCTACATCAGGTCTATATATGGTAGTAATCCCAGGTGTTAATATTAAATATCAAGGGAGGAGATAGATTTTGAAAAATGGTTATTTTCGGGATAAATCGCCCTGGCGTCACAAAACTGAAGGTCAGAGGCGAAAATCATATGCGGTTTGGAGATGTCCCAAGTCACCTTATTAAGTGGTATGAATATCAAAGTCCTGTCCTTGAAAAAGGGCATTAGCCGGCCGGCCCCCTTAAAGAGAAGCAAGAATTAAACAGCAGGGAAACAATTCTGCATAAAGCTTTAATCCAGTCAAACACGTACACTTCTCCACACACTCACTCGTGCGATAACAGAAAACGGTTATTAGGCTACTCATTCTGAAAAAACTAGAGGGGCTATCTGCTATTATCCTTCTCTCTTACTATTTCCATTTTCTGAACTCTGATTAAAACTTATAAATACTAAAACACCTCTTGTGTTTTTCTCAAAACTAATCTCACTCAGTAACACTGTTACACGGGCGGAGGCCACGGCACGGGGCGTTGTTTATGATTCTGAAGCAAATTTACATTCATTGCCTTTGCTCTACTCTTACCCACATTGATTCTATGACATATATTTCCCCTCTCCTCTAACACTGAAAATGGACCTTCGAACGTATAAGGTAAAAAGGGACTTTCTCTTGAGACTAGTACTAAAACTTTAGCTCTTACACACAAACTTCTCTCTTTTGCTCTAAGATAATGTTTTCCTTCAGTTCCCCCTTGACTTCCGTTTGGGTTTTCTTTCGCTAAGTGCCAAGCTCTTCCGTTCTCCTCCACCAGTTGCCAAACATCTCTTAAATTGTTTTTATAATACTCAAGATTACTTATGCAATCATCTCTACCCTTACTTCTAAGCAAAGGTCCGAACATATTTATACATTCATTCTCAAAAGATTCGCCTACTGAAAGAATATTACACAACGGAACTCTGGTAATTACTTGATTGGGTTTCCCGGAAATTTGATATTCATGACAGCTTAAAACATACCTCTTCACGTCATTTTTCATCTTAAGCCAAAAGTACGCCCTACTAATACACTTGAAAGTTTTATTTACTCCTAAATGTCCTTGCTCATCGTGTGCTAACTTCAAAACTAGCTCACGAAACTTCCTAGGAACTACTAATTGTTCTGTGATTCCCCTTTCACTACCTGACTTAGGACGAACATGACACAAAACTTCGTCCTTCAAACAAAAAGTTTCCTTACACACATCATCAAGATCATCATCCAGCTCACATTCAAAAATTTGGGTTAGTGTCTCATCCTCTCTCTGCAATTTGACTAGCTCATCCTTATCCAAAACGTCAGAGCCTAATTCATCACCGTAACTAGGACTAGATACAGGTACATTTACAATGTTACTCTCGACAGCTACGCCTTCCCTTTGGCTATCACTGTCAACGATAGAGTTAGGTCTCTCAGCCACACTCATGCCAAGATCAACCTCGCTACCGCTATCACACTCGTTCGAATCCATGAACTCACTCACGTTCGAATCCACGAACTTACTCACGTGTGAATCCACGAACTCACTCTCGTTCGAATCCACGAACAAATTATGACCGTAGTCTACATCTGTATCTAAACCCGACCTAGTTACTACCATTTCAGGCACTGGAATATTCCTCACAACAGGATTCACATTCTTGGATAAAGCTAAGTCATTACCGACAATAATGTCAATGCCTTCGACGGGCAAACTGTCCACAACTGCAAGTTTTACTTCTCCTGACACTACCTGACTTTCTAAATTCAACTTCAACAAAGGACAAAGAACACAAGTGTTAGGAAATCCACCTAAAATGACTTTCTCTTCCAAATTGATTTCTGCCCGGTTTGGCACACACACTCTTCTAATAAGTGAAACAGCAGCGCCTATGTCTCGAAGCAAGACTACTTCTCTCAAATCTACTCCTCCAAGAGAGGAAACTACGCCTTCTGACAGAAATTCACCAAAAATTTTCCTAGTTTCTCTCATCACATCATTCCTACTTGACGAATGGCTAACTAGAGACACTGGTTTCTTACCGTCCTTCCTTTCTACTGCACAATTTTTCGCTAAATGCCCTTTCCCATTACATCGGAAACAAGTTAATTCTGAGCCACTAGATGCCACTTTACTCTTACAAACCTTAGACGTATGACCAGGTTTTCCGCATGTATAACAGGGATAGTCACTTCTACTCGCATTGCTATAACTAGGACTGACACCTTTACCGGTTTGTACTCTACCAGACGAAGGATCATTTCGTTTCTTATTTACACTCAAATTATGAGTTAGACTATATTCGTCAGCTAGCCTAGTTGCTCCTGCAAAAGATACTTCTCGCCTATCCTCTATATAAAGTTTAATCTCAGGGGATACATTATCTTTGAAGTTTTCTAACAACACTAAGTTCTTCAAACTATCAAAATCCTCAACCTTAGCAAAAGTTAACCAATCAAAAAACAGCCTATTTACCTTCTTACCGTATTCTACATACGTAATATTTTCATCCTTTCTCAAATTTCTAAATTTCTTACGGTATACCTCCGGTACTAGCCTATACGCGCTAAGAACAGTTTCTTTCATGATATCGTAATTATCACATTCCTCCTTAGACATGCAACTATACACAGTAAGTGCCCTCCCACTCAAAACTGATTGCAAATATAAAGTCCACGTTTCTTTAGGAGAACCTACTCGTTCCATTAACTTCTCAAAACACATGAAATATGTCGTAACATCCTCCTCACCAAACTTTGGTACTAATTTTAGCACTGCACTCATACCTAACGTATTAGCTTAGTTTTCGTTCTCGCCTGACCGACTGTTACGAGTACTTTCCCTTAACCGAGCAATTTCCAACTCATGCATACGCTCTTTCTCTCTCTCTTCCTGCTCATGCATACACGCACCCTTTCTCTTTCTTCCTGCTGCATTACCAACATTTCTTTCTCTTGCTGCATTTTTATTGCTTCTCTCTCTTTCTCTTGCTGCATTTTCATTGCTTCTCTCGCTTGCTGCACTTCCCTCTCAGCTGCTCTTTCCTCTCTCTCAGCCGCTCTTTCATCTCTCTCATACTTTTCTCTTTCTTTCTTCTCAACATACTCACGGAGCTCATTCCCCTCTAAACCCAGGAGCTTACCTGACTCAATAAACTCTTTCACCATCTCACCCATTCTGGTTCTTTCTATATTTTCCCTGTTTCAATCTGTTAAAGTGTTGATAGCCTAGGCAAGGTTGCCACAATGTTATGGTGTTGAAATATCCTGGCAAGGGTCGACACAATGTTACGGCCTCTGAGGGATACCAATATAGAAAGAAACACTAACACAACAAAGGTTTATTTACAAGCTTACTAACATAGGTAAATGCAGAATGGTATCTCCTATTTACATAAAAAGATAAAATTTTACACTGCATGAACTGGGGGAACAGTGAGGCAATTCAAATACTTGCTAGTCAATTTGGTAATTCGAAGCAGTGGCTTCACACAAGGAAAACGGTGATTGCAGACGTCCTCTTGACTCCGTATTGCAGAAAATAGTCTACTTGTAAAGCAGGAACTCCCCAAAACCTCTGGCAGGACCTTTTCTTCTCTGAAGTCTGCTCGACGTCGAGATAACACGGCCGTCCACTCCTGAAGACGACTAGACCAGTATCTAACCAACTCTTGAGCAACTTCTCTTCTGATCCTTCGTCGGTTGTTCCTTCGTCTCTAGTCTCTCTCTGACGATCTCTGCTGCTGATCTCTCACTGATAATCTGATCTGTGGCTCTTACTGAGGCTATCTCTCTGTGACTAACTGGTGTCTCTCTTCTACGATCTCTCTCCCTGCTGCTATGACTGTCGTATTTATACGGCACTCTGGGGGCGGAGCCTACGGCAAACTTCACAGACTCCAGGGATTTCTAGAACCTCTTAGATGAATCTAGACAAGGTATTGCATCAGAAATCGCGGCGTTTCTCACTTCCCGACGAGTTCCACAACACTCTTGCCGATTGTAGAACCATCATCATGATAATGCGCTAACGCCTCCTTGCTGCCGAACTTCTCGAAAATGTGTTCTCCTTTCCTTTATCTTTCTTTGCTATGAAGCATTACCATCACAATCTGCTATCAAATGTACACACATGCCCTCTGCATTTCTTACATACTGTGTGGGGATCAAGAGCAGCTTTTGGAAGCCGGGTCTAGCACCCCTTCACACATATTCTAACAACAGAGTCAGCCATCTTGAAAATCCAGAAAACAAGTTAAAATAAACTGTCCAAGTCGGAAACCAACAAAATCTATTTAATCCGTGTGAAAAAGAAATCAAGGAAAATCCAATATCAGCGAAAGCCAGCAACCAAAAAACCAAGCAATGGGTACTTCGCCAATTTGTAGTCAAAGCAAACCCAAACAAAGTAGAGCGAATTTCCAACGTGTTGCTAGAACGACGGCAGGGAATTTCTGAGGACAAATGGGAATGGTTCCAAGTACCTGGGTAGAGGGAGCACAGGTATGATCACCTGACCATCTATCGGCGATTGCCGCGATTTGAATTTCTGCCATGCGCGCGACGAATCGGCGGGATAAAGCTATATATATGTAACTACCAGGGAAGTTAGATATCTAAAAACGAAACCTATTCAATCAGTAAATTAAAACTTAAAACTGAACACCTTGGATAAACCTACCTTATAGGCATTCAAGTCCAATGAAAGAATCTTCAAGTTCTGTGAATCATCGATGATACCGGAAAAAAGAGTTTTGTTCCAAATGTACATTTGTATATTCTGGGATTTAGACAACCGCAGTAATTCCAGCTCCTCAATTTCACCAAGTACAAAGACATCACTGGACTTGGTAGTAGCAGCTGAATTTAAAACTTCAAGAATATCATCTGCTTCTCTGACAACACGTTTAAGAAACCTTTCAATGTGACCTGTAAGAAAGAACACTTCCATGTTTATCTTTTGAAATGTAGCCATTATATAGTAAATATATTATTATCATGTAGACCCTTGTATCAATGTAAACTCTGTTTAGTATCATCTTACCTCTGATATTTGCATTTACAATACCAGACGAGGAATTTCTTGAATCTCTTCTCAGGTTGTCTGTCCTAGAAAAACAAATTATTGAAGTCAGTGTAACAACAGTATATATGTATCTCAAATATACATTTTTTTCCATCTTGAAACAATTTGTTACTACTGATAAAAAATTCATCTTTTTCCAAACAACAAAAGTACATTAGGCCTCTGGCTTCCTAGAGTAATGGGCATAGTACTGTAATATATGTTGGAACACAAGAAGAATAGCCTATGAGGAAACTTAAGTATTTACAACTAGCACAACATAATGATTAATTCTTTTTTTTTATCACAAAAAAAACTTTCTTAACAGAACAATGAAAGAATTAGACTGGCACAATAAATTGCTAGAAATCTTAAGTTCCCAGATAAAAAGATGGGTTCTCCATAGCTCTTCTATATACTATACTGTACATTACTGTATTCTACAGGACAGACAAAAGTTCAAGGCAATAATTTCCAAAACCAATGTAGAGTACTACTTATGATAATTAGTTGAGTTGAATATAGAATTTGGGGCAAAGGCCTAGCACTGGGACCTATGAGGTCATTCAGTGCTGAAATGGAAATTGACAGTAAAAGGTTTGAAAGGTGTAATAGGAGGAAAACCTCGCAGTTGCACTATGAATCAAGTACTATTAGGAGAAGGTTGAAATTAAGAAGAAAGAATATGAATGGAGGTACGTACAGTAAAAGGAACGAAAGTGGTTGCAGCTAGGGGCCGAAAGCACAGGCTACAAAGAACCTTAAGTAATGCCTATAGTGCACAGCATGAGGTTCACTGATGGCACTAACCCCCTACAGGTATGACAATTTGTGGCAATGTTACCCTACAAAACTCAAATTGGGAGGAATATTTCCCAGCAAAATTTAGAGTTCTTTTTAAACTTCAAACTTACTGAATTGTAAGGTAAAATACATCAAGAAAGTAAACACACAAAATCTAGTAAAACTTCTTTCTGTAACAGGAGTGTGAGAAAACCATCAAATGATTACAAGATGAAAGTTTAATGTAACACTTGCCAGATGCAAATTCAAAATGGATTTAAATTTCCTCACATTCTTATAGAGTTCTTTTTAATAGTTCACGTTCCTCTCATATCTTATGTTGATTCACTTTCCCCAGTGAGAAGACAAGAATCCACAAACTTCCCATACAACCCTCACTGTTCATAACAGTACAGTGGTGTTGGCATGAGACCAGCTTAATTCAACATCTGGGTTTCTGGACAACAGTAAATATTTGGAGGAACCTGCCAACCCAACTTATTGGAGCCATCTCACAAACAAAGTACGTAGCAACTTTCTATTAAAAATTCACTTCATTAATAAATTATGGTAGGTCGCAAGGTCCAATTAGTTATGCCTTACAAGATCAGTAAGGGGCAAAGATGTGTCTTATAGAGAAGAATTTTGAAGTTTTTGTAATATTTATTTAAGGTACTCTCTCATAAGAAAAGTTTCCATGTACCGAGCTTTAGCTACCATACTGACTCTCACCAAAGAAAGGCTATAACAATGCAAAATGGTATAAAAAAATGATAAAACGAAAATTCCATACAATCAGGTATATTTCAAAACATTACTGCATTTTCACTGTAATATGTTATTGTCATGATACAATAAAGTTTTATGCATACTTACCTGGCAGATATATACTCAGCTATAGACTCCGTCGTCCCCGATAGAAATTCGAATTTTGCGGCACACTCTACAGGTAGGTCAGGTGATCTACCGCCCCGCCGCTGGTGGCGGGAATAAGAATCATTCCCGTTTTCTAAGACAGATTTTTCTCTTCCACCTGTCTCCTGAGGGGAGGTCGGGTGGGCCATAAACCGTATATATCTGCCAGGTAAGTATACATAAAACTTTATTGTATCATGACAATAACATTTTTATGCATTCAACTTACCTGTCAGATATATACTTAGCTGATTGGCACCTTTGGCGGAGGGTAAGAGACAGCTAATTTACTAAAATAGACAGGAAACAACATATGTTGTAGGTAATAAAAATAAAAAACCTTGATTCCTACCTGTGTTAGCGAAAGACTTCATGGCTACTGCCTAGGAGCCCGTATCGCTTCAAGAGCCTCAGCGAGGTAGTGACCTCATGCTAAGAGTTCTTGATGGTCGGTTACAGGGGTCTTACCCACTTATGCTTCAGAACCTTAGGATCTTTGTCAATGGGGTCCTATCCACTTACATGACAAAACACCTTGCCTATTGGCATGATCATAGAGCACGACACTAATCCCGATCACCTGATCCTAATTGGGGTTAGTACTAAGATTGAAAGGAGTCATCCCCGAACATCCTTTCAAGCAACCCACAACTCAACAACAATATTACAAATAATCATTAAAAACATAAAAACAAAATTAAGGATCAGCGTCTGCTCCATTTCCCAGCATAGTATCCGCTGATACATAAGGTCCAAGAGAAAAACATTTATCGTATGTTACTCTAACATCTTTTAAATAGTGGGATGCAAATACTGAATTGCACCTCCAATAAGTTGCTGCTAAAATGTTTCTCATGGACATATTCTTAGATAGAAAGGGAAGTTGCCACCGCCCGGACTTTGTGAGCTTTTACTCTCAGCAGCTTTGAAGAGTTCTCTTGGCAATTCCTGTGAGCTTCGGTAATCACATTTCTGACAAAGAACGCCAGTGCGTTCTTTGACATAGGTCTTTTGGGGTTTCTTACCGAACACCAAAGACTTTGTCGATATCCCTGAAGCTGTGTCTTCTTTTTTAAATAGAATTTTAAGGTCCTGACTGGGCAAAGGGACCGATCCAACTCTCTACCTACCAGAGAAGAGAGTCCCTTGACTTCAAAACTTCTAGGCCAAGGTTTAGAAGGGTTTTCATTCTTTGCTAGGAATAGATCCTGGAAAGAAATAACAGCAGAGTCTTTTTTAAATCCCACCCGAGAGTCCAAAGCATGTAATTCACTGATCCTCTTAGCAGTTGCGAGAGCCAACAGGAATATGCATTTACTAGCAAGATCTCTGAATGAGATTTTATCTGGAGGTTCGAACCTGTCCGAAATCAAGAATTTTAGGACTACGTCAAGGTTCCAACTCGGGGGAATAGAAGATCTCAATTTAGTAGTCTCGAAAGACCTGATGAGATCATGAAGATCCTTATTATTTTCCAGATTCAGTCCTCTGTTTCTAAAAACAGCTGAGAGCATGCTCTTATATCCCTTGATAGTGGATACGGCCAATTTCGACTCTTCTCTTAAGAAGAGGAGAAAATCCGCGATTTCGGTCACAGAGGTATTGGAAGAGGACAGCTTCTTCGACCTACACCATCTACGGAAAACTTCCCACTTCGATTAGTAGACCCGCATGGTAGAGGCTCTGCGGGCTCTAGCAATTGCAGTTGCCACTTTCTTTGAAAAGCCTCTCGCTCTGACCAGTCTTTCGATAGTCGAAAGGCAGTCAGGGAGAGACTTTGGATGTTTTTGTGGAACCTCTCGAAGTGGGGTTGTCTGAGCAGATCTGTCCTGTTTGGTAGAGATCTGGGGAAGTCCACCGTCCATTCCAGTACCTCTGTGAACCAGTTTCGGGAAGGCCAGAAGGGAGCAATTAGAGTTAGTCTTGTTCCCCTCCGATCAACAAAATTTCTTAGTACTTCCCCCAGACCTTTGAATGGGGGAAGGCCGTAGGCGTCTATGCCTGACCAATCCATGAGGAAAGCATTGATCGCCGTGGCTCTGGGATCTTCTTCTAGCGAGCAGAAGTTGTCTATCTACCTGGAGAGGAACGTGGCAAACAGGTCGATCTGGGGTCTTCCCCAGCGGGACCACATTTGTCTGCAGACTTCTGAGTGGAGCATCCACTCTGTCGGGAGTACCTGGTTCTTTCTGCTCAACCTGTCTGCCCTTAGGTTTTTTACCCCTTGAACAAACCTTGTCTGCAGAATTATGCCCCGTTCCTCTGTCCAGGTTAATAGATCTCTCGCTATTTCGTAAAGTGAGAAAGAGTGAGTGCCCCCTTGATTCCGGATGTAAGCCAGAACTGTGGTATTGTCGGAATTGACTTGAACTACCACTCCTCTGACTTCCGCTTCGAAGTATTCCAGGGCTAGATGAATCGCCAGGAGTTCCTTCGCATTGATGTGCAGTGTAACCTGTTGTTTGGTCCAGGTACCCGCCACTTCCTTTGGACCCAGTGTTGCTCCCCAACCTGTTTCCGAGGCATCGGAAAACAACACTCGGTGAGGGTTCCGAATCAAGAGGGACACCCCTTCGTTCTTTGTTAATGGGGTTAACCACCACTTCAGGTTGGATTTTATCCCCTGTTGAATGGGAAAACAGTCTGACAAGTCTCCTGTCTTTTGACTCCACATTTGTTTGAGATAAAACTGCAGAGGTCTGAGATTTAATCTCCCTAGGGAAATGAACTGCTCTAACGAGGAAAGGGTGCCCAGCAGACTGAGCCATTCCCTCGCCGAGGTCCATTCTTTCCCTAAGAAGTTCGAGATTTTTTCTAAGCCTCGAGCAATTCTCTCTTGTGATGGAAACGCCCGAAAACCCCGAGAATCCATCTGTATCCCCAGATAGACTATGTTCTGTCTGGGGATCAATTGTGATTTCTCGAGGTTCACGAGTAGTCCCAGAGATTTTGTCAAATCCAAAGTCTTCTCCAAGTCCTTCAAGCAATGAAGTTCCGATTTTGCTCTTATTAGCCAATCGTCTAGATAAAGGGATATATTTATCCCTTCTAGATGTAGCCATCTCGCAACATTCGTCATTAGTCTCGTGAACACTTGAGGGGCCATAGACAGACCGAAGCATAGGGCTCTGAATTGGAATACTTTTCCCTGCATCAAGAATCGGAGATATTTCTTCGATGATGGATGCAGGGGGACATGAAAATAAGCATCCTGTAGATCTAAGGAGACCATCCAATCTCCTGGACGAAGAGCCGCAAGAACCAATTTCGATGTTTCCATAGAGAACTTTGTGTTCTCTACAAATTGGTTCAATGCGCTCACATCCAGGACCGGTCTCCACCCTCCCGAGGATTTCGGAACCAAAAAAAGACTGTTGTAGAATCCTCGGGAATGCGGATCCCAAACCAATTCGATGGCCTCCTTTTGCAACATCTGTTCTACCAGTTGCAATAATGCTTCTTTCTTGGCAGGGTCCCTCTATTGGGCTGACAGTTCCCTCGGGTTCGTTGTCAAGGGAGGCCTGTCTCGAAAGGGGATCATATATCCCTTCGTTACCACTGAAAGGGACCATCTTTCTGCCTCTCTCAGAGTCCATTCTTCGGAAAATTTCTGAAGTCTGGTGTCTCATTTTGTTTTCTTGATAGGTCTGAATGAAGACCTACCTCTTTTCTGTATTCCTCTCTTCTTAAAGGAGGGTCTGGAAGAGGAGCTCCCTCGATAGGGCTGTTGAGGAGTACGATTCTCTCTCTTTACAGGAACCGAAGTCCTTGATTTCTTTGCAGATTGGGCCAAGAGATCTTGCGTGACCTTTTCTGTCAAAGAATGAGATATGTCCCTCACTAGTTGTGCAGGAAACAATTGGTCCGAAAGAGGAGAGGAACATAAAGAAGAGATGACCTCTGAATAGGAGTAACTGCTTTCGTCAGAAAGGAACTAAATAAGACACTCTTCTTCAGAATTCCAGTTCCAAAAAGCGAGGCCACCTCTCCTGATCCATCTTGAACCGCTTTGTCCATGCAGGACAGTACACTATAAAGGACTTCTGGGCTAAGAGATTCATTCTCTTGAGTCTTCTTGGCCAACACCCCAAAGGACCAGTCTAAGAAGTTAAAAACTTCTAAGACCTTAAACAATCCCTTGAGGAGATGGTTCATCTCAGAAGTCCCCCATGTGATCTTTGCCGATGACAAGGCTTGTCTCCTTGAAGAATCCACCAGATTCAAAAAATCTGCTTCGGCAGTGGTAGGGAAAGCTAGACCCAGTGATTCGCCCGTCTCGTACCAGATTCCCTTCTTTCCTGATAGTTTGGAAGGAGGGCAGGCAAAGACTGTCTTCCCCGCCTTCTCTTTGGATTTAAACCAATTTCCTACGAATCGGAGAGCCTTGTTCATGGAAATGGTTGGCTTCATCTTAATGAAAGATGATGACTTCGAGACCTTAGTACTTGTAAACAAGGACCTCGGAGAAGGAGGAGCAGTTGGGCTTAAAGAGTCCCCAAACTCTTGAAGTAAGAGGGCTGCCAGCGTCTTGTAATCTGACAAGCCTGGAGCCGAGTGATCTTCCGAGTCCGAAACTTCTTCCAAATCCAATTCCATTTCTGAAGAGGATTGTTTATTTTCAATAGGAGACGGGTCTCTTGCAACATCTGCCCCACTCTCGCAAGAACGACCGCCTGTGCGGCAACTTGCGTCCCTACGAGAGATAGGTTGATCCTGCAACACGACCTTATCCTTCTCCTGGCAAGAGCGACGGCCGCCTGTGCGGCACCTTTCTCTCCTGTCAGAGGAAGGATGTCCTCTCCTATCGCTTTCCACGGAACCACCCATATCCTGACAAGGGCTACGGCCACCTGTGCGGCACCTAGATTCCCTGTCAGGTAAAGGCTTATCCTTCCGAAGCTAGACAAAACCTCCTGGCTTAACTGTCTTTTGGAAGAAGTCCGTATCTTCTTGCGCCTGGATGGCGCTTCTGGCTCATTGCTCTTGGTTGGCGCTTGTGGCTCATTGCGCCAGGTTGGCGTTCGTGCTCCTTGCGCCAGGCTGGCGCTTCTGGCGCATTTCGGCAGGGTGGCGCTTCTGGCGCATTGCGCCAGCTGGCGCTTCTGGCGCATCTGGCGCTTCTGGCTCTTCTGACTCATATGGAGCTTCTAGCGCATATGGCGCATTGCGCCAGGTTGGCGCTTTTGGCGCATGCTTCATAATCATCCGAGTAGAATCCGCAACTTTTACGTTCGTTTCTTCTTTCCTTCCCTTCGTTCTCTTTATCAGAAGGAAAGAGTCCTTTTTTCTGGGAGTCTCCTTCGTAAAATCTCCTACTAAAGCGGAGAGCTGCTCTTGTACATTTAGTAGAATTTTCGCTGCAGCATTCTCTTTCTCCTTTTCCGATTCAGGTGAAGGAGGTCTAGAAGAGGAAGGGGACTCCGATTTACGTTTAGGAATTAATTTGCTCTTCTTCCTTTCACATGGAGATCCATCGGAGAAAAGCTCAGGGCTTGAATTCAAAGTTGGAGCCTTCCAACTCCTTTTTAAGGGGCGTGACAGTTCATCAGAGCTCCAGCCCCTTACATTAGGTGAAGAATCTGAAGACGAAAAACACTGTTTTAGGATGCTTTTTCGGTAGCAATCCTTGGCAGTTCGGGTCGTCACAGAATCTGCCGAGGGGACGCCTGATCGGTGGGGGTTCTCCATAACCTCCGTAAGGCTTTTGACATTCCTTCTCCTCTGGGCCTGTGAGCTTGGAAGAGGTCTAGGCCTGGGAGCGAGATGAAGCCGATCAGACGCACTAGGGACACTTAAATCACTATCACTGTGCTTACCTTGTAACGTTAGCATTTTCCGTTCCATCCTTTGTAGTGCAGCTTTAAGATCTGCAATTTCCGTTGCTGGATTTGCAGTCTTAGTACAAGAGGAAGAAGATACAGGTTTAGGGTTAGGTGTTAATTTAATTGCCTAGTTAGAACGAGACCTACTTACGCTTCTGGAGGAAGCCTTCCTAGCCCTATCCATATCCAATTTCCTTAAATAGGAATTTAAATTTTTCCATTCTTCCTCGTTCATACCTACACATTCATCACAGGTGTTAGATATTGAGCATTCATTCATTCTACACCCCTTACAAACTGTGTGAGGATCTACCGAAGCTTTCGGTAGCCTCACCATGCATCCCTCATTTACACACTGTCTTCTAACCGTAAAGCTAGAATCCGACATTATGAGAAATATCCAAAAACCAAGTCCAAATAACAGTCCACGAAAGAGTATGCCAAACCAAAGATCCAATACGTCACCAAAATAACCGGCTTAGAAGATCAAAAGCAATGAAAAAACACGAAAATCAAATCAGGAGTAACAACAACAATGTTGCTGTCACGGCCGATAGAGAAAATCTGTCTTAGAAAACGGGAATGATTCCTATTCCCGCCACCAGCGGCGGGGCGGTAGATCACCTGACCTACCTGTAGAGTAAGCCGCGAAATTCGAATTTCTATCGGGGACGACGGAGTCTATAGCTAAGTATATATCTGACAGGTAAGTTGAATGTATAAAAAGTATATTTATGAATAAAATACAAAAGAGAGCTATACATAATTACCTTACTTCTATTGAAGCCTGTACTACAGTTGTCCATAACAAACTGAAAATATGGAGTAACAGCACCCACTGTAGCTGTATTTTCCATGTCATTCTCGTTAAACGTCTAACTTCACGCTATCGTCCTTCTTATCTATGAGGAATCTGGCTGCAAAATTAATGATTATAAAATATATCAAGTCTGAAACAAACAAAAAACAAAATTTCCATAAGGAATAATTAAAATCCAATTAATGTAACATTCCCAATTTAACTAGTTATACACAGCATACTAATTAGGTGCAATATACATTGGTTTATACCATTGCAAATAGAATTTATTCATCTACAAAGAAAAAATGTTTTTTGTCAAAATGCATTTTTAATTTTTAAGTGTTTAAAAAAAAAAGTGTTACAGCCAGGTCAGGTCATGCCATAGCATATTAGACTATTTCTATTCTAAGAATGCGCTATGGTCAAAAGGAATACCATCTTATTCATATCAATTGTTATTTCAAGTGTGGAAAACATTATGATTTATCTCATATATCAAACGTGAAATCAGCGCACTTACGGAACTTCACTGGAACATTTTCAAAACCGCACTGTAACACCTTCACAAATTGAGTAAAATATACATCATTATACACCATTATACAGACAATTGTATATATTGATAGTGCAGCAAAGCTGATTTTAGAAAATGCTCATTAAAAAAGGTAAAGGACAAAATTAGGAAAAAAAGTTTAGGAAAAAAAAAGGTATTTTTAGGATTTTAACACCAACCTTTGTCGAATCATCAGTGCTATACTAATGACACAAAGTATACATCATTATAAATCATAAGAAAGGTAATTTCATCTACTACAATTTTGTGTATGATGAGGTTTTTGATAAAAGGCATTCTTTTGGAGTATAATGCAAAAATGTAAAAAAACTAGCTATGGGGGGAGGGGGGTTTGCCCCCTTAAAATTACTGCTAGGGCCCCACACATTGTTTTTTTTTGGGGGGGAGGGGGGGCTGGTAATACTAGGGACCTATCAGAACACATTGGTTAAGGAATTATTTGGTGATATTTGGTCATGTTCCCCCGTATTTGCGGGGGATGGGTACGAGACACCCCCAGCGAATCCTCCTGGGCGAGGTAAGTCATGGAGGTGGTGATGGAGGAACGTGTATTTGACAAGGAAGAGGACGACAACATATGGAAGGTCAAAGAAGAAACCAAATACAGTAGTGCCTCAGGATACGAAATACAACAATTTGGAGCATTCTATACTTAACCTAACCGTTACTGTATCTGTAAATAAAGTGTATTAGTTACAGGGTACAAGAAATATAACAATGTCGAAAAATGATATTGTAATGATACAATTAAGTTTGTTCATACTTACCTGGCAGATATATATATAGCTGTATTTTTCCGAATCCAACAGAAATTTAAACACTTACGACACACGCAGTGGGAGTCAGGTGGTTAGTACCCATTCCCGCCGCTGGGAGGCGGGTATCAGGAACCATTCCCATTTTCTATTCCATAATTTTATTTCCCACTATCTCCTGAGGGGAGGTGGGTGGGTACTTGATTATATATATCTGCCAGGTAAGTATGAACAAACTTAATTGTATCATTACAATATCATTTTGTCATGAAACTTTACCTGTCAGTATATATATATAGCTGAATCCCACCTTTGGTGGTGGGAGTAGACAGAATAGAAGATTTTAGGAAACATATATATGCAGATAATTGATATCTTGGTTCCTTACCTGTTAGCATAGCTGACTTCGTGGTTACTGCCGCGTAAGTCTGCTTGTGCTACTAGAGTTGCCAGCAAGGTAGAAGACCTATAAAGCTGGTGCACTCCTCCAGAATGAATCTGTCCAACAGGGGCGAAAGACCACGACGTGACTAGACCAATTGGACCCATATACAAATGAGGGCAACGAAGTAAAACCAAACCACCTGGCGTAGCCTACCAAAAGTATCCCACTTAGACTAAGCTAACACAAGTTAAAAACTCCCCTAACCATTAAAGGATAGGATGAGCGCTACCTCCTGCCCCCAAAACAGTGTCTGCAGCGACGTATGGTCCGAGGCGATAACATTTTCGTATGTTGCTTTCATTCACCTCCCGCGTTAGTGTGAAGCGAACACCGAATTGCTTCGACAATAAGTGGCGCCCAAAATATCTTTGATTGCCATATTTTTGTGAAAAGCCACCGAAGTAGCAATAGCCCTCAACTCGTGGGCTTTCACTTTCAGAAGCTCCATGTCACTTTCACTACACTTTTCATGGGCTTCCTTAACCGTACTTCTTAAGAAGAACGCCAGTGCGTTCTTCGACATCGGAAGATCTGGTTTTTTCACAGAGCACCACAAGTTCTCTGAAGAGCCTCTGCATGCTCTGGTTCTCTGCAAATAAAACTTGAGAGCCCTGACAGGACACAGGACTCTCTCAGCTTCAGGTCCCACTAGCTCCGACAACCCTTTGATCTCGAACGTCCTCGGCCAAGGTTGGAAGGGTTCTCGTTCTTTGTGTAAGAACGTAGGACTTAAGGAACAAATGCACTATGATCCTTGAACCCAATGTGCTTGCTTATGACTTTAATTTCGCTAACCCTCTTCGCCGTCGCCAGAGCGGTTAGGAAAATGGTCTTCTTAGTAAGATTCCTAAGGCGAGGCTAAATGGAGCGGTTCAAATTGACTCGACATGAGAAAAACCTAAGTACCACGTCTAAGTTCCACAATGGTACTTTCGGTTGGAGAACTTTCACAGTCTCAAATGATCTAATGAGATCATGAATGCTCTATCATTCGCTAAGTCGAGTCCTCTATGCCTGAAGACCACAGAAAGCACGCTTCTGTAGCCTTTAATCGTGGGAACGGCTAGTTTCGCTTCTTTCCTAAGGTGAAGAAGGAAATCTGCTATCTGGCTCACAGAGGTTGAGGTGGAGGAAATGCCCTTCTTTCTGCACCAACTTCTAAAGACAGCCCACTTTGATTGGTAAACTGCGATTGAGGAGGGCCTCCTTGCGGTGGCAATCGCCGTTGCCACAGGTCTTGAAAAACCCCTCTCGCTCTGGCCAACTTTCCTTTTGATAGTCTGAACGCAGTCAGATCTCAGAGCGGGGAGGTTTTTGTGGTACCTCTCGAAGTGGGGCTGTCCGAGTAGATCTTTCCCTTAGGGGGCAGAGTCCTTGGCAAAGTCTACCAGGAAAGGACATCACCTCCGGCGCAACCAGTTCGAACCGGCTGGCCCAGAAGGGGGGCGATGAAGGGTCATCCTCGCTCCTTCTGATGCAGCGAACTTCCTCATCACTTCCCCGAGGGATTTTGAATGGGGGAAAAGCGTAAATGTCTATCCCGACCAATTCCACAGTAGGGCGTCTACTGCCACTGCTCTCGGGTCCAGAACTGGGGAGCAATACAGCGGAAGTCTCTTCGTTCGGGAAGTTGCGAAAACGTCCACATGAGGACGTCCCCACAGCTTCCATAGCGCCTGGCATACTTCCTATGAAGGGTCCATTCCGGTCGGCAGAAGCTGTCCTTGCCGACTGAGAAGGTTCGCTCGCACGTTTTTTCCACGCCTGACACAAATCTTGTCAGAATCGTGACGTTTTGCGACTTCGCCCAAATCAGGATATTACTTCGGCGATTTGGGCGAACAGAGAAGGAGAGTGAGTTTCCCCCCTGTTTCCTGAGGTATGCCTAAGGCTGTGGTGTTGTCCTAGTTTATCTGAACCACTTTGTATTGGAGACTTTCCTCTTGGAAGAACCTTAGAGCAAGGTAAACCACTGAAAGTTTCTTTTAGATTGATGTTGCAAGGGACATCCACTCGTTGTTCCCCCTCGTCCAGGTGCCTGACAGTTCTTCTCCCTCCCTCCCAGTGTTGCTCCCCTAAAACCCAACCCGTGGAGGACCGCGTCGGAGAACAACACTAGGTCGGGGTTCCGAAGCTTGAGCTAAAGTCCTTTACCGCAAGCTTTCTTTGGATTTTCCCAACCACCATTTGGGGAGGTGCTTTTTTCCACGTTCTTCCAGTCAAAAACAAAGACCTCTTACACTCTTCTAGATCCTGTTTTGGTGGACCGCAATTGCTTGAAGAAGGAAGAAACTGAAGTGGTCGGAGGTGGCAACCTTCCCAGAGAAACAAACTTCTCCAGTGAGGAATGGTCCCCAGCAGGACTCATCCATTTCCCTCACCGAGCATGTTTCCTTTCCCTTCCTTAGAAATTCCGCCTAAAAGGCTGACACTTTTGTCTAAGGCATTGAAAGTTGTCGCCCCTGGGAACGGAAAATCCCGAAAAGCCCACTGAGTTCCATCTGAAATCCCCATATAGACCTAAGGATTGATAATGGAGTCCATATGCTACTTTTGTCGAGCATTCACCAGAAGTCCCAGGGACCTCGCTTACGACAGCTCGGTTGAAGGTCCCTTCATGACCCCACCGGTCTTGCGATGAATCCTTCGAATAAGCCAGGTCGTCTAGGTAGAGAGAGATCCTTATTTTCCCGCAATATGGAGGCCACCTCGCAACGTTCTTCAAATAGAACGGTGGAACACCATCGGCGCCCGGTGCTGAGACGAAGCAAGAGTGCCCTGAATTGGTAAAACCCTTCCCCATTTTCAGGACAAACCGCAGGTAATTTTCTTGATCGGGGATGGGATGGGGGACGTGAAAAGTATGCGTCCTGAACAGGTCTAAAGAGACCTATCCAAGATCCCCCAGGTCTTAAGGCTGCAAGCACGGATTGGGTGGTCTCCCCATCTTGAACTTGTCTGCTTGGTAACCAGAAGCCGATTTAGACTGCTGACATCCAGAACGGGGCGCCACCTCCACCCCTGACTTTGCTTCGGCACTAGGAAAACATACGGTTGGTAAAACCCCGAATAAACCCGGCCGGTCGAAGACCTTTGTTCCGCCACCCGCCTGCTTCTCGCTCATTTGATCTAGTAGATTCGTGAAGCACTTTCTGCTTTTCTCCCTGATACGAAGGGAGACAAATCCTTTTGGTGTCGAAGACAGCGGGGGTGTAACTTCAGGCAAAGGAATTTTCTGTAACCCCTTCTTGAGATGTTTCCTCAAGAGACCAAGCGGTCGGCCACCTCTCTCTTCCCAGGCTCTCGCGAATGTAGAAGTCTGGCCTCCTAACCGGTGGCTGAAGGACTTCCCTCCTCACTTCTTGCTCCTTGGAACAGGAGCGGAAGTCTTGCCTCTGAAAGAGCCTCTTCCTCGAGGGGCTTGGCTTCGAGGAAGAAGCAGATTGCGAAGGGCTTCGATTTCTTCAAAGCAGAGGACCCCAGAATAACTAAGTGAGTTTTTTTTTTTTTGTGTTTTTGGTTAAAGGGGGCTTTCCTATAAGACTGTGCCAGCGAGGAAGGTCTTGGGTTGCTTTCTTCCTGGAGACTGGCAGCGTAACTGGTTTTGCCTTTACCATAAGACTGGGGAAAGGAGATGTTCTGAAAAGGAAGGAGCGAAAAGAAGATCCGCTTTTTGCGCTGGCGAAGACCGACTTTGCAGTAAAATTGGCAAAAAAGTGCTCTCATTCTTAATCAGTCCCGTGGCATGGGGGGGGGGGGGGGGAAACTGAGCAGGCCAATTCCTCAGAACCGCATTCTGACTGACGGCCTATGGTCCCATGCAAGACACTACCCAATGGACAGCTCCCCCAGACTGATGGAATCAGGAACTCCTGGACCTGGTCCATCCAAAACTCCTATGGGCACCAGTCCAAGAAAGATTTAAAGACCTCTTAGTGTCCTGGAAGAGGCCTTTAAAGGTGAAACGAGTCTAACTCACTATGCCGTCCAAGAGACCTTTAGAGAAGACAGAAAATGCGTGAGATCTTCTGGCGGCATCCACAATACTACCAAAGTCTTCCTTGAAGCCGGGGAGGCTGGAACGCTTAACTCAGAGACGTTTTCTCCCGTCCTCATACCACATACCGGTGAGCTTTGCCACAAAGTTCTTTGAAGGTGGGGGGGGGGGGGGGGGGTTAAAGCGAAAGTAAGTCCCTTGCCCCTGAAGCTTTCCTCTTTTCCATCCAATCATGGACCTTGCGAAAAGCTTGCCTTCGTAGAAAAGGCGACTTCTTTCCATTTTCACAAAGCCCGAGAATCTTAGTAAGCTTTGGATGACGAAAAACTGAGAAGGGAGGGATAACGTGGAGCTTCAGGTTGGAAAGTGTCTGCAAAGACTTACTGTCGCAAACCGAGTCAAAAACCTTGTAGTTCCCGTCGAAACTGGTAGCCAACTGCTGTTCTTATCGTCCACTTCGAACGAAAGCGTCGACTTAATTTCCTCTTCAAGACACTGGTAGAAGTCGGAGGAAAGTAAGGAAGAGTCCACGAGCTTTTCTCAAAATAAGAGAAAGAAGCGGTGCGAACAGGAAGAGTTTTCCCGCTTTTCCTCCGCTTTGCCAGCTTGCGGAAAGGTGGTAAACTGACGTCCGTAGGCCGACGCGCTTGCGCGTCCGCAAGCCCAATCTAACTGGCGAGCCGACTCTGAAAGCGCGCCTCCAGAGCACGCAACAAGGGTGGTACACCTGGCGTCCACTGGCTCGCTGCTGAGCGTGCCACTGGCGCGCTAAGCCGAGCGTCCAACTAAAACGCGCTGAGTGTCCACTGGCGCTGCTCGCTTACCTTGCACCTCGAATCACGCTCGGCGTCCCGACTAAAGCGCGGCTTGTATACTTTCACAGAAGCGCGCATTCTCGGCATCCTAAAGAAGCGCCGCTTCTTAATCAACAACAGTTTCGTAGCAGCGGAAACAACCGCGTCACTAGAGCGAGAAACGCAATTTTCTCGCCTCCTCCCTCTCGAAAGTTTGCCTGGGGAGCAGAACGAACTCTAGAGGGAGACTCAAATGGAGAGAGAGAGGAGCGATGGGAGAGGGAGAGGGAGCAAAACCGGTTTCCTCAACCTCTTTCACAGGAAGATTGTCCATCCTTCTTACGGCGACGTGGAACGTCCCTCCTCTTGAAGAAAAAACACATCTCGAAAGTTGCTGCTGAAGAGACTGGAGAATCTTGCTTTGTAGGTTGAAGCCTCCTTTGTTTTCTGGGGATGGTGGCTGATCCTGTGGGGCAGGCGAGTCGAGTGGGGCGAGGGGAACTCCTTTCTTCCCGACTTCACGCCCACCTTAGAGCTACTGCCGGACGCTCGAAAGAAAACATCCTATGAAAGACTCTTCCGCCTCCCGAATAATCCTTATACTTCTTCTTGTTGGGGCGGAGGAAAAGCAGCAAACGCACTAATCAGGCAACGAGCTAAAGTTCCGGAGAACAACTTGACTGTGATGCGTCCCGAACTCGAAAAAAAAAAAAAGCCCCGTCCTTTTCAGCGGTACGTTGATGTGGTTATGAGAGCTCCACCCCTTAGCGCAGGGGAGGAAGTCTTCAGAAGAAGAAAAGCACTCCTTGAGAAGACACGTGCTAACGCGCACTAAATCGCTCCTTGGCTAGTCCTGGGTAGGTTTCGTCATAAGCCTGCCGAAGGCAACCGTCCAGATCGGTGGGGGGTTCCTCGTAACCCTCCTTCGACTTTTCGACATGCCTCGCTCCATCCCCGTAACCTGGGAGTCAAGCAGAGGTTCCTAGGTCTAGAGGCGGAATGATGGCCGATCTTGAACCAACACCCTCCACTAGACAAAGGGGCACTTTCATCACTGCCACTTCTCTTCACTTTTGCTCTCCAGGAGCTAACCACTTTTTGATTTCTAAGTTATTACGAATCGATTCCAAGAATTAGCGATAAAGTATTACCTTCTACAGACACTGCTTATCAGGGGCCTGAGGCCAACACTACAGGGGTAGGAGATCATAATCTAGCCAGAAGGAGGGTTAGCAGGATAATTCATTAAAATCTTTGCCATACCTGAAACACTCCTGGAGGAACAGACCTCCTTCTTAACCTATCTCGCTCAAGTTTTTCTTAAGATAGGTTTTCATACGCCTTCCCACTCCAGACTCTAGTTTAATCTTTCACACTCCCTTAACAACGACTTTCAAACGTAAATTCATTCCCCCTTCCCCCTGCCAAACCTTAACAAACAAAGTAATATGTGGGTCTACTGGAAGATTTCAGTACCGCCTACCTCTACATTCGGACATAGAACAAATCTAGCGGCTAGCCAGAACCTAAGACCCCTGACATCTTGATCAAAAGAAAACATCAATACCAAATTCCAAATCAATCCAAAGTCAATGTGTGCCAAGCCACCGATCCAAGATTCAGATACCAAAAAAACCAAAAAACCGAAAAGGGATACTCAAGGTAGCTAATAAGTTTCGCAAAAATCTGGACCGGAGGTGCTGCAAATAGGTGTTTCCATCACCGGCGACCAGAAAAAATTTGTAAAATAGCAAAAATGGAATGGTTCCTGATACCCCCCACCCCCCTCCCAGCGGCGGGTGGAATGGGTACTAACCAACCATGAACCCCTCCCACTGCATGTGTCGTAAGTGTTTTGAAATTTTCTGTCGGATTCGGAAAAATACAGCTTTATTATATATCTGGACAGGTAAGTTTCATGAACAAATTGTCTTTTTCCCTAACTATACAAACCACCTGAGGCCCTTTAACAATAGGAAGGTACTTAGTGGTTAGCTGAAACCGGATTCGTGAAGCTTTCGAACAAGGGGGTTTCGGTTTAAGTTAACTAACTTTTTGTCCGGCAGTTGGGCGGTCAGCTCGCTGTGAGGAGAGGTAGTCATTTTGGCTTTAGGCCCCAGGAACGCAGAGTGAGGGGTGGCCATGAGGTTGGCGACATGTGTTTAAAGGACCTCAGGTTTGTATCGTTAGGAAAAAATACAATTTTCGACAAATTGTTTTTATTTGTTTCGATATCGTGATAAGAAACCCTCGGCCCCTTTAAAACAATAGGAAGACTCCCACTATTGTGGGTGGAATGAACAGACTGGTGGTCTCGTCCTAACTTGGGTTCCCTCCCTGGTCGTAATAGCAAAGGGAGGGATCCTAGCCTCCTGCCCCCAGCTGATCGGGAGTTGTGCACCGCAGGAATCAGTTGTCCAGACTTCTGGACCACATTTATAATAGGGAGGCAAGCGTACCTCTTATAAAATGGCAAAAACACAAGCAACTAGTTTCCTACTTCAAGGAGCCAAAATTAAAGTCAATGGGTTTGGTTTGTCTTTTCTTGGTTGGCTTCCACGCCTCCCCCCCTTGTTGGGGAGTGGTGGATTCAAAATACTATTATCCATACTGAAAGGGAGGGATAGGGTGGAGCTCAGTCGGTGTTGCTTACCTGTATCGCATCCTGTTTCAGGCGTAGTGATGACCCGCGGCCCTCTGCCCACAGGTATGAGGAGGAAGAACAAAGGAAGAATAGAAGCCTAGTCTGCACCACTCTTTCACCTCGCCCATTCATTGCAGTCACACAAGGAATGCAAATGCTGTTCATGTCCCGCTCGGGTGCTGGGTACTCTAACAAACAACTTGTTGATCAGGCCACCAAGTGGAAAAGTGTCCAAGGACCTGTTGGGTAACTATCCCAAAGGTAGAAGTAAGTGAAGGTGGTCTGGTTGGCCCGGCCCAAACCCCTGCCCTCAGAACCTGCATCCAGGGAGAATTTCTTCTTGCGGGACCAAAATACTTACCTGACTTGTGTGAGCTCTCAGACGAAGGCCCACGGGAGTCGTCACTACCATCCGTGTTTGTACGGCCCTCCTGATCACCTCACGCAGCCAGAAAGAAAGTGTGTTCTTGGATACTTTGACTTTCTTTCTTGGTAACCCCTCCCGGTGGTAACGAGAGGCGTTGAACTCAGGACTGGAGGTTGTCGAGTTTCTCTTCAGAATAGCGCCATAGCGCCCTCAACAGGACAAAGAAGCATCTCAATTCCGCATCATTATCAGTGAAGTCCTTCAGGGAGGGGATCGGTGAAAGACTTGAACAGGCTGTCAGGATCCGAAAGGATTCTGGAGTCTTCCCGTTTACGAAGTTTCGGGACTAAATCGAGCGTCACGGGGGGATCCCCCACCCATCCCCTGGAATGCTTGAACCATCGAACGGATAGACCCATGAAGTTCCCCTACTCTCTTCGCCAGATGCCAGGGAGCCAGCCAGGTAACGAGGGTCTTGCGGGTCATAATCCTGTCTGATTGACTCTCGGAGTGGCTCCGAATGGGTCTTCGAGTCAAACTCCTAAGGATGAAAAAGGAGGGTTTCACATCCCAACCCGGGGGCAGGGGGCCTGAGTTCCCTATGGGTGGGCAAGACCTCTTGAAGCTCTTCATAACGGAGGGTGGAGATCCTCGAAGGATATAATCCACTCCTCGCAGTTGAAGGACTAGGGCCAGGGCAAAGCTCCTGTATCCGTTTAACTCTGGGAGACGGAGAGGAGCTTTCTCTCCTCGGCGAAGGAAAACGAGGAAATCTGCTACCTGCTGAATAGTGGCTTCTGAGAGAAGAAGTAGAACCACGTCCCCGCACACCAACCCCAGAAGACAGACCCTTTCCCTGGTATAACACCTGCATAGGACTGTTCTGAGGTACCCAGCCAACGTCTGTTGCTGCGGCTGCGAGAAAAGCCTCTTGCCTCGCAAGAGAATGGTGGGTAAACAGCCAGCCGTGAATAAACACAGGGACTCGAAACCGACCGGTGGCCCACCGTTCTAACGTGGTGGCCTGGCACAGGAGGTTGTTGCCAGGGGGGAATCTCTCTCGGTTGCTTCAGGTCGAGCAAAGCCAGCATGGTCCCGGTGTACCAAACGACTTGATGCCATTTGGCCGCCGACCATGGATCATCCGAAGAGTTCGAGGTGATCAGTCGCCCTGCCGATCACCTTGCAAATCAAATACAGAACGGGGGAAAGGCATACACGAAGAGATTGTCCCATGGTTGTTTGAAGAGCGTCCTCTGCAGCTGCCCATGGGTTGTTCCGGCACAACCGGTGGAGAAAACCTAGAGTTTTCCTGTTTGTTGCCGGGTGGTGGCGAACAGATCTACAACTGGATGCCCCCGCCACAGGTTGAAAGAGGCCTTTCTTCCTGCCACGTCCGTGGGTGAAGGGACCACTCGGATCCTTTTTCCACCTGATCCCGATGGCTGACCTTGTCGGCTTACCATAACATTCCTCTTTGCCTGGAATGTAGCGGGCTGGACAGCTCTACCGAGTTGTGCCGGACGGCCCACTCGTGCACCTGCAATGTCAACTGACTCAACGGGAGGGACACTAAGGTCCCCCCTTTTGTTGACGTACGACCACTACTGTGGTGTCGCCTCATCAACACCAACTGAGTGTCCCACCAGACAATCTTGGAACTCTTGGAGAGTGAGGAACCGCTACCTTGATCTCCAAGACGTTGATGTGAAGGTGCCTGTCAGGTGGATGGTTTCCACACACCTAGAGCCTGCAACTACCGTCCAGGTTGTGCGCCCCATAACCTCGGTCGATGCGTCTGAAAACAGCAACATCTCTGGGTAGGGGATTGCGAAGAGGCACTCCTCTTACGATGTTTTCCCGTCGTCCAGGGCCACCAAGCTAGGTCCTGCCCTCAACCTCCTCCATGCGGGTCCCACGGGGAAAAGAAAGGTTGGGCTCTACAACACTTACCAACCTTTACCCCTAATAACCTGTGAAAACCAACCCACTCCTTTAGTCCTCCATTGAAGAGACCGCAGGTGAAGACGTCCCGTGAGGGACTAGCTTCTCGAGAGACGACAATGTGACCGGATCACGACCAAAAGAACCTGCCACTAGCTGAGCTGGCTTGCTCCTGTAGGGTCAAGGAAACCGTCCTGCCTGCCTCCTTGAACCTGCTGATCTGCGAATCTTGGCGGGAAGACCCTCGCCCCTGCTACCATGTCGCTCAGCATGCCCAGGTACTTCATCCCTCCTGCTTGGGCTCCAGATCTGACTTCTCGTAATAAAACTAATTGAGCCCAGATCGGCAGCGAAATTCGAGGAGTCCGATCTCTGTCCTGTAGCCCAACTGTGCGGCGGAGAGCTCGCCAGGACTAACCAAGATCAATCGAGATTTGATTTGATTTGTTAATTTCTTACTGGCGTCCGCAAACGACGAAGGGTTATTGACGCCGTATCACTAAAGGAATTGCAAAGAAAAAAGTCAATTAAAAAAATGCTATAAATATGGTTTATCTAAAATCTGTCGTAGAACTACAGAGAAACCCAAAAACACATGAAATACCCATCCAACCTCTCCCCTCCCCCCCCCATACTTCAGATCAACTGGTAAACAAAAAGTTACAAGCAACACAGGCTCCCATGCAATACTTTTCAAATTCTCAGAGTTCTGTCAAACATAAAATAGATTTAAAAAGTACTAAAAACTTTATATAATTGTGTAAATGAAATAGATCAACTTGGAGGTCAACTTTATTGTAAACATGAAAATTTTAAGAAGTTAAAAAAGAACTTGGAAAGCAAATATATACCATGACACATACTAACACATACACAAACTCAAAATTTCTTTGACCCAAACATAACCTAAATTTTTTTTAATAAGACCTGCTTCTTGAAGGTAAACTAAAAAGGCTATCCTCCTTAAAATCTTCCCCCCTGCCCAATAATGGCATCCAGTTTAACGATCCATTCTTCCAACTTAACTGTTAAAATTAACGTTTCCTTGCTGATGCCTTTAATTAAGCTGGGAACATTCTACTATTAAATGTTTTAACTGTGGGAGGGGCGGAACAAGAGAATCCTCACCAAAATTGGTTTCAGGGTTCATTGTTCATTAAAAACCCATGAGTAACCCGTGGTGGTGCCGATCCGTAACCTACATAATGGCAGTCTCGTTTACCAAGGGGGGGGGGGGACGGTCCTTCTAACATATAAAGCCCCAGGGGTTTTAGGGGAATTTGATTACATCAGTTGAGTTTCTCTCATTTTATTATTACTCTCCAATTGTCCAAATAGAATTGCCGAAACTGATTCTAATTCTTACTTTTTGTCTTTTTAATTTCAGGAATTGTAGTCTGGGAGTAATGGAATTGCTATACTTCTTGGTGTTTTTTTTATGTCCCTAACTTAAGCCAACTTCATACAGCTCGTTCATTTCCAACAATACCAACCATTGTGAAGGAACCCAGCATAAGTTGAACTGCCTTCTGTTTTTGTTTTTAATAAAAACAACCACTCTGGTTTATTTCCAGTACCACAGGGTGTACTTGGATTAAAAAGATGCCGTAAAAAAGCTTCCAAGGCACTTTTGGACTCCCACTAAAAATGGGTTAAATTATCTCCTTCCTAAAGTTGACAATTTTCTTTTAGTGCTGTTGAAATGCTCTAAAAAGTTCAGCATGAAAAATAGCAAGCACCAACTTTGGTAATGCACCACTAACACTACTGTCAATGGTATACCACTCCAAACCCAACGCCTGCACTGGATTTGGAGCCATCGGTAAAGAATTTGCCTCGAGTTTACTCATGTTTTTTGCAGGCATTGGCAAAGGAATTTCTGTTTAAGAACTATCATCTGAACAGTCTGCCTTGCAACTTGTCCAAAAACCATTTTAAACCATTTACCGTATTTCACAGAGGGTCAAACTTCCATGGAGGGAAATCTTTGAAATTTTGCCTGGAATTACTTTTTCCTTTTATTACATTGAGCCTTCCTCTAAATGCACATTTTACCCTAACCCGCTATCCAAAAGGCTTTGGATATGAAGCGCAATATTTTTTCAAATAAACATACAAAAATTTGCCCCTTTAAAAACCAGTAATTGTAGGCTAAGGAATTCCAGGAGATCTCTGTATGCGGTTAAACCCATATTTTAAACAACGGGCAAATTTTTTCTATCAAATCTATAGGGGCCAGTTCAACTGCATCCACTAATAAAATAGATATTGGGGAGGACCTAAAGGCTCCTGTTGCAATTCTAATCCCCCCGCCATGGTTGAACTACATTCAAAGTATCTAATCTTCTTGTAGTTGCTGATAGGTAGATTTCTGACCCACCGATATGCCAATTTTGTATGCAACTATTGCTTTAAAATAAACATGTAACAAGTGCTTTCTATCAGCCCCCAATTTGTATGACCTAAAACTTTTAAAACATCTAACGGTCCTTCATGCATTTGACCTTTGAGGCTCCTGAGATTGAAGCTTCCCATGTTAACCTGCTATCAAAGATTGAGGCCTAAAAACTTTGTTGTCCTGTACACCATGCGAGTCCTCTGTTCCGTTTTAAAAACAGATCTTGGTCTGGATTGAACCCCTCTGATTACGGCAAAAAATCGCATCAACAACTGTTTGCAACTTTATTTATTACCAAACTGCAGTTTTTGGGGGGGGGCTCTCAACAGGACATTTTAGATGCAGCACAGGAAATAATAGATAAATCATCAACGAACATTGTTGACATTACATCTTTTGGAATTTTTGAGGCTATCCCCATTTTATGGGCTTAAGGCAAACCAGAGTGACACTTAACACCACTTTCCCTGTGGTACTACCTTCCTCTTGTTTTCTTTCAAATTAGACAGAGTACTGACCTACATCTGACCTTTAAAATAACGTTTTTTTAAAATAGACTTTAATAAAAAGAAGTGGTAGTTCTCCACGCAGACCCAAGATTTCATGCAAGACTTTCAATAATTCCATGCCTCCAGGTAGTAATCAATAAGCCTTTTCTAGGTCAAAGAAAACCGCCACATAATGCTGCTTGGAAGCAAATGCCTGACAAATTGCATTCTCCCAAACGTATCAATACATCTGTGCCAAGAATGCATACGGCGAAAGCCACCCACTGAGGATGATTATAATCTTTGATTATAAAACCATTACAACCTAAAATATACCATTTTTTTTCCATAAGTTTACAAACATGGAAGTTAAAAGCCTTACTGGTCTATAGCTTGTAGGGAACAGATAGAATCTTTCCCTGGCTTGAACAAAGGGTGTAAAACTGTCCGCCTATTTCCCAAACACTAGGGTAACCCACTCTCCTTAAAATTTCTTAAGTTCAATAAGTTAAAAGTTAAAATAATAAGTTTTCCTTTGAAGTTTCTTTTGATCATTTACATTATAAAATTTCAATCAGGCCAGGTGCAGCGTCTTTACTGTTATTAAGAGTCAATAAAAAGTCCTCCATGGTTAAAAGGCCATATTTATATTGATTTCAAGATTTTAAAAAAGAAAACGTAAAATCAAGTTGGTTTCATACTCTTGCTAACACTCTCCCTGTAAAGAATGGGGAGAATTTTCATGACCACCTACTTGAGACCAGTTGCAAAATGTTTCTGCAAAAACATTGCTTACAGCCTTTGAGTCTGTTATAAAGTCACCACTGACTTTTAAAACCGTGAGGGGACTAGGATTGTACTTTCCTGCTATTTTCTTAATAACTGTCCAGATCTTGGTCATAGGTGTTTTCCCGGTAATTGTAGATATAAAAAGTGCCCATGATTCTCGTCTCGCATGTTTTATTTGCCATCTGAATTTGGCTCGAGCCTTTTTAAAGGAGATCAAGTAGCATTCACAGCGATGTCTTCTGTACCTAGTAAAAGCTGCTCTCATGGCTTTATGTCCTATTTTGCATTGAACATTCCACCATGGAACAGGCTTCCGATGCAATTTTCCACTAGTTTTTGGGATTGCCTTTTCTGCTGCAAACATAAAAATCATTTTTAAATAGAACACTCCTTCTCCTATTGTTGGCATATCTTTTGCATCTAGTTCAGTATAACTGAGTTCCTGGAAAAGGGGCCAATTAGCTTTATTGGTACACCACCTAGGCATTCTGTATACTGGCTCATATTTCTCTGTTCTGATGACAATTGGAAAATGATCACTGCCGTATAGATCTTCCAACACCTCCCAGTTGAAGTCAATGAAAGTATCAGAACTGGTGATACATAAGTCAATACATGAAAATGTATCAGTCTGAATGTGAAAATGGGTGGGTTTTTCAGTATTCAAAGGGGTCATATCTGAATTTTCTATTGATGATAAGATAAGGTTTCCTCTTTGATTTGTTAAAATGTCACCCCAAAATTCATGTCGACCATTAAAGTCTCCCAATATAAGAAATGGTCGGGGTAGCTGTTCATACAAGTGTGTTAACTGTCGTTCAAGTATTGGGTTATTAGGAGGGAGATACAATGAACAAATTGTGTACGTCTTTTCTAAGTGAATTTTGACAGCGACAGCTTCAGCTTGTAATTGAGTTTGCAACTGTATTTTTGAGTGAGCAATATCTCGTCTTACAAGAAGAGCACTTCCACCCGAATTTCCCTGTGTAGGGAATTGGGAGTGGAATGCAAAAAACTCTTTAGGAGTAAGCATTTTGTTGTTGCTTAGCATAGTCTCTTGTAGTGCTAAGCATACTGGGTTATATATATTAATCAAACACAATAGCTCTTCATATATTTGGCGCGAAGTCCCTGGCAGTTCCATTGCAATATAGCACAGAAAGTACCTATTTTCTAGAGGATGATCCCCTGTCCAAGATCGTTTTGTTATGTTTTTTCTTTGAAGATGACATCTGAGTTTTGTGACGGACTTTTGGTACAGTTCCAGATGTCGAAGGAGTACTTAGAGGGTCATTTGGATGTACCAAATGTTCACTTATGATGGTATTTGAAACAGCAGTATCTTTAGTATTATCTTCGACCCTTGCAGTACCTGGTTTCTCATTTTCAGCTAGTCTAATTTTATTGTCTACACCAAGCTGAACTGAGTTTAACATTTTGTTTGCCTTAGGTTCTACATTTGTTGCTGCTGTGTTGTATGATAAGATAGTGGGATATGACTCATTATTTTCCATTCAGATGTTCTATGAGGGTCAGCTGAACCACAGGATGGTGAAGGTTTACTCTTTTTTTTTTTTTTACTCAACTTTTTCTGCGGATGTATCTCCTTTCTCAAGGTGCTTGACTTTTGATTCAGGCATTGTTACAGACTCTTCACTTAAAGTCCTCTTGTTGACAATTGTCCCAGCACCCAATTTTTCTTTTTATCTTCATTACACTTTTTGAGATTCAATTTCTTTTGTCTTTCCTCATTTCCTTTTACTGCATCTACAAATGACTTCTGGGTGTTGAAATTCTGCAAAGCTTTTTGTCTTGCTTCTTTAAAGGTAATGCACTCTTGAGTCTTGATATAAAGTGTTTCTTTTTCAATGAGATACTTGATACATGATTTATGTGCTGCATTATGGTCTCCCCCACAATTAGGGCAGCATGGAGTAAGTTCACAATTCCCATGCTCTTTTCTGCCACAGTTAAAGCATATGGCTGGTTCATTCTTTCTTTTTTCCTGCATGTTGTTATCAAATGGCCAAACATTTGGCAATGGAAACATCTTCTGGGAGCGGGAATATACTGTCTAACTGGCAGGTGAAGCCATGCAGCTTTCAGAAATTTAGGGAGTCTCAAACAATCAAAGGGGAGTATCAAAGTAGGTGTTGGATGTAATGTTCCCAATACTTTTTTCTTGATTCGTCTCACATCAACCACCTTTTGATCAGCAAATTCTTTTCGGAGAGTGTCTTCAGAATAATGTAGGAGTTCAGTACTATAAACTACTTCTTTAGACTGATTCATTGTTTTGTGAGGAATGCATTTTGCTTTTTCTACTTTCATCTGGTGATGAAACTTCTACAAGCAAGCTTCCTTCACCTTGAGAGGCTATCTTTGGTTCTCTGCCAATGCATTTTACAATATCTCTAAGGACATCAAATATATTCAGTTCTTTTATGCTCTTGTCGAGGTCAAGAGAAAGGTATTTATTATAAGTCTCAGGTTCTTGAGATCCAAGTAAAATTCCAATATCAGGATTAGCATTCTTATTTCTATTATTAAATCTGCTATTCTTTCCTCTGTTCTGAACTACATAAGGGCTTTTAGTAACAATCAAAGAATCTTTGATGTTTTCATTGGAGGAGGTTGGGGATGGCAAAGGGAGGTCCTTATCCAAGCCTAAGGTTGTCAACGGTGCCAAAGAGTCGGGGGGGATCCAATGGGCTGATCCCTGGAGATGGTTCTGCCCTTAAGATAGCAATGGGAAAATCCCATCACCATCTCTTGGGTCCAAACCGTATTGGGTGGCGACTCACCACAACTACTCCCACAATTAGCTTCGAATCCAAACCCCCTCCAAACCACGAACCCCTCCCAGACTCACCCAAGCAGTAAAATTTTTTGAAAGTGGAAATGTCTACGCAAGTTAATGCCAAAAGTTTTGTAGGCGTTCCGTCAGGATCCGGCCTTCGCAAACTTGAAGGCAGAATCCCTTACCCCCTCACCACGTGAAGGAACCTACTCGAGGGGAATCATCGAGATACCTCAGAAGACTTATCCCTACCGAGTGGGCCCAAGCCGACACCAGTGTGAACACTTGCGTGAACACCTGTGGGGCGGTTGAGAGACCGAAACAAAGTGCCCTGAATTGGTACACCGTTCCGTCGAGGATGAAGCGTAGGTATTTCCTGGAGGATTGATGGATGGGTATCTGGAAATACGCATCCTTCAGATCCATCGAAAGCAAGAAGTCTTTCTCCCTGATGGAATCGAGCACTGATCATGCTGTTTCCATCGTGAACAGAGTCTGGCGAACGAATTGGTTCAAGGGAGAGAGATCTATCACCGGGCGCCAGCCCCCCCGAGGACTTCTCCACCAGGAAAAGTCAACTGTAGAAGCCCGGCGACTGATCCCATACGATCTCCACAGCACGTTTGCTCAGCATGGCTTCTACTTCCTGCCGAAGCGCCAAGTCCTTGACCGAACCAGGAACGTATGTCTGATGATGGACCGGGTTGGAGGTGAAGGGTGGCCGAGGCTTGAAGGGTAGTAAATATCCCTCCAGAAGGACGTTCACTATCCAGGTCTCCGCTCCGTAGCGCTGCCATGTTGCCCAATGGCTCACCAGGCACCCCACCACTTCCGCCAGAGGTGAGGGGGGAACGCCGTCCCTAGTGTTTCCCTCCTCTCTTCGACTTCTTCTTCCCGGTTCCTCCTCGAGAGGAGGAGGCCTGGGAGGAGGGCTGGTTATGGTCACTCCTTACAGTCGAAGTCGAAGGCAGAGTCTTTCCTCTCGGCTTCGACGAAGTGATCGTCTTAGCCGCAGAGGAAGCGCTAGCTAAACTCTTGTGCAAGCGAGAGGCCGAGACGGTACCCGGCGCCAAAGCAGAACCTCTGGCGCCAGGCGAGGAGGCACCGGTGTTAGCCGGAGCTCCTCCGGTCCGCGTCTTCTTCTTCCTTGCAGAATGAGAGATGGGCCCCGTTCCCAAAGGAACAGGAGGACCAGCCAAAGTCCCAACCGTCCCACCGGAGTGGGACAGACGGACCCTTAGAAGTCTCAGGGCGAGCCTTCTTAGGGGGGGAGGAGGCTACCTTTTTCTTCGGCTGTGAGGCCTTAGAAGACGAAGGGGAAGCGGCGGCAGATGACGACGAAGACGACGACGACACCTTCCTCCTCCTCCACTTCTTCTTTGTCAGCTTCCTCAGGACCACCGTCAGGTCTTCCATCCAGGACAGAGCCGGGGCAGTTGCCGAAGCAACAGGGCCCAACTGCACCTGTCCAGAAGGACCTGGGGTGGGAGCAGCAACACCACGGGCAGGAACAACAGCGGCAGGAACTGGTACTGGAACTGGAGTGGCAGCAATCTCAGGAACAGGAGGCGGAGCAGGAACCAGCGGCATCCTCTGTACTGGAGGCAGGTCCAAGGGAGAGCTCTTGGGACACCGGAAGTCAGGGGCTGGAGCAAGAGCAGCAAAACCAGGCGGCAGCGACAAGGAAAACCTCTTCACCTCCAGCAGCGGCGCCTTAACAGCAGCTATCGGGGTAACCATGGCGACGTGCTGGGTATAAATCAGGTGAGGTGGAGCAGCGTAGCCAGGCGTTGACACAGTCGTGGTTGTCGTGGTGGTCGGACTGTGAGTTACCGGCCTGGCCCCTCTCGCCAGATGACTCAGCAGCCCCTGAACACTCAGTGTCCCTTGGAGCCCCAGCGAGTACCAGGCCCGGCCGAGATCGTCCTCTGTGGCAAGCAGATTAGAGGAAGGAAACAGAGTCGGGTTAGTAAGGGGGGGGGGGGGGGGGGGACAGTTCCCACCCCAAGCAAACTGACGACCCCGAATACAACTGAACATTGGGGTACCTAGCCCCATTCTCCACACTCGACTGATCAACAGGAGAACCCTCCGATGACTCCTTGGCCGGCTTACGCGGTTTCTTCCTCCCCCCATAGTGCTCCCACCACACCTCTGACCATACACCACGTACATCACATGGTTCTGTGCGAGAGCATTCTCGCCCTCAACACCGAGTGCAAAATTCATGAGGATCAACCTTTACAGAGGACCGAAAGGCCCAACACTTACGGCCCTCCACACCAGGGCACAATCTGCGGCTGATGGGGGGGGCGAGGCGGTCTCTCCGGCTCTCAGGATTCCATAACCAATCACGAATATCACTGTATTGAATATACAAAACAGACACGTACTTACGTATAGCCTTGCACATACACGCACAGTAAAAGAGAGAAAAGCCTTCATGCAGTGAAGAAAAAAAACGACTAGAAGCGGGCAGAGGCGAGCAACACGTCTAACCACCAGCACGACCGAAAGCAAAGAGACTCCTCTCCTCGCAGTCGAGCTGACCGCCAACTGCCGGACAAGTAGTAAACTACTGAATCCCCTTGTTCGAGGCTTACAACTGGTTCAGCTGCCGCTAAGCACCTTCCTACTGTTAAAGAACCGAGGGTTTGTATACGTATCGGAACAAACTGTGTACACATGTACGTACATAAGTAGTAAAATGTGGAACCTTACCTTTCGAGTGAGGTGATGTTCAAAAGTGGCGACAGAGGGGGAGGACAAACGGCAGAAAACATGAACACTTAACTTTACAAAACACATTAACAAATGCCAGAAAACATTAACACTTCTTGATTATCTCCATCTTCGTCTCCATAGAAAACATCCTCTTCTTTCCGTGAACTTCAGCAACATTCTTGGGACCCATGGCTGATAACGTATGCCATTAAGTTCACACACAACACGACAAAGTAACTTACAGTACAATGAAAGCGAAATCACTATCACGATTTTACGTTAACAAACTAAATATATGTGAACGAACAAATTCTAGGTAGTTTACGATAATGCTGCCACAAAAAATGGTCAAGGAACGCCTTTACAGAGAGACATGATGGGACAGATGCTGACCAATAGGAGAGCAGGATCTTACGGCGGTGACTAACACCAGGAACTAATGGGAGAGCGGGAGGATGGTGGCGAGTCTACTGAGTTGGCGGCGCGCCAGTTTTAAAATTGTTCTCAGCGGCCCGGGCAAATCTCACTTATACCCTTTCACAACCTGAATTATTTTTGTACACAGAAGCAAAAACATCTTTGTTTTCATAACCTGAATTTTTTTTACGCAGGGACTTTTGTTACGTTCATGCAAAAGTAGCAACTGGAGATCCATCATTGGAAGCATCAACACTACAGGAGTTTCTTCCTCCTTCATGGGCACCAAAGCAACTACAGACACAACAGGAAAAGCATGCAATGGAGAGAGCTGTTTCTTACCCATAGCCAGAACTCCTTTACCACTTGAGGGGGAAGACACTACCAGTAGACACTCACTGGAATAGATAAAGGGAAGAAAGGGAGGGGAGGGGAATGAACCTGAGGAATCAAGAGATGTCATTTGAGCTGTGTTCATCCAGCTAAGGATGCCAGCAATTGCTTCTTGTCCTTCTTCCTCCAACTACCAAACTTTTCCCATTGAAAAACCCTGACAACACATGCCTTGCAAAGGGAAGCATGCATGTATACCTTCCCCCAACAAAGGAACAGTATCTGTGAGGGTCAATCATTACAAGAGAAATCACGCCCCCACCCACAAAAGTGTTCATACCTGTCTGTTACAGCCCCAAAGGTTTATTTACAAGCTTACTAACAAAGATAAATGCAGAATGGTATCTCCTATTTATATAAAAAAGGCAAAATCTTACAATGCGTTAACTGGAGAAACAGTGGGGTAATGAAAGTACTTGCCGACCAGTTTTGCGACTCGAAGCGATGGCTTCACAAAAGGAGAACTGCAATTGCAGATGACTTCTTGACTCCGTATTGCAGAAAATAATGTCTATTCTGGATACTCAAAGGACAGGAACTTCTCAACCTCTCGCAGAACGATTCTTCTCTGAAGTCTTGCTCGGTCGTCCACTCCTGACGACGACTTAACCAGAATTCGACCAATTCTCGGGCACCTTTTTCTCTCTGATCCTTCGTATGTTCCTTCTTCTCTTATCTCTCTCGGATGATCTCTGATCTCTGCTGCTGAGCTCTCACTGATAATCTGATCTGTGGCTCTTACTGATAACCTGCCTTCTCCTACCTTGTCAGTCATATTTATATGGTGACCTGGGGGCGGGGCCTACGGCGAACGTCACAGACTTCCGAGATTACGGGAACGATTTAGTTGTTTCTTGACGAAGTATTGCATCAGAAATCACAGCGTTCCTCACATCACGTTGGCGCCTGTCAAGTTCCACAACACTCCTGCCGATTCAAGAACCATCATGAGAACAGGCACCTCCAACAACATGCGTGAATGCCTCCTTGCTGCAGAACTTCTCGAAGATGCGTTTTCACTCATCCATTCATGCAGTCACACAATGATGCGATGCTGTTCTGTCCGCTCGGGTGCTGGGTAAGCTACACAACTTGTTGAGCAGCCACCACGGGTCCCAAGGAAAAAGTATCCAAGGACCTGTGGGCTATATCCCAAAGGTAGAAGGAGGTGAAGGTGGTCTGGTTGGTCCAGACTCCCGCCTTCAGGAGAAGTTCTTGCGAAAAGCAAGCGAAGGACCAATGCCTCTAACTTCGTGGGCTCTCGGACAAAGGGTACGGATGTCGTCGCTACCATCAGCTTCGTACACCCTCCTGATCACCTCACGCAGCCAGGAAAAAAAATAAATAAATAAATAAATAAATAAAAAAAGTGTGCTCTTGGATACTTCTTTCTTGGTCACCCCGGTGCTAACTAAGAGGCGTCGACACTCAGGCCTGAGGTGCTGAGTTCTCTTCAGATAGCGCCGTAGCGCCCTCACAGGACAAAGCAGCATCTCATCCGCATCGTTGTCTGTGAAGTCCAATAGGGAGGGGACCGTGAAAGACTCGAACCGGTCATCAGGGACCGAAGGATTCTGAGTCTTCGCTATGAAGTTCGGGATGAAATCAAGCACCACAGATCCCCATCCCCTGGTATGCTTGACGTCGAAGGATAAGCCATGAAGTTCCCCTACTCTCTTCGCCGATGCCAAGGCCAGCAAGAAGAGGGTCTTGAGAGTCAGATCCCTTCTACCTTCGGGATATAGCCCACAGGTCCTTGGATACTTTTTCCTTGGGACCCGTGGTGGCTGCTCAAGTTGTGTAGCTTACCCAGCACCCGAGCGGACAGAACAGCATTGCAACCTTGTGTGACTGCATGAATGGATGAGACGTTTCAGGACTAGAGCCAGGGCGGCCCTGTATCCTTTGACTGTGGGGTCGGAGAGGAGCTTGTCTCGGCGAAGGAAAACGAGGAAATCTGCTACCTGCTGAAGAGTGGCTCTGAGAGGAGATAGACCCCGTCTAAGACACCAACCACAGAAGACGGCCCACTTTCCCTGGTACACAGCTGCAGAGGACTGTCTGATGTACCCAGCCATCTCTGTTGCTGCTCAGCGAGAAGCCTCTCGCTTGCAAGAGATGGTGGATAACAGCCAGCCGTGAAGATGAAGGGACTGGACTGACTGGTGGTACCGTTCCACGTGTGGCTGGACGAGAAGGTTGTGCCAAGGGGGAATCTCTTGGTGCTCCTGCAAGAAGAGCCAGGAGGTCCGGATACCAAATGGCCATTTGGGAGCCACCAGGATCATCCGGAGATTCGGGGTGACCAGCACTCGGCTGATCACCTTGCGAATCAGACAGAACGGGGGAAAGGCGTAAACGAAGAGGTTGTCCCACGGGTGTTGAAGAGCGTCCTCTGCAGCTGCCCATGGGGTCCGGCACAGCCGAGTAGAAAACCTGAAGTTTCCTGTTGTGCCGGGTGGCAAACAGATCTACGACTGGACGCCCCCACAGGTTGAAGAGCCTTTCTGCCACGTCTGGGTGTAAGGACCATTCGGTCCCTATCACCTGATCCCGACGGCTGAGCTTAGTCTGCTACTACATTCCTCTTGCCTGGAATGTAGCGGGCTGACAGCTCTACCGAGTGAGCCCAGCCCACTCGTGCACCTGCAACGTCAACTGGTGCAACGGGAGGGATACTAGGCCCCCCTGTTTGTTGACGTATGTCACTACTGTGGTGTTGTTGCACATCAGACGGTCCTGGAACTCTTGGAGAGTGAAGAACGCTACCTTGAGCTCCAGGACGTTGATGTGAAGGTGCTTGTCGTGATGAGCCCATACTCCTGCAGCCAGCAACTCCTCTAGGTGTGCGCCCCATCCCTCGGTTGACGCGCCTGAAAACAGCAACATCTCCGGGGGGGGGAGTGTGGAGAGGCACTCCTCTTACGAGGTTCCTGTCGTCCAGCCACCAGGCTAGGTCCTGCCTCACCTCCTCCGTGAGGGACACGGGGAAGTACGGCGGGTCTCTTGCCTGTGACCAACTCTCCTTTAGTCTCCACTGGAGAGACCGCAGGTGAAGATGCCCGTGAGGGACTAACTTCTCAAGTGACGACAGGTGGCTGATCAAGACTTGCCACTGCTGAGCTGGCTGTTCCTGCCGAGACAGGAACTGGTAGGCTGCCTCCCTGAATCTGCTGATCCGCGAGTCTGTAGGGAAGACTCGTCCTGCTACAGTGTCGATCAGCATACCCAGATACTTCATCCTGACTTCTTGAAGTTCACCACGATCCCCAGATTGCGGCAGAACTTGAAGAGTCGGTCCCTGTCCCGTAGCAGACTAACCAGTCGTTGAGATACCTTAAAAGACGTATCACTGACGTGTGGGCCCAAGCAGACACCAGAGTGAACACTCGCGTGAACACCTGTGGGGCGGTTGAGAGACCGAAGCAAAGTGCCCTGAATTGGTACACCGTCCCGTCGAGGATGAAGTGGAGGTACTTCCTGGAGGATTGATAAACGCGTATCTGGAAATATGCGTCTCTTTAAGTCCACCAAAAGCACGAAGTCGTTCTCCCTGATGGAGTCGAGCACGGAGCGTGCCGTCTCCGTTGTGAACCGAGACTGGCGAACGAATCGGTTCAGGGGGGAGAGATCTATCACCAGGCACCAGCCCCCCGAAGACTTCTCCACCAGGAAAAGACGGCTGTAGAAGCCCGGTGACCGATCCCTGATGATCTCCACAGCTCGTTTGCTCAGCATGGCTTGGACTTCCTGCCGAAGTGCTTCGTCCTTGGATGTTACGGGTACGTAGGTCTGAAGGTGAATCGGGTTGGAGGTGAGGGGTGGCCGAGACTCAAAGGGTAGTAGATACCCCTCCCGAAGGACGTCTACTATCCAGGTCTCCGCTCCATAGCACTGCCATGTTGCCCAATGGCTCGCCAGGCAACCCCCCACTTCCGGCAGCAGGTGAGGGGGAACGCCATCCCTAGCGCTTACCACCTCTCTTCGGCTGCTTCTTCCCAGCTCCCCCTAATGAGAAGGAGGGCTGGGAGGAGGGCTGGTTACGGTCGCTCCTAGAAGAAGTCGAAGGCAGAGTCTTTCCCCTGGGCTTCGACGATGCGATAGTCTTGGCCGCAGAGGAAGCACTAACCAATCTCTTGGGCTTGGCCGCAGTAGCTCGAGGCTGCCCAGACGCCTTCGAGACTGCCTGGTGTACTAGACGGTCACTGTCATCAGTGCATTCGCTCCACAGCAGCGTCCACCATCTCTCCTGGGAAGAGAGGGGAAGAACTTCACACCATTCCGTTGCGAAGACCCAGAGCCGCCTCACGCCCAGCCGCCCTGGTCACTCGGGTGAGGACTGTGTCCCTACGCCGAAGAACCAGGTTGGCCCAAAGGTTTGCCGTCTGGTGGGCTAGGTAGGAGATGGCTCTACCTCCAGACTGGCACAATCTCCTGAAAGCCGGGTCACCTTCAGGAGTGATATTTCCCGAAGTGGCTGCGACCTTAAACACCGTGAGGGACCACAGGTCTAACCAGGAGACTGCTTGGAATGCCGCCATGGCGGTTGATTCCAAGGTGAGTGCCTCTTGCTGCGAGAACCATAAGTTCTCTAACAGGAGCTGCTGCAGAGACACCCCCGGAGTTAGCCTAGCTAGCTCCGGGTTAACCTGTTTGGGGGCAGAGGGTCCTCCGATGGCACGAAGACCTGCCAGACCGTAGCGAACCCTCCTGTCTGGAGACGAGAGTCCACCTGGCCCAGCACCGAGTCAGCCAGAGCCGATCACGGCAGACCCACCGTCGTCTTGGGTTCCTTCTTAGGACCCCAGAATGACTCGAGCCTGGAGGTAGGCTCAGAAGGTGGGAGCGGCGATCCTTCCCCGAGGTCGTTGTGCTGACGAATCAGAGCAATAACCTCTGCAAACGACCTCTGGATCTCGAGAGTGACTGCGTCTTGTGGAGTAGGACCGTCAAGTCCCTCCAACAAGAGCGCCTCCCGAGACCCTCCTCCTTCCAAAGGAGGAACTGCAACATACCCCTCCCGGTCTCCTCCTGCCACTTGCGCATAGGACCTGGTCGGTCCTAAGACCGTGCCAGGCTCATAGGGCGTCGTGGTGGGACAGTATAGGAGTGCGCTCCTCACGGTCACTCCATATCACCTCGCTCTTCCCGGCTTAGCCCGAGGAAGTTGAAGGGATCGGAGAGGAAGACCTGGTGTGCTTGGGGGGCTAGCGAACTCGGAAGCCTGGACTTTGGCTGTACGGTCACTCGCGGGCGACCGCACACTCGGTACCTCTCGCGAACGAGAGGCCGAGACGGAACCTGATGCAGCGGCAGAGCCCCTAGCACCAGGTGAGGAGGTACCGGTGTTATTCACTCCTATCCCTAGTGAAAGGGATAGGATGGGGCTCGGTCAAGTAGCTTACCTACATCTCATCCTTTCCAGCAGGGTGACGACCGTGTCCCTCTGCCCAAAGGTAGAGGGAAGAAAAAGATGGGAAAGAGGAGCCAGTCACACTCTCATTCACTCATCCATTCTACAGTCACACCAGGAATCGATGCTGTTCAGCCTGCTAGGGTCTGGGTTAGCTATACAATGTGTTGAGCCGCCACCACAGGTCCTAAGGAACAAGTGTCCAAGGAGCTGTGGGCTATATCCTGATGGTAGAAGGAGGTGCATGTGGTCTGGTTGGACCAGACCCCTGCCTTCAGTACCTGCGCCACGGAGAAGTTCTTGCGGAACGCGAGGAAAGAACCAATATCTCTGACTTCGTGGGCTCTCGGACGAAGGGTATGGATGTCGTCGCTACCATCAGCTTCGTACGCCCTCCTGATCACCTCACGCAACCTGAAAGAAAGAGTGTTCCTGTATATTTCTTTCTTGGTCATCCAGGTGCTAACGAAGAGGCGTCAACACTCAGACCTGAGGTGTGGAGTTCTCTTCAGATAGCGCCATCGTGCCCTCACAGGACAAAGGAGCATCTCCTTCGCATCGAAGGCGGTGAAGTCCATTAGGGAGGGGATTGTGAAGGACTCGAACCGACCGGCAGGGACCAAAGGCTTCTGAGTCTTCGCTACGAAGTTCGGTACGAAATAGAGCGTCACAGATCCCCCTCCCCTGGATGCTTGACTTCGCAGGAAAAGCCATGCAGTTCACTCAGAGGAAAAGAAGGGAATAGTCGCTACGACCTATCCCTCTTCTCGACTTCGGTGATGTCCAGTACCCATACTGGTCTATCCATCTGCAGCGAAGTGTCTCGCATTCTCGTATCCCATTGCAGCGAAGTCTCTCCTTCTCCGTAGTGGATAGGACACCGACACTCCATGGTGGGTGTCGATGGTATGGGTACTGGGACAAGCTATTAGGACGAAGTAATGATTGACCTGGAACAACTGAACTAAGTCCACAGCGTAGATCATAACTGACTTGGGCGCTCTGACAGCTGCTGACTGACTGAGTTCGGTAGTGTGAGGCAAGTTGTCCAAGCATCCGAGCAAGTCATGTGACCTTCACCTTTAAAGGGTTATGCCGAGAGACCATACAAATCGTCTATTTGTTTGCCAACGATGCCGGACGGCAAGGTGATGATTCTCTTAAGGCATGTGCCCAACAGGCGAAAGTCAATTGCCTTCTAGAGACCGAGGTCCCTGATGGCAAGACATTCTCACAGTAGTTGAATCTCAGCTAAGGAGAAACAACACTATGTGCCGTTGAAGACGAAGGTGGAGGGTGAATGCAACCTACGTCTTCACAGCCGAATCGAGAGAAGGATTCTCAAGATTCTAAACCTGTGTTTACAAAGGACTGAAAACGCTAAACCGCTATTTCATTGCTGTCCGGTGAGGAGTCGTAGTTGCAATGAAAGCAGGGCGTTTTTCAGTAAAGAAAACACAGGGAAGTACTGCCTGAAGAACTGCTTCTCATGGGCTGATCATTTGGAAGTAGAGCTGGCAGGGCGGGGAGCAGGCGATGTCTTCTGTATAAATCTGTATTTCGGGGTGAACAATGAGCAATTGCACACCTACGAATACGAGATATTTTAGAAGAAAAACTCAGATGTCTGAAGAAATCATTCCGCATTATCGCAGGGGTGCAATGCAGCGGGAGACTAGTCTACAGAATTCTGTTACTGTGCGGTAAACAGAAAGATTAAAGAGTCCAAGAGATATCTCTGTTGAAAATTCTCGCAATGCTCCAAGGCGATGCAGTAGATGGTCATTCATGTATGCGAGAATCCCCGTCAATCAGAGACCTAAGTCTGTGATTGTCAGGCAGAGATACGGTTTGGTAGTCAATCATTGTAGGGGAGGGAGACATAAACCGACCGTGCATCTCTGAGAGCCAGCTGGTACTGGGCTGCCGTCGGCAGTCCAATACACAGTTAGCTCTCGCTCACTCGTCATCCTGAGGTGCCAGGTAATCCATTCCAAGAAGGAATGCGTTCGGCTGGAACCATCGAGCGTAAAAAAATACGCTTGAGCAATTATATTTAAACGAAATGGATTTCGGTAAATACAAAAGCTGAGGTGGTGTTGTCGTGACAATACCATAAGTATCTTAAAATCGAAACTGGTAACTCCTGGGAAGTTGCAGGCAGTCCCGAGTTGCAGTTCAATTAGGATACTATTCGTCTCTATCACAATCCGTAGAATTAACTACGGTATGCGCCTACACCCCGGACAATTCAACTGATTAACAGAATCATGTCGCGAGGGTAATATACGTAGTATATTTGTAGGTTCCTGTACAACGACCTCCATCCTAAATTCTTTTCCCTTCGAGGAATGAGAATAAGGATTGGAAGCAGACACCCTTCGTTCTCTAATCAAGAGAGTGAAGGAGAAGTCTTCCCCGAAGGAAAGCTTCAATGGTGATAACAGAATACCGAAGACGATAGTTCAATCCAAACTGGATGTTCCCGTCCGTTCTTCTCTATCCCAGATTTGGTCACCTACTGTGAGATATTCTTCCTTCAGCAGCAGTGCTTCTTCCAAACGCTAGAAATTCCAGGAATTCCAGCATTCGGCGAGATTCCTGATTATTGTAGTAACAATTATCGGGGATTCTCATCTAGCCCACTCTGGACCGTGGTTTCGCCCCAGTGTCTGCAGATCGTAAAAAACTCGAACACTCTGAGTGTGCTAGAAATTAAGCAGAATTCTAAGCGCTCGGCGAAACCTCCACCAAATTCATCAGACGATCATCGGTTGGTGGTCCTCCCGATTCCCGTAGAAATCGAGGATGGGGCAGGATCCTTCCTCAACGACGAGGACTTACGTCAGGTAGGACCCGAAGGTCCCCCCCAGGAACGCAGTCCCCAACGTGGAATCCTACAGAGAACTCTCTGCAGGATCCCTCCCCTTTCCCTCGTAGCCGTAAGGAGGGAATGGGGGAGGAATTGGATAATCGCTCGCCTTCCCAGCGGAACTAGCAGTTGGAGAAGCGAGTATGAGCAGCCATCACCTTGCGGCGATGGCCTCTCAGAGTCTGGGAAAACGTATCGTCAGGAGAAAACATTTTCCCGAGGAGGGTTACGAACTCGTACTGTAGGTTAAGCGTCTGCCGCTACTGTGAACGTCGTCTGGGTGGGGCTGATCGAGCACCTGACAGGAGAGAGCTGTTACCATCCTCCAACGCGTCCCAGTCCTCGTCGAGGCCGAAACCTCTCAGGAGGACCGAAGGGGGAGCGCGCCCTGTTCTCTTGAATGCGTGGTCCAGACGAACCGTCACGTCCTTGCCAGCCCCCCCACCTTCACAGTCACTCCTGCTTGCCTCGTTCCTCCCGGTGTAGTCTAAGGAGGTTGAAGGGACAGGTGAGGGAGACCTGGTGCTCCTACCCGTCCTACTAGCATGCTATTAGGCTGGGAGGACTGCAGGCGATCGCCAACCGACGGTGGCGATCGAGCTGCAGGTCTGGACCAGTGGCTTCTGGGAGAAAAGCTGGACCAAGGAACGGAGTGTCGGTCTTATGTCGAGTTGCTGGTCTGGACCAGCGGCTGGCGATCATTCCCCGAGGTCATTGTGCTGACCAATCAGCACAATGACCTCAGCAAAATTTCTCTGGATCTCAGGAATGCCCGCATCTTGAGAAGTAGGACCATCAAGCCCCTCCAGCAAGAGCAATTCCCGAGACCCTCCTCCTTCAGAGGGAGGAACAGTGGCAGACCCCTCCCGGTCTCCTCCTGCCACTTGCGCGTACGACCTGGTCAATCCGAGGACCGTGCCTGGCACGTAGGACGTCGTGGCGGGATCGTGGGGGGGCGCGCCCCTCACGATCACTCCTTATTATCTCGCCCTTCCTGGTGTAACCCGAGGAAGTTGGAGGAACAGGAGAGGAAGACCTGACACTCCCCCCTCGCTCGCCGGCAGAACCGGTGTGCTTGGGGAGGCTGCAGGCGATCGCCAATGGCGGCGATCGAGCTGCAGGCCTGGTTGCGCCGCTCCCCTGGGGAGAGCAGCTGGACCGAGAACAGCGGCCCCGATTTCTTGCGTCAAGAGGAACTGCTGCTGGTCCCCCTACCCGTCCAGTCCCTGTGGGAGCAGCGGTCAGGAGACCTGCAGAGACCACTGTCGCAGTGAGACCGGTGCGTGTCCTCACGGCGCGTCAGCCAGCGATCGGGGGACCTCTTCCCAGCCTCAGCCCGTGGCCGGTCTGGGACCATCACGTCAACCCCGGTGACCAGCTGGTCGCTATGAGAGTGGCCGCTGGCCTGGCGAGAGTCACCTGAGTGGCTCTCGCCAGCCTTCCATTCTGTACTGTGATCCTGGCGCCGAGATAGCTCTGGCGTCTAGGTCCTAGCTGCATGGCCACCCGTGGGTGACCGTACACTCGGTACCTCTCACGGACGAGAGGCCGAGACGGAACCTAGCGTAGCGGCAGAACCTCTAGCACCAGGAGAGGAAGTACCGGTGTTAGCTGGTACCCCTCTGGTCCCCGTCTTCTTCTTCCTTGTGGAAGGAGAGACGGGCCCTACTCCCGAAGGAGCAGGACCACCAGCAGAAGGACCCCCCGCCCCACCAGAGTGGGACAGGCCCTGAGAAGTTCCTGAAGGAGCCTTCTTAGGAGGGGTGGAGGCAGCCTTCTTCTTCCACAGCTAGGTAGCCTTGGAAGTCGAAGGGGAAGAGGCGGCTGCAGACGACGAAGAAGACAACGACGACACCTTCCTCCTCCTCCTCTTCTTCTTCGTCAGCTTCCTCAGGACAGACATGAGGTCAGCCATCCAGGATGGAGCCGGGGCTGCCGTTGCCGAAGCAACAGGGCCCGGCTGTACCTGTCCGGACAGACCAGCATCTGGGGCAGCAACACCGTGGACTGGGATGACATCGGCAGGTACGGGAACAGTGGGAACAACAGGAATGGCCAGCACAGCATCAGCAACAGGAACGGCCAGCACAGCATCAGCGGCAGGTACGGCAGGTAGCACAGGTAGGCCAGGAGACGGGGCAGCAGTCAGCGACATCCTGGGTACCTGCGGCAGGTCCAGGGGCGAGTTCTAGGGCTGCGGAAGTCTGGGGGAGGCAGCACGGCAACCCGGGCGCAGCAGCACACCCCTCCTCGGCACGGCGGCAATCAGCCCTTGCACAGCGGCTGTAGGAGTCACTGACATCACGTGGGGGGGAATATACCAGGTGAGGAGGGGCGGCGTACCCTGGAGTAGAGATCGTGGTGGTGGTGGTGGTCACCACTCCATGGGTGACCGTCCCAGACCCCGCCAGATGATGGAGCAGCCCCTGGACACTTGGCATCCCCTGCAGTCCCAATGACACCCACACCTGTCCAAGATCATCCCCCACAGCAGAAGCACCTGCGGAAGCAACAGTCGGGTACACAGGAGGGGTTCCCCCTTGCACGGGGGGGATGAGCCCCACCCCGAACGAACTGAAGACCCCGAATACAAATGCACGTCAGGTAACGAGCGTCCTCCTCTACGCTCAACGGATCGGGCGAAGAAGAAGGACCTCGAAACCCCCCCCCCAAAGGGGAACCCGGTTCCATGGGGACGTGGGAGGGCTGGGAGGGGGGGGGGCGGGGGGGGGGGGGGGGGGGGGGGGGTGTACGTGGGGGGGGGGTGGGGGGGGGGGGGGGGGGGGGGGGAGGCTGGGGGGGAGGGCGGGGGGGGGGGGGGGGGGGGGGTGGGGGGGGGGGGGGGGGGGGGGGGGGGGGGGCAGGAAAGAAGACAAAGTATCGGTTACTGAGGGAGTCGTGGGAGAGCTTTCCGATGACTCCTTGGCAGGCCTTCGTTCCCCCTGCCCCCGCACAACACCCACTGCACCTCCGACCAATTAGAACAATGTTACACAGTTCGGCCTGAGAGCATTCGCGCCCTCGGTACAGAGCGCAAAGGGCAGGAGGATCAATTCCCGGGAATGAGCGGAAACCTTGATCCATAATGATAATAGTACATGAAAATGAAAAAGAATAATGCATTAACAATTTCACTTTCACTTTCACACAAAAATAAAGGCTCAGGCCGAGAGCATTCGCGCCCTCGGCACCAAGCGGAAAGGGCAAGAAAAAAAAAATGAAAAATGAAAAAGAGCACTGCACTTACAATTTTCACTTTCACACTCTCACCCAAAAAATACAAGGCTCGGGCCGAGAGCAATCCCGCCCTCGGTACCGAGCGCAACTGAGGATCAATCTTCGGCAAGAGAAGAAGACCCCACACTTGCGGCCCCCCACCCCCAGGCACATCCACACTTGATGGGGGGGGGGGCGCGGGGATAGTTCCATGTCCGATGATCCAAAAAATCAACGTAATAAAAGATGAAAAAGACAGTACGTACTTACAATTCACTTTCAAACACTGAAAAACCAAGTTGAAAAATTCACAACAAAGCAAAGCATACGACGATGAAGCAGGCAGAGAGCAATGGCGAACACGTCCTCACACCACAAGGCCGAAAGCAAAAGTGATTCTTCACCTCCCGGTCGCGCAGCGCGCGCGCACGTCGGACAAGCAGTTAACTACCGAACTCCCTTGTTCGAAGCTTACGACTGTCCAGCTACCGCTAGTTTCCTTCCTGTTGTAAAAGGACCGAAAGGTTTGTATACCGTACCGAAACAAACACAAATATCACAGGGCTCGGCGCGAAAGCATTCGTGCCCCTGGCACCAAGCACAAAATTCATGAAGATCAACCTCCAAGAAGGAGCAGAAGGCCCCACACTTACGGCCCTCCACACCAGGGAAAGTCCTGCGGCTGATGGGGGGGCGTGGGGAACTCTCCAGCTCACGAGAATCCATAGTAATGGTAATAAAATACAAAAGCACAAGTACTTACAGTATTTTACACAATCACACAATAATAGCAAACCAAGATTGAAGAAACAAAGCATACGACGAAAGGCGGGCAGAGAGAAGTGGAGAACAAGTCTGTCACCCAGCACGGCCGAAAGCAAAGTGAATCTTCACCTCCCAGTCGCGCGGTGCGCTGACTGTCGGACAAGCAGTTAACTACCGAACTCCCTTGTTCGAAGCTTACGACTGGTTCCAGCTGCCGCAAGTTATGTTCCTATTGTTAAAGGACCGATGGTTTGTATTACGTATCAGAACAAATTACACAACGGAGCTCTGGGAATTACTTGATTCGGTTTCCCAGCAATTTGGCATTCAAGACAGCTTAAAACATACCTCTTTACGTCACTCTTCATTTTAGACCAAAAGTACGCCCTGCTAATACACCTGAAAGTTTTATTTACTACTAAATGTCCTTGCTCATCATGTACTAACTTCAAAACTAGTTCACGAAGCTTCCTAGGAACCACTAATTGTTCGGTGATTTCCCCTTTAGGACGAACATAAAACAAAACTTCGTCTTGTAAACAGAAAGTTTCCTTACACACATCATCGAGATCATCATCCAGCTCACATTCAAAAATTCGGGTTAAGTGTCTCATCCTCTCTCTGCAACTTGACTAGCTCATCCTTATCCAAAAGGTTAGTAGTGCCTTATTCATCACCGTAATTAGTACTAGATACCGGTACATTTACTACGTTACTCTAGACACCTACACCTTCCGTTTGGCTATCACTGTCAACAATAGAGTCATGTTTCTCAGCCACACTCATGCCAAGATCAACCTCGCCACCTCTATCACACTCGTTCGAATCCACGAACTCACTCTCGTTCGAATCCATGAACTCACACTCGTTTGAATCCACGAACTCACTCTCGTTCGAATCCACGAACTCACTCTCGTTCGAATCCACGAACAAATTATGACCGTAGTCTATATCTGTATCTAAACCTGACCTAGTTACTACCATTTCAGGCACTGGAATATCACTCACGACAGGATTCACAATCTTGGATAAAGCTAAGTCATTACCGACAATGTCAACGCCATCAACGGGCAAACTGTCAACAACTGCAAGTTTCATTTCTCCGGACACTACCCGACTTTTTAAGTTCAACTTCAACAAAGGACAAAGAACACAAGTGTTAGGAAATCCACCTAACATGACTTTTTCTCCCATGTTGATTTCTGCCCTGTTTGGCACTCTCTCTCTCCTAATCAGTGAGACAGCAGCTCCAGTCTCGAAGCAAGACCACCTCTCTCGAATCTACTCCTCCAAGAGAGGAAACTACACCTTCTGACAAAAATTCACCAAAAAATTTCCTAGTTTCCCTCATCACATCATTCCTACTTGACGAAAGGTTAACTAGAGACACTGTTTTCTTAATGTCCTTCCTTTCTACTGCACAATTTCTCGCTAAATGCCCTTTCCCATTACATCGGAAACAAGTTAATTCATAGCCACTAGATGCCACTTTACTCTTACAAACCTTAGACGTATGACCAGGTTTTCCCCATGTATAACAGGAATAGTCACTTTTACTCGCATTGCTATTACTAGAACTGAAACCTTTACTGTTTTGTACTCTACCAGACGAAGGATCATTTCGTTTCTTACCAACACTCAAATTATGAGTTAGACTATATTCGTCAGCTAACCTAGATGCTCCTGCGAAAGATACTTCTCGCCTATCTTCTATATAAAGCTTAATCTCAGAGGATACGTTATCTTTGAAGTTTTCTAACAACACTAAGTTCTTCAGACCATCAAAATCCTCAACTTTAGCAGAAGTTAACCAATCAAAAAACAGCCTTTCTAACTTCTTACCGTATTCTACATACGTAATATCTTCATCCTTTCTCAAACATGAAGTTTTTATTGTAAAACTAATATTGTAATACCTACCTGAACACCTGAATAAGCCCTGGTCACTTACCAGCCCGAACCATCATTTATTAAAAATTTACCAAATCTTTGGTTAAAATAAACGATCAGTGTTGCCAATCTCCTGGCAAACACCCTCGTTACCTAGTTACCAGCCCACCGCTGATAGCCCTGCCTCACGGGCCTGTCACACCTGCCCTCGCACGTCAATCATAACTCAATAACTCTGTATGAGAGGGGAGGAGGGTGGGAATCATTCAGGTGTTCAGGTAGGTATTACAATATTAGTTTTACAATAAAAACTTCATATTGCAATACACCCCCTGAACAAGCCTGATTAACAACATTAATTTGGAGGTGGGGAATCAAATCTACTCGGCCCTCCACTGTACCAGTTGTCAGTCAATATAATTGAGTACGCGGGTCAGTCTCAAGTTCATTTGTCACTCGTCCAAACTAATCTCCCATGTGTGGCCTTCTAGGCCTCCCATATGTGGAGGGAAAAACTCCCTGCACCTCTACCCTAAGGTCAAAACTCATTGAGTGCGGGAGGGATACAAACCTGTTTCCTCTCAGCTGGCTATGTGCCTCACCTGAATAGAGGAAAAACTGTAGACCTCCCATGTGGCTCTCGGCCTCTCATGTATGGAGGGAATCTGAAGACCTCCCATGTGGCTCTCGGCCTCTCATGTATGGAGGGAATCTGAAGACCTGCCCATGTGGCTCTCGGCCTCTCATGTATGGAGGGAATCTGAAGACCTCCCATGTGGCTCTCGGCCTCTTATGTATGGAGGGAAACTGAAGACCTCCCATGTGGCCTTAGGCCTCTCATGTACGGAGGAGACAACGGTGTCGTCGATCGTAGTGATGTCCTCTCTTGTAGTGTTGTACCTGCCTGTCTGTACTCTGCCTGGTTGGCACTTGGAAGAATACCCTCAGATAGACCCAGACATGTTCTTTCCAATCTGTCCTAATACTTAAAATCCTCTCGTGATATATCATATCATGAATACCTTATACATATTCCTAATATTCGCTCCCTACTCTAATACTAACTCAGACAGCAAGATTGTTGGGTTTAAAAATAGAATTTAGGCCAAAGGCCGAGTATTGGGACCTATGAGGTCAGTCAGCGCTGAAGGGAAATTGACAAAGTTTGAAAAGGTGTACAGGAAGAAAAACCTCTGTTGCCAACAATGAGTCCAGTGTTAGGAGAGCGTGGAAAATAGGATGATAGAAATAGTGTAAATCCAGAAAAGTTAAGAGAGAGAGAGTGAGAGTAGATAGAGAGAGAAGAGAGAGAGAGAGAGAGAGAGAGAGAGAGAGAGAGAGAAATACAATCGTCTAGGATAAAGAGAGAATATAAAATCAGGGAAGAGAGAGAGAGAGAGAGAGAGAGAGAGAGAGAGAGAGAGAGAGAGAGAGAGAGAGAGAGAGAGAGAGAGAGAGAGAGAGAGAGAGAGAAATTACAATCGTCTAGCATCTCCACTTCCGTAAATTGCACCCTCTTCTAAGTTAAAAGGGTATTATCTTAACGATAATATACTCGTATAACTCCGTACAGCTATGAACAACCGAACGAGAACTTGTTGTTAATGCGATCGACTCCTATAACAACATCACTTTATTGTATTGATCAGCGTGTGACAGTAATCGAATCCGATAGCAACATCCGTTATTGTATTCATCAGCGTGCAACGGTAATTACTGTATTCATGTTATAAATGCAGCTGAAGCTAATAAGGCAAAATTACGTGCATCAGCAACCTGGACTGAAGTCTCGAGCATTTATATGAATTCAAACGCAGCCGTGGTAAAAGAAACTAATAGCATGAAAGAGCTCATTACTGTTGTTTTTACACAGACAAAGGATTAATAAAGTATATAAAGTGTAAGGTTCGTAATACCTATGAAAACGAGTGAAAAACGAACGGAATCCTAAATTTAACGCCATCTAACCGGAGGGAAAAACTAGCTTCCAATGAGACGTATCAGTCAAATTTTGGTCTTAAATTACATCGTAAGACGAACAGTATGACTTCGTTCCATAAGTTAAGTATCCAGATTTTCATTAATATGCTAACTAGGGACAAAAACATTAGCCGAGACCAAGTGATATGGTTGAATCTGGAGCCAAGGAAAAAAAAAAAAAACAGACTAGCCGGCATCTTGTCTGTCTAAGCCACACCTCCTTACAATAGTGCTGCTTGACGACAAGCTAGTGTAATTGTAATTTAATTGAAAAGTAATAAAATAATATTTAAAGGTAATTAAATTAACTTTATTAGGCCTAATATTAATTTCAGTTGTCATTGTAATTTGATAATACGACTGGTAATAATTTGTAGCTGTAATTGACATAAGCGCAATGTAATTACTGACGGCAATAGTCGGTTAAACGTATGAAGACGTCATACATACGAATTCCTTATATCTGACATCTGATTATATGCCCCAAGATAGATACCTCATTGACTATGTTAAATGTCAACATAGTTGAACACACGTCTCCTTCAAGACGTTTGTACAAACTTGGCATAAGTGAGAGTGTTGTTACGTTAGTCATTTTAGGCAATCAGGAGAGAATGAGAAGGATACGGCGACGCAAACCCGTATTCGTCACCGCTGATTCCAGCGTGAATGACTGCCGAGTTAGTGTTTATACTACGCTAATATGATGATACATATAATACAATTATAATGCTTTAGTCGGACAGAATCCGATCTTCATTCTGTTCGATTAAATAACTACCGATATGTTGTACAGCGAATACTTTGGGCTAGGCTAGGCTACTGAATATGCATACGATATATCGTGAACACTAGGCTAACCGTAGTTAATTTTATTCGATTTCTCTCCATACTAAGTCAATATGCATTGAACGGAGAATTAGTTGATATTAACAATTATCGTATCGTATAAGTAGAGGAAAGTAACCTTAAAGACGAAGGAGCATATCTGAAGGACCAACCATGGCCGAAAAGCTTCTGATGCAAGGAACTCTAAGCAGGAAAAAGCCTAAAGATGCTCTAAGGACACTGTGCCTCTATAAACTACTACTTTTAATAGAAAACCGACTCGAAGAAGCCTACACTTCTCTTCCTAAACTAAACACTATGTAGCCTATTATCCCTACTCGTCTAGTATATCTGACCTAAGTTTTTATCATCCTGAGAACTTACACATCGAGGGAAGGGGAATCTGCTGCCAACACTGCCTGCTCCGCGCCAGGGGGGACGGCGGATCCTGCCCTGTGGGCTTGCGGATCCCCATAACCCCCAGCACCGGTTAGGGCTGGTTCTGGAACAGGCAGGGGAGCTGGAAAAGAATGATTAGTAATTTCAGTATCCCTATTGCTCGATCTATCCTCACTTAAT
>NC_087212.1:7609900-7674691 GCF_015104395.2 Macrobrachium nipponense
ATCCTCACTTAATCCTTGACATAAAATCGGTAACAGAGATGTCATAACTCGATGTCAGCCTACTCTCAAGTCTCTTAAAGAACACTGTCTCTAAGTCTTTATCTTGATCTACGTTTAGTCTCTTCCTGCCTACACTTACTTTCAGAGACCTTTCCTACGTTTGAGATACCCTAACATCTGTCCCAAAGACCACTCCTGACATTCCAAACATCTGGTCTTTACATTATATTGAGCAGGCCTACAATTTACGCATAAGGAATGACTATCGTGTCATAGGGTACTCATCCTTTTCTGCATTGTTGGCAAAGACGATACGTTGTTGAACTTCCGCTCGTCGTTTTCTGTGATGTCGTGGCCGAGAATGCAGTAGTCGTTGTCGTAGCTTGTGTTGTTTCTTCCTTTGCAGAATCAATGTCTGATGACAAGGTATTAAGAGCAATCCAACCGTAATCCAAAGGGATGCGTAATTCGTCACCAAAATCAATCAAATCAAAGGTGCAAATGAGGCCGGGCAAGACCAAAAGGAGTTCGCTGTGGTACATCTGTACTCCACCGCGAAGATAAGTGATTGACGTACGAGGGTAGGTGTGACCGGCCCGTGAGGCAGGGCTATCAGCGGTGGGCTGGTAACTAGTAACGAGGGTGTTTGCCAGGAGATTGGCAACACTGATCGTTTATTTTAACCAAAGATTTGGTAAATTTTTAATAAATGATGGTTCGGGCTGGTAAGTGACCAGGGCTTATTCAGGTGTTCAGGGGGTGTATTGCAATTTCTAAATTTCTTACGGTACGCCCCGGTACTAACCTGTACGCGCTAAGAACAGCTTCTTTCACCATATCATAATCATCACATTCCTCCTTAGACATGCAACTATACACAGGAAGGGCCCTACCACTCAAAACTGACTGTAAATATAAAGTCCACACTTCTTTAGGAGAACCTACTCGTTCCATTAACTTCTCAAAACACATGAAATATTTCATTACATCTTCATCAAACTTTGGTACTAATTTCAGCACTGAACTCATACCTAACCTACCAGCTTCATTTTCGTTCTGGCCTGACTGACTGTTAAGAGTGCTTTGCCTTAACCGAGCAATTTCCAACTAATGCATACTTTCTTTTTCTCTTTCTTCCTGCTCATGCATACACACTCTCTCTTTCTTCCTGCTTTTCATTACCAACATTTCTCTCTCTTGCTGCATTTTCATTGCTCTCTCTCTCTTTCTCTTGCTGCATTTTTCATTGCTTCTCTCTCTCTTTCTCTTGCTGCATTTTCATTGCTTCTCTGCATTTTTTCATTGCTCTCTCAGCTGCTTTTCATGCTCTCTCTCTCTCTTGCTGCATTTTCATTGCTTCTCTCACCTGCATTCTCTCAACCGCTTTCTCTCTCTCATACTTCTCACTCTTTCTTTCTTTTCAACATACTCACGGAGATCATTCCCCTCTAGACCTAGAAACTTACCCAACTCAATAAACTCTTTCACCATCTCACTCATCCTGGTTTTTTCTATATTCTCCTTGTTTCAAACTGTTAAAGTGCTGAATATTACTGACCAAGGTTGCCACAATGTTACGGCCCGTGAGAGGTCCGCTCCAAGTTTGATATTATGATAAACACGCTCCAAGTTTGATTATTATGATACGCTCCAAGTTTGATATTATGATAAACAGAAAAGAATTCAACACCAACAGCTGAAACTGGGGATACGAATATATTTACATAAAAAAGGCAAAATCTTACAATGCGTGAACTGGGGAAACGGTGGGGTAATGAAAGTACTTTTGCCGACCGAGTTTTGAGACTCGAAGCGATGGCTTCACAAAGGAGAACTGCAATTGCAGACGACTTCTTGACTCCATATTGCAGAAAATAATGTATATTCTTGATACTCGAAGGGCAGTAACTTCTCAAAACCTCTCGCAGAACGTTTCTTCTCTGAAGTCTTGCTCAACGTCGAAATAACTTGGTCGTCCACTCCTGACGACGACTTAACCAGAATTCGACCAATTCTCGGGCACCTTTTCCTCTCTGATCCTTCGTATGTTCCTTCTTCTCTTATCTCTCTCGGATGATCTCTGATCTCTGCTGCTGAGCTCTCACTGATAATCTGATCTGTGGCTCTTACTGATAACCTGCCTTCTCCTACCTTGTCAGTCATATTTATACGGTGACCTGGGGGTGGGGCCACCGGCGAACGTCACAGACTCCCGAGATTACGGGAACGATTTAGAAGTTTCTCGACGAAGTATTGCATCAAAAATCGGGGCGTTCCTCATGTCACGTCGGCGCCTGTCAAGTTCCACAACACTCCTGCCGATTCTAGAACCATCATGAGAACAGGCACCTCCAACAACATGCGCGAATGCCTCCTTGCTGCAGAACTTCTCGAAGATGCGTTTTCCTTTCCTTTAACTCGCAATTCTTTGCTATGAACCAATTACCATGACTGTCACAATGGAATTGTTCTGGTTTTTTCTCCATACCAAATCGAAAACAATATTAGCCAAAAAAATAAATAAGATAAATCAAGGTAATAACTTCTCGTCAGGTATTTCTTTGGAAATTACAGTTTCCTATAGCATTTGGGTTGCTTATTAAGAATTTGCTGTTATATTTTTCTGGGGCTCATTCCACTAAGGTTTTGGCACAGGTTTTTTGTTCTAGCCAGATGCCCTTCCTGACATGAAAATACGTAAGTAGATCTAAGACAGAATACCTATATGTGTACCACTACTGAGGGGGATGATACAGAAAGTATTCAGCTTGGTAGAGAACACACAAAGAGAGTTGATAAGTTTAAGTATTTGGGATCTTTTGTTAACGATAGAGAAAATCTGGTTCTAGAAGGTATGGTTCCTATTCCTGCCACCCAGCAGCAGGGCGGTAGATCACCTGACCTACCTACCTGTAGCGTGTGCAGCGAAATTCGAAATTCGAATTTCTATCGGGGACGACAGAGTCTATAGCTAAGTATATATCTGACAGGGAAGTTGAATGTATGAAAACATCGAGCACAGGCAAGCTGGAACAACTGGAGAGCGGCCTCTGGAGGTCTTTGTGACAAGAGTACCACTGACCTGGTTAACAGGAAAATTTCACAAGACAGTGGTAAGAACAGCAATGATGTATGGTACGGAAACAGCAAGCATGAGAAAACCAGAGGAGAAGATGGATGTGGCAGAAATGAGAATGCTTAGGTGGATGTCTGGGATGACAAGAGAGGATAGGATCAGAAAAATGATAAATAAGGTGGTCGACTAAGGTGGTGGAAGTATCAAAGAAAGTGCAGAGAGGGGAGGCTGAGATGGTATGGACACCTCTTGAGGAGAGATGAGGACCATGCTGGGAGACATACTATGGGGATGGAGGTTCAAGGAAGAAGAAGAAGAGGGAGACCAAGAAAGAGATGGAAGGACTGTGTGAGAGGAGACTTACATGAGAAGGGAATTGACGAGGCAGAAGCGCAGGATAGAAATAGATTTTAACGGCTCATCCAAAACGGCAACCCCATATAAAAATGGGAACCAGATGTTCCCAGCTGGGAAGAAGACGACGACTTATATTTTGGGGGTCTCCTGTAATCAACCCCCAAGGGCTAGCATTAAACATGGCGAAATACTTTTGACACCCAAATCCCTATTGGCTGTCGTATTCACAGGAACGTTCCTTGCAGTCCATACAAAGTTATTGCCTAGAATTACCATAATTCTGGTTACTTTCCTTTTGAAGGTAATTTAGGGTACCTACCTTGAATATGTATCATTGCTTTAACAAGTATTGTTGCATCTTTGTTTATAACAATAATAGCAAATCAATAGGCCAGGTTGGAGGGCTTAGGAAACTCAGAACCATAGCCTCCAAGATCAAGAGGGGCTTGGTATCATAAGTTAGATTAGAACAAAGGATATTCCTTGTTTCCTACTGCTCTGGACCACCATTTTTTATGAGAAAATGGGGGGGGGTGTGGCTAACATTGTAGATTAAGGCAGAAAAATACCTGTAAGGTAATTCTTCAGAAGCACTCCGCCACTGGATATTAATAAATAATCACCTACATGGAAAGAGCATGTGAAAAGCAATATAAAAGTATAGTCATTATATGAGAGATTGAACGGGGTGGAATTAAATGAGCTTGATAAGTACCTCGAATTTTTCCCAAGTCGGGAGAGGTGTTTCCTCTACGGTAATGTTTACTTGTAATGAGCCCTCTAACTTACTTTCTTATGCAAACAAAAGCAGTTCCAGTTACTCATTATTGGCTGAGAGGTGTGACATCGTTATGACGTCATGGGTTTCATAACCAATTACGAACGACTTGAGTCGAAAACTAAGTTTCACTAGCATTTCAGCGGAGTAATAAAGTTACCTGTCCAGTGTCCACTGGTATCCTTGTTTGACTGAATACTCGAATAATGAAGCAAAAAACCGGTATTTTGTCTCCTGTACCTATGGCAGAGGCAGTGGCTGGCCCTTCTGGCATTAATTTTGACAGAGACCTTCGATTTCCTACCAATTGTTTGCAGTGCAATGTGGGTTACGGTGAATTTTATCATTATTTGTCTAGTGGTGGTAAAGAAGTTGTGATTGAATATGCTTAAAGACATAATTTAATTCTAAAGCAAAACAAAAAAAACTGCGAGTATTGTGGAGCTATTTATTGGATCGACTACAACAGGAACGCCTTTAGGTGTGATCGCTCTGTAGTGATGAAAGGACGTCGGCGTAAGCGATGCGACACCCAAATCCATCCGCCACAGTAAGTAGCCTTACTGTAACCCCTGTGGCTAGCGCGCGCAGCACATTACCTCTTGCCAGTAAATGCCGTGCTTGCCAAGAATCTTTAAATATGCGGATAAGGCGCAAAGCGCTGTTCCGCCACGGCCTTACTGACAGCACACACAAATCGTTCGTCGCGGATATGTAGTAGTCGCAACCTACTTTGTTGTTGTTGTTTTGGGTATCGCCGCCATATTGGTTTTGGTGTTCGCTTCCGCCGATTTTCGGTCGGCGGTCGCGTGGGCCCGCGAATCTGTAGGTGCTCCCAATATTATTATTGCTGCAAAGCACTCCTTTCTGGTATTTCCCCACATCCAAAATGACAATTTGTCCAAAATTGCATTTTTCCTAACTATACAAACCTGAGGTCCTTTTACAATAGGAGGTACTAGCGGCAGCTGGATAGGTCGTAAGCTTTCGAACAAGGGGTTCGGTAGTTAACTGCTTGTCCGACAGGCCGCGCGCGCGCGACTGGGAGGTAAACAAATCACTTTTGCTTTTGGCCCAAGCAAAAACTGCAGATGTGCGGGGTGGCATGAGGTGGGACTATGTGTAAAAGGACCTCAGGTTTGTATAGTTACGGAAAAATGCAATTTTGGGACAAATTGTCATTTGTTCCGACCGCACGGCATAACAAACCTTCGGTCCTTTTACAATAGGAAGACTCACTTCTTGGTGGGAGGAATCTGAGTCTTTTGTGAACAGACTGGTGTTCGCCCAACCTTGGAATGCCTCCCTGGTCGTAAGAGCGAGGGAGGGATCCCAAGCCTCTGTCCGATTGATCGGGGTGTGCACCGCAGGATCAATGGTCAGACCTCTGGACCAAGTACTAAGAGAGAGGCAAGCGTATCTCTTCGTACCAGCAAACAAGAACAAGTTCCTATTTGCAAGAGGCAACATAGTAAAGTGGTTTGGTCTCTTGTTGGCATCCACTTCCCCCCTTGTAGGAGGAGTGGTGGATATTCGCTCTCCCTAGCCCTAGTGAAAGGGATAGGATGGGGCTCTGTTGAGTAGCTACCGGCATCTCGTCCTTATCCAGCAAGGTGATGACCGTATCCCTCTACCCAACAGGTAGAGAGAAAAAGTAGGAAGAGAAGCCAGTCACTCTCTCATTCACTTATCTATTCTTACAGTCACACCAGGACTCGATGCTGTTCAGCCTGCTAGGGTCTGGGTTAGCTACACAACGTGTTGAGCAGCCACCACGGGTCCCAAGGAAAACGATCCACGGACCTGTGGGCTATATCCCAAAAGGTAGAAGAAGGAGGTGCCAGTGGTCTGGTTGTACCAGACCCCTGCCTTCAGTACCATGCGCCACGGAGAAGTTCTTGTGTAACTCGAGGGAGTGTACTTCTAGGTCATCTTGGTGCTGACGAAGAGTCTTCAACACTCAGCCTGGGATGTCGAGTTTTTTCTTCAGAAAGCGCGGTCGCGCTTTCACAGGACAAAGCAGCATCTCCTTCGCATCGAAGGCGGTGAAGTCCATTAGGGAGGGGATTGTGAAGGACTCTAACCGATCGACAGGAACCGAAGGGTTCAGAGTCTTCGCTACGAATTCGTACGAAATCGAGCGTCACGAATCCCCATCCCCTGGATGCTTGACTTCGCAGGAAAAGTCATGCAATTACCTCAGAGGAAAGAAGGGAATGGTCGTATGACCTCCCTATCCTCTTCTCGACTTCGGTGATGTCCTGTACCCATACTGGTCTATCCGTCTGCAGCGAAGTTGTTCTTCTCGGTAGTGGATAGGACACCGACACTCAATGGTGGGTGTCGATGGTATGGGTACTGTGACAAGCCGTTAGGACGAAGAAAAGACTGTTATGGAACAACCGAACTAAGTCCACAGCGAAGTTCGTAACAGACTTGGGCGCTCTGCGCTCTGACAGCTGCCGACTGACTGCGTTCGGTAGGAGCAAGTTGTCCAAGCACCCGAGCAAGTCACGTGACCTTCGCCTTAAAAGGGTTATGCCAAAGAGACTAAACAAATAATTTGTTCGTCACCGATGCCAGAAGGCAAGGTGATGACACTCTTAAGGCATGTGCCCAACAGGCGAAAGTCAATTGCCTTCTAGAGACGAGGTCCCTGATGGCAAGATATCTCATAGTATAGTTTGATTCTCGGCTAAGGAAGAAACAACACTATGTGTCGTTTAAGACGAGTGTACAGAAAATGGCAACCTACGTCTTCACGCTGAACCGAGAGAAGGATTCTCAAGATTCTGAACCTGTGCTACAAAGACTGAGAACGCTAACCGCTATTCATTGCTGTTCCGGTTGAGGATCGTATTGCAATAAAAGCGGAGCGCTTTTCAGTATGAAGACAGGGAAATACTGCCTGAAGAACTGCTTCTTCATGGGCTGAACATTTGGAAGTAGAGCTGTCAGGTCGGAGAGTAGGCTATGGTCTTCGACATATCTGTTATTCGGGGCGAGCAATGAATAATTGCACACCTACGAATACAAGATTTATTTTGAAGACAAACCCTCCAGTTGCTGCAAAAAAAAATCATTCGCATTATTCGCGGTGCGATGCAGCGGGTGACCTAGTACAGACTTCTGTTACCGGTGCGGTAAACAGAAAGATGAAAGAGTCCAAGAGATATCTCTGTTGACAATTCTCGCAATGTCGAAGGCGATGAAATCGAGCGTCACAGCAGTAGATGGTCCTTCATTATTGCGAGAATCCCCGTTAATCAGAGCCTAAGTCCATGATTGTTGGGCAGAGATACGGGTTCGGTAGTCAATCAAACCAGGGGAGAGAGAGACGTAACCGACCGTCATTCATCTCCGACCTAGCTGATACTGAGCGCTATCAGGCAGTTCAATAAACGCAGTAGCTCTCGGTGACTCGTTCATCCTGAGTTGCCAGGTAATCCATTATTCCACGAAGGAATGCGTTTCGGCTAGAACCATCGAGCATAAAGAATACGCTCGAGCAATTATATTTAAACCGAAACGGATTTCGGTAATACAAAAGCTGATTTGGTGTTGTCTGGAAACAATACCAAGTATCTAAAATCGAAACTGATAACTGCTGGGGGTTGCAGGCAACCCCGAGTTGCAGTTCAATTAAGATACAATTCGTCTCGTCACAAACCGTAGAGTTAACTACGGTATCGCCTACCCCCCGGACAATTCAACTGTTAAAAGAATCATGTCGCGAGGGTAATATACGTAGTATTTTGTTTTAGTGTTCTGTACCACACGACCTCCATCCTAAATTCTTTTCCTCTCGGAGAATGAGAATAAAGGATTGGAGATCGACCGCCTTCGTTTTCTCTAGTCAAGAGAGTGAAGGAGAAGTCTTTCCCCAAAGGAAAGCTTCAATGGTGAACAGAATACCCGAAGACGATAGTTTCACAAGCCAAACTGGAAGTGTCCCGTCCGTTCTTCTCTATTCCAGGTTAATCGCCTACTGTGAGATACTCTTCTTTCCGCAGCAGTCTTCTTCCAATGCTAGAAATTACAGGAATTCGAGCATAACGAGGGTTCCCGATTATCGTGTAACATTTATCGGGGATTCTCGCTCACTTTGGACCGTGGTCTCGCCTAAGTGTTTGGAGATCGTAAAAAACTCGAACACTCTGACTGCGCTAGAAATTCCGTAGAATTCTAAGCACTCTGCAAACCCCCCACCGAATTCGTCAAAACGGATCGGCTGGTGGTCCTCTCGATTCCCGTAGAAATCGAGAAAGGGGGCAGGATCCCTCCTCAATGACCGGGGCTTACGTCAGGTAGGACCCGAAGGTCCCCCCGGTAGCGCAGCCCCTAACGTGGGATCTTACAGAGAAATCTCCGTAGATCCCTCCCCTTTCCCTCGTAGCCGTAAGGAAGAGAGGGAATGGGGGAGGAATTGGATACTGGCTCGCCTTCCCAGTGGAACTAGCAGTTTGGAGAAGAAAAGGAGCAGCCATCGCCTTACGGCGATGGCCTCTCAGAGCCTGGGAGAACGTTATCGTTCAGGAAAAGAAAACGTTTTCCCGAGAGGTTACGAACTCATACTGTAGGTAAGTGTCTGGCCGCCACTGTGAACGTCGTCTGGGTGGGGCTGATCGACACCTGACAGGAGAGAGCCGATACCGTCCTCACCCCCAACTCATTCCAGTCCTCGTTCGAGGTCGAAACCTCAGGAGGACCGAAGGGGTATTCAAAATACGGTGTCCCAAAGACACGTAGAAACGCCTCTGTCGCAGTAAGAGGAGGTTAAGTAGCTTGTTCGACCGGCCAGAACTGAGAGAGCCTTCTTGTCCCGGAGACGAGAGACTACCTGGTTCAAACACAGTCGGCAAGCTCCGATCGCGGCCAGACCCACCGTCGATTTGGGTTTTCCCTCTCGGGCGGGCCCCAAAACGACTCGAGCCGAGACGTGGCTCTGCTGTGGGAGCGGCGATCCTCCCCTAGGGTCGGTTTGTGCTGACGAATCAGCGCCATAACCTCGGCAAAGTTTCCCGTTCTGGATCTCGGAAGTCCCAGCATCATTGCAGAGTGGGACCGTTAAGCCCTTCGAACAGAGCATATTCCGAGAACCTTCCTCCTAAGAAGGGGGAACAGCGACAGCCCTCGGTCTTTCTCCCATCCACTTGCGCATACGTCCTGGCCGGTCCAAGAACCGTGGCCCTGGCACGTAGGGCGTCCGTGGTGGGATCAATGAGGGGCGCACACCCTCACGATCACTCCTCAAATACCTCGCTCCTCCCGGTGTAACCCGAGGAGGTTGAAGGTACGGGAGAGGCAGACCTGACGCTCCCTCCTCGCTCGCTGGCAGAAACCGCTGCAGGCGATCGTCAACGTTACAACCTCGGTGGCGATCGCTGGCTGCAGGCCTGGGGGGTCCGAACCGTCTCGCTGTGGAGAACGGCTGGCGACTGAAGCACAGCGGCGGGCCCCAGATCTCGAGTGTCAGAAGAGCTGGTGCTGGTTGCCGTACCCGATTCGCTCTCTGTGAGAGCGACGTCAGGCGACCTGCAGGCTCCACTGTCAGTGAGACCGGTGCTTGTTCCTCACGGCACGTCACGGTTCGCTGGTTCCAGCCGTGCTGAGGCACCGGCGAACGGAGGACCTCTTCCCAGCCTCAGCCATGGCCGGTCGTGGACCGTCGACCGTCCCCCGGTAGCCAGCTGGTCGCCGCGAGAGCAGAGGCTGGTCTGGTGAGAGTCGCGTGAGCGGCTGTCCCACCCGTCTTCCGCCCCGTGCCGTGAACCTGACGCTGAGCGACTCAGAGGTCTGGTTCCTGGCTGCACGGTCGTTGGTAGGCGACCGTACACTCGGTACCGTCCCGCGAACGAGAGGCCGAGACGGACCCTGATGCAGTGGCAGAACCACTGACACCAGGCGATGAAGTACCGGTGTTAGCCGTAGCCCTCTGGTCCCCGTAAGTCTTCTTCCTTGCGGAAGAAGAAAAGACACGCCCCGCTCCCCCGAAGGAGAAGGGCAGGAGGACCAGCGGAAGGAACCCTCTTCCCCCCGGGCCCACCGAGGTGAGACGGGTCCCGAGAAAAAAAAAAAAGCTCCCGAGGGAGACTTTCTTAGGAGGGAGGAGCAACGTTCTCTTCCTCGGCTGTGAAGCCTTAGAAGTCGAACAAGGGAAGAGGCGGCAGCCGACAACGATGAAGAAGATGAAGACGACGACGACGACACCTTCCTCCTCTTCTTCGTCAGCTTCCTCAGGCACGTAAGATCTGCTATCCAGGGCGGAGCCGGGGCTGGCTGTAGCCGAAGCCACAGGGCCCGCGCACCTGTACAGACAGACCAAAGTCTGGGGTATACCACCACGAACAGGGACGACGTCCCGCAGGTATGGGCAATCTCAGGAACAGCAGGCACAGCCAGCACAGCATCGGTAGGGACAGCCAGCGCAGCAACGGCAGGGACAGCCAGCGCAGCAACGGCAGGACAACCAGCGCAAGCAACTGCATGGACAGTCAGCCCAGAATCGGCAGTACGGCAGGCAGCACCGGAAACACAGGAAGTGGAGCAGCAGCCAGCAACATCCTGGTACCGGCGGCAGGTCCAGGGGCGAGCTCTAGGGCAGCGGAGTTGTGGTCGCGGCAGCGCGCAACCACGAGCGGCGGCGGCACGCCCCCCTCCTCGGTACAGGCGAACAGGCAACTTCACAGCGGTCTGTAGGCAAGACTGTTACCACCGACGTGAGGCGAGTACACCAGGCCAGGTTGAGAGGGACTCGTCACCTGGAGCGTGGTCACCCACTCCATGGGTGACCGCAGTAGGCCCAGACATAGAACCGCAGCCCCTGGACACAAGCACCGCCCTGCAAAATGGAAGGACGCCCATACCTCACCAAGGTCCACCCTCGTGGCAGTAGCACCTGCGGAAATTAACAGTAGTAGCGATTAGTGGGGGGAAGTCCCCCCTCGCGCGGGGGGGGGGTGAGCCCCCTCTCCAACAACGAGTGGAAGACCCCCCGAATACAATTGTACATCGGGCACCGAGCGCCTCCCCCGCGCTCGACGGATCGGGCGAGGAGAAGAACGCAGATACCTACCCCCCCCTCCCCCCCCCCCCCCCCCAAGGGGAAGGGGCCATCTGTGGGAGCTGAGCGGGGGGGGGGGGGGGGTCTCGTTCCCCACCCCCGCACAGCACCCATGTACCCAACATAAAATAAATAAGGCCCGAGAGCAAATCGTGCCCTCGCCCGAATGCAAGGGCATAAGGATCATTCCCTGACTGGGACTGAGCGGAACTTGAACCAAATAATATTGACTCAATCATAATACAAAAGGAATAAAATGAAAAAGAATCTTGCATTACATTCACTTCACAATGAATAGGGCTCGGATCGAGCGCATTTGCGCCCTCGGTACCGAGCGCAAGGGTAAAAGGATCCATTCCCGATTTATGAATGGAAACCGCCTTGATCCATAATGAATTGATGCAATCAAAATATATATGAAATGAAAAGAATACTGCGCTTGCGATTTGCACTTCATACAAATAAAAAGGGGAAGGATCAATTCCCGGGAAATAGCGGAAACATCGTCCAAGTAAACAATGCATCTCAATAAAATTGAAAATGAAAAAGAACTGCACTTGCGATTTCACTTCATTCAAATAAAAAGGGGAAAGGATCAATTTCCGGGTTAAGGCTCGAAACTGATCCAAATGAATATTGCTACATCAAAATAATATATATGAAAATGAAAAAGAATACTGTACTTGCGATTCCACTTCCATACAGAATAAGTTTTCGTGCCGAGCGCATTCGCTCGGCAACGAGCATACAGGTCAAAAAAAAATATAAATGAAAAGAGCACTTACTTACGATTTTTATTCCTACACATGTTTCAACCAAAATATACCGCTCGGAGCGAGCGCTCTCCACCGCCTCGGCACCGAGCATACACAATACGAGGATCATTTATTTCTGGAAAATGAATTCCCGCACTTACGCCCTTCAGTCCCGGCACTCGTGTAATCGGAGGGCGTGGTGAAACCAAGATCCTTTTAATTCACAATTGAATTCAATGAAATAAATATGAAATGATTGTACTTACAATTTTTTTCAGTTCACTAGATAAATAGAAAAAGAAAAACACAACCATGCGAAAGCAAACGACGATGAAGCGGGCAGAGAGCGATGATACACGTCCACACGCCAGCAGCCGAAAGCAAAAGTGATTTTGTTTACCTCCCGCCAGTCGCGCGCGCGCGCCTGTCGGACAAGCAGTTAACTACCGAACCCCTTGTTCGAAAGCTTACGACCTATCCAGCTGCCGCTAGTACCTTCCTATTGTAAAAGGACCGAAGGTTTGTATGCCGTGTCGGAACAAACCCTCGATTCCCAACTGGGGGACCCCAAGCTTGTTGGTGGAACAAAAGGGGGTTAAAATACATTTCCTCAAGACAACAAGATGAGATTCACTGAAAAAACACCATTAAATGAAGGATTGTTAATGGTCTTTTAGAAACTGGTGATGTGGCTTGCTTCTGAAGAATTACAAATATTTTTCCGGTATTTCTATATAAGCATTCCGCATCATTCGTCCCCGCGAATATGAAAGCCATAAGAAAGTGGGGCGTCAATTGTATTTCGCCGTGTTTAGTATGAACCCCTGGGGGTTAATTACAGTCGTCTGAATAACTACTACTTAACATTCTTGTTCAGGAGGTATAACTGCATAGTAAAACCACAACTGACATAGTCTAGGCCGCCGCAGAATAATAAAGATCTACCATTTTTCCTTAAACTTTGGGGTATCTAATTCTAAGGAAGTATTCTGCATACAATAGGTATTACTTATTAATATTTTTCGACAATACAGAAATTAGTGCATTGGCATAATCCAGTACCAATGAGATCCCTTAGGGTAGATCTAGGGTACCTATCCGAGGCGGCCCAGACTATGGCAGTTGCGCTTTTTCTATGCAGTTTTACCTGCTGAACAAGAATTTCAAGTAATACTATTTATTCAGACAACTGTAATTAACCACCGGGGGCCAGTACTAAACACGGCGAAATACATTGGACGTCCCAATCCCTAGTGGATGTCGTATCCGCGGTTACGTTTCTTGCAGGGTAATTCTAAAGAATAGTTCTGCACGAACTGCAAGGAATGTAACTGCGGATACAACATCCACTATACTCTATTTTTTTCCATCTGACCACCCGCCTGTGGTGTTTACGTATGGTAACACTGCGTCCCGGGCTTAGATAGTTACATTCAACTTACATTCAACAATAATAATAATATCCTATTTCGAATATTAACGGTGTAATTCCCATACAGTAAATTATTAAAACACTTTTCAGTTGCAAATTTACACCCAGATATCCTTTTAGCTGTTTACCTAAAACTTACACATGGCATAACTATCTAAAGCCCGGGCCGCAGTGTTACCATACGCAAACACCACGGGCGGGTGCACAGATGGAAAAAAACAGAGTAGCCTATAGGGATTGGGACATCCAATGTATTTCGCCATCTTTAGTACTGGCCCCCAGGGGTTAATTACAGTCCTCCTAATAAATATTACTTTAAATTCTTGTTCAGTAAGTAAAATAACATAGGAAAACGCCAATTGCCATAGTCTAGGCCACCGCGGATTGCTTCTGTAGAAATACCTGTAAGTAACACATTAGGATTGATAGTACATACTAGCTAATCGTGTAGGTATAACACATTACGATTGATACATAGCTAATCGCAAATGAAATGACGTAACCTTAGCTTAGGTAGGGTACTTATCCGCGGCGACCCAGACTATGGCAGTTGCGGTTTTTCTATGCAGTTTTACCCAATAGCCTATGACCATATGTTTCGATTCTGACTGACAAAAAAACTGGAAACAGTCTTTCACTGAGCAATGGAATATAGGTACCTAATGTCAAACATTTTTGTTACTTACTTAGTGGGAATCTATGTCGTGGACTCGGGTGAACAAAGATAATGTCAAATATTACCTGTTTTACAAATATTCACTGAAAAAATATGACGAAGTTTGAGCAATGGCCGACGGCACTGTTGACGTTACACCAATTACCAAGGAAACCGGAGTAAATGGTGTATTGATGAACCCTCTGCCCTCTCTCGTGCTGCTACGGCATCTACGAAAACGTATGTCGTATGAAAAATTATCGTTTTTTTGCTATAATTGTCTACTAGCTTTGCTTTTTTTATTTTTTCTTAGAAATGAGATCCAGGAAAGTGTAAAAAAACTACATAATTAAAAAAATTCTTTTTTCCCGTCTAATATTTCTCTTCTGGGAAAACCTTTACGAATAAAAGTCCTTAACAGATCATTCACGACCGAACAAATTGTTGGTCATTCAGTCAGTTCAATCATTTTAAGTTTCAATTCACTGGACCCTCGATGACCTTTCTCTTTCTCTTTCTCATCTTAAACAACCCTACACCAGTCGATAATACGGTTAAAATTTATTCATTACAAACTAAACCAAGTTTGCCAGGGCAGTCATTTTAACTTTTATTTTTCAAAATTACCAGCAACAAAAGTTGCTGAAAGATTAGACTCTACAAATATAGGAAACCCCTCCTTAAAAACTCATATAGAACTGACCATGGCGTACTAGAAAATGTGAAATTACTCATAATGGAAAGACCAAATATAGTTAATTACATTCCTAAGGAAAATTTTACAGTGAAGGCAAGAGCACTTTCACAAATAACCATTGAGGGGTCAGACTTGCAATCAAAATAATAATTAATAAATAATAATAATAAATAATAATAATAATAATAATAATAATAATAATAATAATAAAATAATAATAATAATAAATTTGGTCTGAGAAACATGTCTTCACACCACGCTTCTTTTTGAAATAATATAGTGCTTCAGGAGGATTATTGAAATAAGACAATAGCGTGTGAACTGCGTGAAACATTAATGGCATAAATGTGTTCAAGAATGAGACTGGGTACTTAACACAATACAGAATGAGACTGATGTATCTTAAGCTCATGTCATATCAGCATTAATGACAATGAATTTTATTTGTTTTAAAGCAAATTCCCCCTTCCATTTTCTCATTCACGAGAAATGTATTAATTGCTTCTGTAGAGTAGCCTTCCTGCCATTCAACTAAAAATAAAAGAAATTACGTCCTCAGGACGGATATCACTGTTATGAATTCAATATAATTTGTTCTTATCTTGACATTTTTATCCCTTGAACCTATGCCGCTTTCTTAATGGTTGCTTCAGAAACACATAGTATCCGTGTTGGCATGAGGCCAACTCAGTCAACGACAGCAGCTCCACACCCCAGTACAAATAAACGATGACTATCAAAATAAAGCTGATAGAATAAGCTAAGAGGGTTAAGATGCTCTGAAATAGATAAATCACTTTAGGACAATATGAACATTCTACCTTTTGGTACATCGGGAATCAGTTAATCAACAAAATCAGATGAAGTCGGAAGATTAAGAAAAAATCAATCAAGTATCTTAAGAAAAGAAAAAATACCACTATGGAATGTGGTACATGAATCCTGAGGGAAACATGGCTTCAATGAATGATCAGTGAAAATAGTAGAGAATTAACTTACAAGCCTCTATGGCAGCAACATCAGAGGCTGGGGATGTTACATACGCCCCAGACAGGGGTGAGGATAGCTGGTCGCGATCAGCTCGACAGCAAGTCGCTTGTTACTCATACATTACGCACAAAACTACACACAGAGGAAATACTGAAGCGCCTTCGTCAAAGGTGCGTCATAAGAAAGACTTTTTAAGCTGTCATTATCGTAACTCCAAACACTACTTTCGTCCTGGCGATGAGAGTTCGTAAAAATGGCACATCCTTCTTTTTTTTTTTTATTATTAGTTTGTGTAACCAGTGAGTTCAACATTTGTTTTGGTGGAATGTAAGATATTAATTTTAAGAAATTTTTTAAACTTATGCAACTGTTGACTATTCTTTAGTCTTAGTGATAGCACTGCTTATGTATTACATGAGGCCTTTAATATTCCAGTAGGTCTCGCTGTGGACTCTGCTAGAACTGACACTGTCACTATTATAGCTAAGAATAGTGTTAAAGACAGGTCAAGTGTCATCACCTAAATTTTTCACTAGTAAGTGCTCATGAAACACTTGAAGAAATGAAATGTCATTTACCCCTGTTGCATATCGTGACAAAATAGTTCATTTAATATTCTTCTTGTTTCTCGATTATCCTGTACTGACGAAGGGATCCTGTGAATCTCTGTAAGTGGTGACTTACAAACTCCCTAATTGCTCTTCCCAGGTAAGTGGTCACTCAATCCAGCTATAACACCCTTTAAATATGTTACTTCAGTGATTATGAGAGTTGAAGATTGAAGGATAACGACAAAATGTTATGGATTTATTAATAAAATGAACAACAAGCCCTTTCATTCTGTTTCACCTTAGAAGAGGGAGTCTTGAACATGCAGCTCCACTGCATGTATCTTTTGAAGAGTCCCTATAATCTTCGAGCATTTCTTACTCATCTGAAATAAGACTTTAAAACTGCTTACAGATTGTATCATAAACATCTGTAAGTCATTAAGAGTTGCATAGCTCTGAAATTGCTGACATAAAACCATTTTTATTAATACAATACTGAATACCCTAATAATACCCAAGACGGTTATTTTAGTACTATCAGAAATTTCAAGTACAGTACTTCTCATCCCCCCCCTCCCACACACACAAAAAAACTCTTAACCACATCATGCCTCAATGTCGTTGTTTGTTTGTATGGTGTTTTTACGTTGCTTGGCACCAGTGATTATTCAGCAACGGGACCAGCGGCTCTACGTGACTTCCGGACCACGTCGAGAGTGAACTTCTATCACCAGAAATACACACCCTTACTCCTCAATGGAATGTCCGAGAATCGAACTCGCGACCACCGAGGTGGGACGCCAACACCATGCCAATCACGCCACTGAGGCGCTATTAATGTCGTTGGTTTCAATTTATACAAACAAAGTTTTAAATAACATATTCTCAAGCACTAATTCTTACCTCGGATATACGCATATATATATTCATCGATCATTTTGGCCTATTTCAAAATAGAAAATCCTGCTCTCTACTCGAGTGTGTCGCCCTCAAGGTAACTCTTCCTTACAACCCCACATCATCTATACCGAATCACCTAGAAGTTCTTGAAAAAAATCTCTAAATTCTATCATATCCTGAGCTGGTAGGGCCACGTACTCTTCCCTCGCTATTGTTTGTGATACCTGAAAACACAAATAGTGAAGGAAAATGAGGTAATTACAAACTTGAACGAAGAAGCTAAGACTTAAACATGTTGCAAAACAGTCTTAGAATGTTACGTCCCACAGGTTAAAACTGACCTGTCACTGGTGTTTGATTTCTATGGACCACCATACTTGGTAGTTCTGCCTAAAGCTCGAACTACATGAATGAATATACTTTAATGCTCTTCTTCCACTTTTTATTGGTTCAAATGAACTTTCAGGCTTACTGCGAGTAAAAGTTTTATGTATACTGGATATGGAAGCATGATAAACCGTAATTCCAGTAGAGTTTTTTCAATGATATTTATCAAAATGGTATCCTAATGTCAATACATTCAACTTCTTTCAAATAATTTTATAGCCAAGAATGGCTTGGTAGCTAAAAAAAAATAATAATAATAAAAAAACGCCAATTAAGAAGACTACTGACCACATTTTCTTTCTACAAGATTCCTCATGCGCAGAATATACTTTACAAAGATAAGAAGACCAAATTTGTTGTACCTATGAAAAATAAGACTCCAGGACAAGATAACAATAGAATTCTCTTCTGTTAGTCATTTACTTCTTGCCAAAATAATGACAACACAGCTACACCTTAATAAGCAGTTTAAAATTAATACCTACACACATGCTGGAGAGAGGAAAAAGAAAAAAAAAATAGAGAATGGTAAACTATCGATCATATTTAATTTAAAGAATTGTAATTGCTGCGCCGCTGCTATTACTGATAGACAAAGAAAATAAATGCTCTTCTCCATTCTGAAAAAAATCAAAATCCTCATTTCCTCCTCCTGAAAAATCTGGCATCTCAATTCAGCTGGTCACACTTCACACGCCTTCTTATTTCCCAGTCTGCCAGTTAAATGCCCAAAACAACATTTTTTTTTAAAAAAACTTTCAGTATCAAAAACTGAAGTAGATAAAGCACACAAAAACTGATAGGAAATTTTGCCTAAAGTAAAGAAAGTTGCGAAATAAGATCATGAGACCTGCCAGGGTGTGCCACAAACGTAACTCTAGACACAGCTGCTGGCTAACAATCGACATAATACTATTAAACTATCTTTATATATACAGCTGCTGGCTAACAATCGACTTAATACCATTAAACTATCTTTATATATATAAAAAAAATATTCTACTGAATGTCTTCTTTCATTACATAATAATTCATAAATCTAGAAAGACACAAACATAATTTAAAGCTTTTGGAAAATAATTTACTCTACCTAGGATAAATGAATAGCAATTTGTGAAAGTTCAGCTATTATGCCTGTTAACACTAGATACCATCCAAATTACTCATCAATAATAATAATAATAATAATAATAATAATAAAACAATATATGTACAGGATGAAAAATTATAAAATTGTCAGCCTATACAAACAATAGCTATGAATTTCAACGCTACTGCACATGGGGATGAGGAGAAAATTAACTTGGAAAAGGACAGGCACAGACATCGAACGTGCCATATCCACAATATAGCGGGCACTGCCCGCCGGACAGACACCATTCCCATAACTTTGACCGACAAGAAATTTGTTTGATGAACTTAGCAAAAATACTTTTGGGGGGATCTAGACTGCATGCGTTGCGTCGCTCGTGATCGTTAAAAATTAAATAAGAAGACTAATAATAAGAAAAACTCGGGAATACATGGTTACACACGAAAACGTTTTATATCAATGGAGGCTAGACGACGCATGTACACAGAATTGAGGGCTGTAAAGAAAATTTATAGAACAGACACGTCTTTGAATACTGCGATACAAGCACAAGGCCGGACTCGTCAACTGAAAGAACAAAGTCACTGGAAAATAGTAAACTCAACGTCGGGTAGTACTACCCTTCCCAAATGGCCTTTGTGATGCCAAAACGATTCTTCAGAGCAAAAGTAAAGTAATGAGACTAGTGTGCCTTAAAAAGAAAGAACACAGCATACATAATTTACAAATAGTGTCTGTTTTGGTTATTGGATGAGCAAACATTACGTGGCTGGCGATAGACGATAGACGAATCAGTTACGTAAGGCAAACCATCCCACTTTCAGAACAGCTAACGGAATGACAAGCAATGTTTCCTATCCTATACCGCCATCAGTGATGGATACTACACAAGAAAAGTCTCCCATGTTTACATCAATGTCATGAATTAGGCATCAGCAAACGGAGAATTGCGAAAATTACGAGAATAAACAATGCTTCTCCACGGCAACGTTCATTTCTATTACGCAACGCATGAACGGGCCTAAATAGAAACGAACGGTTTAGCATCGAGTGCTTCACTTATTGAACGAACCCCAGCTGAGACCTACTAGTGTCAACAAGACAGTACAGTAATTCCAGCCCCCGATTCCCGAATAGAAACAGGATTTTGTGATTTTACCGTTCCTGTTATCGGTATTTTCGTCATTGACTGATTTCAACCAGACCCGGAGGAACATAAGGTGTGGTTGCAACCCTTATAACTTATATTTTGCAATCTATTCAACTAATATATTGCAATATCTGCGTCTGTATGCCGACTAATATCTTGTCCCCCTCCGATGGTGACTTTCCAGTTGATTGGTTGTGGGCGATTGAATTTGGTTGTTTTTCGGTAGTACCTAGTGTTTGTCATGAGATGTTACAGGCCTACAAGTGTGGGAGAATATGTTAGCCTCAAGTTAGGTAGGAGCTAGAAGCCGTTAAGTGCTTTCAAGTATTACTGTACCTAGTAGGCCCGCCGGTATGACCTGGTGTCCTGTCTCGACTTCGGCTAGCCTAGGATCTTCAAGGATGGTCTGGGTATCGCCTTTTCGGTCTTGGGAGATACTAGTTTACCTATTCAATTCTTGGGAGACAGCTTAGCTTTTCCGTTTTGTGAGATGGCTTACCTTTTCAACCTTGGGAGATAGCCTAAGCTAGCTTATCTATGTACCTACCTAGTATGCAGAGTAGGGAAACAGGGGTAGGCATTGGTAATTTCTATTCTATACTGAAATAAAAAGGTACTCTACATGCCCTAAACCATCCAAAGGGGTCATGACACCAGGAAAGGTTAGGTTAAGGTTGTATTGATTAGGTCGTAGCCAGTACCAGACCATGTGTCCATAGGGAAATTTATTTCTGCTAATCTGTCTCAATATTCAGTTTTACTTGGGATGGTCCAGTTGGGGACGGGCAAAAAAAAGCCCCCACCCCAGGGGGGGGGGGGGCGGTGGTGTCCAAAAGTTCAGGTTAAGTAGGGTTAGGTCAGGATACAGCATTCCAGGAAAGGTTAGGTTTGGCATGTTTTCGTGGCCAGATTTCTCATCGGTACTCTGCATCTGCTCCGTTTGATGTCCTATCCCGACTTTGGCTAGCCTAGGATCCTGGAGGCAGCTCTGGACAACTGCCCTTTCCATCTTTGGAGATAGCTAAGGTCAGATTCAAGTGGAAAAGGCTAGCTGCTAATAGATCCATGGGAAGTCTTAATACCTATGTTATGTTTCCTTGCCTAATATGTTATACTATGTTTCCTTACTTGCTTTTCTGTAGGCCATTTAATTTTACAAGATATGACCATGTCCTAATTGCCAGTAAGCAATGGTAGGGTAGAACTGAACTGTCTTAATGAATAGATTAGCTTATGCTAGGCTACATGATAAAGTGAACTTAAGAAGAAAATTGAAAAGGAAATAAACAATACAGATATTTTGAGAACTTGCTCATGATTGCTGTTAATGTAGGAAGGACACAAAAATTTGGTAAAAGTGCAGGAGAGTTGCATGTTTTTCTAATTCTGTGGGTTGCAAGACTGCTGAGAAGCAGCTCAAATGCACACTTCAGTGGGGATGCATCCTGACCTAATCATCCCTTAACCTAACCTATTGTAGAGCACCATGCCCTGGCCTGGGCAGAATGATGTGTGTGCAACTGTTCTGTAGTATTACTGTAAATTTTTTTAGTCATCCTTTGTCATTTGTATATCTTCACCTGTCTTGTGAAGTCTTACTGGAGGCCCCAGCCAAAAACTGTTAGGCTTATTTTTGTTTCTATTATTTTTTCTACAATTTTTGGGATCCTACTTACATAAACGATTGTCACTTTTTTTTTTAAGGAGTACAAGTTTTCATCTTTTTTCCACATTTTACGCCTCCGTTCAGATCCCTCCCACATTTCTTTCCATGATCAGTAAGGCACTGGCTGTCACGACTGCTTTTTGTTTTGCATTAACTCTGTAGTTTGCTTATCCAGTAACCCAAACTGGAAAAATTTGCCATCCAAAGTTACCGCATCTTCGTTCTCAGTAAAATTACATAAATATTTTACAACAAATATACTCAGAATTTGTTATTGATTTTATGATATTGTGTGAGCTGTAATTATAATTTTACAAAATAAAATAATTACTAGAAAAAACTTGCATAACTTGATAAAAATTTTTTATTGTCTTGTAAAAGAGGCCCCACAAGGGGTTGTAAATAATAATTTTCAACTTTTTTTTCGTGGTAGGGGAGGAAGAAAAATATTTTAGAATTTCTTTCTTACACCTTGTGCATTTGCGTACCTTTCTATTTCCAATTTCCATTGATGTTTTTTTTTTTTTTAAACTGGCTGACCTTAAAGTTTCCTCATTCTGGGGTGCTGCCTACATTTTTCTTTAGCCTGGCTCATAAGTGTTAATATGATTTCAGGTTTGTAAATTGGGAAAAAGAATAAAAAAAAAATTATTATTTTGAATTTTCTATTTGTTCCTACAAAAATATAAGCCTTTGTCTCTTAGGTGGAAGGTTTTGTCTATGGAACATCACTGGTGTTGTTCGTCTACCTTGAAATGTTAGCTTCCCAATCATTTGCTCAGGGAAAGGATGACTCGTGTAACCAAGTGTACAGTCTTGCATATGTGATGTTACAGCTTGACCAGCTCGGAAGGTAGCATATTATCAAGATTCCAAGCTGATAATGTTCCAACAAGCCCTTTGTGAAAAAGGAGACTGAAGGAGTCTGTCTGCTGACTTCAAATAAGTCAGAGATGGGAAGCTCTTGTTTTGAAACTAAAGTGCATATGACTTATTCAATTATTTTTAGTATAGAATTTCATGTGGTTCACAAGACAATATGCAATAGGGATTAATGTTATAAACTCAAAATTCATGTGCAATGTCTGAAATGAAAATTTTTGTTAACAGTGGGGTGGGAGTGTATAATTTTAAAAGTACATACTACTTTGTATCCTTTGGACTACTGTCTAGTAGCTGTTTATTATACCTTTCTCAGCATTAAACTAATAGTATTTTTTGATTTTTTAATGATAATAGGCTTTCTCCTTAGGTATGTTTAATCCCAGTCAGTCAACTTATGGAGGGTATAGTGATTATTGGGGAGGATACGGCCGACCTCCAGTTCCTCCACCTCCAATGCCACCAATTCCTCCAAATAACCAGTCCCATTATCCTAGTATTCCACCTCCTGTCTCCTATCGTCATATAAGGTCTCTTCCTCATACATTTCGGCCTCCTCCTCCCCCTCCTCCTCCTCCTGAACGGGCCAATCCCCCTTGTGAAGATTCACCATCAGAAAGAGTACCCTTGGAAGAACCATTAATTCCTTCAGAAGATGACAGTGATTCAGACCAAGGATCTAATGAGCAACATGAGCCAGTGATAGGGTCTCCACTGGTTCCAAGAGGGAAAGAAGCTAAGGCAACATCTTATGACTCCTCAAGGAAATCAAGACGTAGAGAAAAATCTACCCCGAGTCAGCCCACAAAGGTTTCAGGATCTGTTTATAAACGACCATGTAAGTATACAAAGTGCTTAAAAAAACTGAAGACTTAGTCATAAATTTGTCATTACTGCATGCGTTATTTCCTTTTGCATGTCCATGGGTTACTTGTATAAGTAACTAATTCGCATGCTAAAAGTTTTAATTTTCAGCTGTAACCAGAAGTATCTTTATATTTTCTAGTATTTTTTGCTTCATATTAGGAAACAGAATAACTTGTTTTTAATTAGGAGTTAGATGCTTTACCAAGTGAATAAATATCCCCTGCAGTTTTTCGTCTGTTTTAGAGGCATTGTTATTCAGAGATGCTAATATAAAATTGTTAGTATCATTGGTTAGTTCAACAAGACCATTGTAGGTGAAACTGGAGTACTATGGCAAATTTGAAGAAATTAGATACATACTGTAGTAGTTAGGTGGGAAAAGACCAAACCAAAAGAAATGAATAAAAAATGGTATACTACAGAGAAAGCAGTACAGACAACTACAGAGAAAACAGTACAGACAAATGTGTAAATATCATGTGATCATATGTGAAGAACTAAATTCTAAGTGGAGATGGGGATTTGCGTAAACACTATTAAATAATAATGGCAAGAGAAAAATCCCAGATTCCTTGCTTTACCATCTTTGATTGTTTTAACCAGTTACCAGCTGGCGCTGGGAAAGTAATCCTATTGTTAAGACCTCAGGTTTGTTAGCTATGAAAAATACAAATTGCTTTAAAAATTTGTCATATTTGTTTAGAAAATGACATTTTTTATGCAATTGCAAATTCTAACTGTTCTTGTGAAGGATTTTGGACAAATGTAAACACTGCAACATTTTATTATTCAGCTAGTTATGGCATAAGGTAATGTGACTATGAAATAACGTACGTATAAACCAAAATTGACTTAAGACACATTTTGTTCATGAAACTTACCTGTCAGATATATATATAGCTGTATTCTCCGACATCCGACAGAATTTCAAAACTCCCGGCACACGCAGTGGGCGGCCAGGTGGTTAGTACCCATTCCCGCCGCTGGGAGGCGGATATCAGGAACCATTCCCATTTCTATTCATATTTTCTGTCGCCGGTCGGTAAACAAACTGTTTACAGACCTCTGCTCAGGATTTTTTGAATTTGACTCGCTTTTAAGTATCTGATTGGTTTTTTGGTATTGAATTGGATTGTTGAATTGGCATGCGCGATAGTGGACCGTTTTTGATTTTGGATTGACTTTTCTATATAGATATTGTCTGGATCAAGTACTGTGAGTTTCAGAGTGTGTGTGAGGACTGATTGTAAGGTGAGGCTACCGAAAGATCGGTAGACCCCCACACAGTATGTATGAGTTGTAGGGGGCATAATTGTTTGATTGATAATCGGTGCAATGAATGTGAGAGATTGACCGATGATGATTGGAGAGTATATGAGTCCTATCGCCTTAAATTGGAGCGTGATAGGATCAGGGAGGTTCTTCCTCCAGGAGTGGTTCTACCAAAGGTAAGGCTAACATCTCTCCTGCATTAACACCTGTAGAGTTTGCAACCCCTAAACTGTGTTGCCTTCGGGCTCTGATTCTGTGTCGGGAGAAGCGAATGCTCTCTCTCTGATTTTGGAGTCTCTTCGCACTCTGGAGACCAAAGTGGAAAGCCTTAGAAACTGGCTCGGTGCAAGTGTGTGATCGTGCCCTATTGTTGTGGGAGGGGGCGTCAGATCGGCCCCATAATGCCTCTAGGCCTAGGACCTCTATCAGACTCCCAAGACTCAGGGAGTAGGTATGTCGAAAGCCGCAAGAGGGTTACGGGGGCTTCTCACCGATCTGGTGTCCCACGGCAGGGCCTTGTAGCAAAGTCCCAGGCTGCCAAGGAGCGCGCACGAGCGCGCGTCCTGAAAGAGTGCTTTTCGTCCTCCGAAGCGTCCTCCCCGCGCAAGGACGTTTCGTGCGGAGGACGCTTCACGTCCTGTTTTCGCCACTTTCGTCGGAGGATGCGTATGACGCTTTTCCGCCTCAGAAAAGGGGTAAGATCTCCTCCGATGAGGACGCTGGGTTACGTGCACAGGCGCGTATACCTGAGAAGCAGGTAAGCTGTACCTGTGAGAAGGAAGAGGCGTCCCTCGCCCCTCGTCTTTCTCGCAGGATCAGTCCTGCTTCCTCTGTTTCGTTCTTCCCGACGAAGAACATTCTTTTGTCCCTTCAGGACCAGCTATCCACGCTTATGGCTCAGAGGAACTCGCCCAGCAGCAGTCGAGCCTAAGCGGAGGAAGGACCTTAGACTGCCCGTCAAGAGGACGAAGCAGTCTCCTTCTCCCTCACCTACTTCATCTCGTTCGCCGATCGCTTCTCCTTCGGTGATTCGCCGATCTCGTTCGTCCTCTAGAAGGACGTTACGTCAGGACGCTTTTTTGAGGAGGACGCTCAGCACGACGTTCGACAGGACGCTCGTCAGGACGCTAGGCGGACGCTTGGCAGGACGCTTGGCAGGACGTTCGGCAGGACGCTCGTCAGGAAAGCTTGTCAGGACGCTCGGTCAGGACGCTTGGCAGGACGCTAGGCAGGACGTTGGTCAGACGCTCGCCAGGATGCTAGACAGGACGCTCGGGCAGGGGACGCTGGCAGGAGCGGCTTCGGCGAGGACTTGGCAGGAAGCTCCGCCAGGACGGTTTCAGGGCTCTTTTCAAGACGCTTTTTGGGGATTCCCGACCAAGAAGTCGTACCCCAAGAACGACGCTAGTTTACGCGCACAGGCACGTATTCCAGCGAAAAGGTCTTCCCTTTCGTTTGAGAAACGTAAGGACGCTTCTCTGGCAAGTGAGACTGCCGCGGATGGCGCTAAGGACACTCGTCCTCGTCAGGACGCTCTACCTTCATCAAGTAGTAAGCGTCATAGAGAAGACAGCCGAAATAAGGCTTGCCTCTAGCAAGGATAGGGGTCCTTTGATCAAGCCAAGACCCGACATTTAGGATGCCCTCTCCGGACAGACGGTCTCCTCTTCCGTTTAGAGAAGAAGGAGAGCTGAGTAGTTCGGTGACTCGGTTGAAGAGGAACCTTCTGCGGCCCCTTCAATCTCGGACTATAAAGTCCTCGCGGCTCTTGCGTTCTTCTTTCGAAGACAAGTTTCAGCCCGCAGCTCCCAAGTCTCCTCCTTCGCAGTTTCTTCATCTAAAACTGGAAAAACCCCGGAGTTTGTGGAGATGAAAAAAAAAAAAAACTTCTCTCTCCACGAAACGTGCCTTTAAGAAACTCCAAGATTTGGATGGTAAGAAGGAGAGATCAAGGCAAGACGACCTTCGCCTTGCCTCCAGCTAGACTTAGCGGAAAAGGGGGCATTTGGTATAGAACCAAAGATGAAGTAGGAGTTCGTATCCCTTCTTCGGCTCAAGGAGATTTCTCCAGCCTAGTGGATTCGCAGAGGAGGTCTCTTTTACCCTCGGCTAAAGTAACCTGGACCTCTACGGAGACTGACCATCATTTGAAGGGTCTGCTCAGGACGCTGGAAGTGTTCAACTTCCTTGACTGGTGTTTGGGAGTTCTGGATCTGCAAGCGAGAAGCCCAGAATCTTCTCAGTCTGGGGGAGCTGTCCAGCGTGTTAGCATGTATGGACAAGCCGTCAGGGATGGTTCGGAGGAGATCGTCTCTCATTTTGGAACGGCTTTATTGAAAAAGAGAGCTTTGCTGTGCAACTTCACAGCTCGTTCGGTAACTCCAGCTCAGAAAGCGGATTTGCTGTTTTCGCCCTCTTTCGAACCATCTCTTCCCCAGACTTTAGTAAAGGACCTAACGAACAGTTTGCAAGAGAAGGCAAATCAGGACCTTTTGGCCCAGTCTACAAGACGGTCGGCCGTACCTTCAACCTCTTCAGCTGCGGTTCGACCGCGAAGAAAGTTAAGCCCTTTCGTGGGGCTCCCCCTCGAGAGCAGCTCCTCGAGGGAGAGGGTTTTCACGAGGAAGAGCTTCCTTTAAGCCAAAAGCCTCCAAGTGAGAAGCATGTCCTTCAGGACACCAGTCGGAGCCAGACTGAAGTTTTTTGCGGGACGTGGAGAGAGAGGGACACGGACTTCTGGTCCCTCAAGATCGTGGAGCAGGGGTACAAAATCCCTTTTAGATCTTCCTCCTCTTTCTACGACTCCCAGAGACCTTCTCCATTCCTATCAGGGCGAGAAGAAGAAAAGTATTATTCGATCTCCTTCAGCAAATGATCGACAAAAGAGCGGATGGAACAAGTCGCGGACCTGGGGTCCCCAGGTTTTTACAACAGGATCTTCCTAGTACCGAAGCAGTCGTCAGGTTGGCGTCCAGTTCTAGATGTAAGCAGGCTCAATCTTTTCGTGGAAAAGACCAATTTTATACATTCAACTTCCCTGCCAGATATATACTTAGCTATAGACTCCGTCGTCTCCGACAGAATTTCAAATTTCGCGGCACACGCTACCGGTAGGTCAGGTGATCTACCGCCCTGCCCTGGGTGGCAGGACTAGGAACCATTCCCGTTTTCTAATCAGAATTCTTCTGTTGCCCGGACCATCAACATTGTGTTGGTTCCTCTCGATTGGTTTTCTTTTTTCACCGGCAATTGATCTTCTTGACCGACTTTTGGGACGTATCTGGATTGTTGGATTGGCATACGCTTTTGTGGACTGTTTTGTGGACTTGATTTTGGAATTTTCTTTAATAATGTCTGACTCTGGAATGGTTGTGAGACGTTGTGTGAATGTAGGCTGTAAGGTGAGGTTGCCGAAAGCTTCGGTAGACCCTCACACGGTATGCAAGGGTTGCAGGGAGTATGAATGTTCTTTTACTAATACTTGTAAGGAATGTGAGAACTTGAGTGAGAACGAATGGAAGAAATCTAACTAATTATTTAAAAAAGTTAGAGAGAGAAAGAGTGAGGAAGGCTTCTTATAGGAAGTTTTAAGTAGTTCTAGATCTGAACTAATTCCTAGCTTGGGACTTCCCCAAGGGTAAGTATTGCTACTTCTCCTTCCATTGCAGCCCCTTCTCCTATTGCAGAACCTGTAGATCCAGCAAAAGAACTTGCGGATCTAAAAGCAGCCTTCAAGTTGATGGAAAACAAAATGGCTGCCATACAAGGTAAGGCTAGTGATTATTCAGTGGACAGTGATATGAGTGTCCCCAGTGTAGTGGAGGGGGCATCTGGTCGGCTCAGCAACGCTCCTAGGTCTAGACCTCTTCCAAGCTCACATGCCCAGAGGAGAAGGAATGTCGAAAACCGAAAGGAGGTTGTGGAGAATCCCCACCGATCAGGTGTCCCTTCGGCGGTTTCTGTGACACCCCAGACTGCCAAGGATCGCTATTGTAAAAGCTCCTGCGTGAGTGTTTTTCGTCGTCGGGATCTTCATCTCGAGACGTGATTGGAGAGATTCAGATCGATCTCGGCCTCTCAAGAGGAGTTGGAAGGCTCCGACTATTGATTCGAGCCAGAAAACTTCCCTGAGGAGTCTCCCTCGGAGTGAAGAAGGCAAGAGAGCCATTCTTTCAACCAGAGTGAGAAGGAGGCAGGAGGTGGAGGCTATGGACTCCTCCCCTCCTCCTTCCCCTCCTCCGAAGAGGATAAAGAGGAGGCTACGAAGAGATTCATGATGGCGATGCAAGAGCAGATTTCGTCTTTTGTAGGAGTTCTGTCAAAGGAGCCTCCTAGAAGGAAAGACTCTTCCCTTCCGATCAAAAGATCTCCAGACGTATGGAGGGTATCTTGCCGCCAGGATCGATACTCCTACTCGAGGTGAGGTTTCCTGTACGAACCTGGATGAAACCGATCAGACGTCTGGCACGGCCAGGAGTGAGGAGTCACCCAGGAGGCAGGAGCCAAGAGCCAGGAGTGAGGAGTCAACCAGGAGGCAGGAGCCCAGAGCCAGGGAGTGTAGAGGCATCCAGGCAGGAGGCATGGAGGCAGGAGCAAGAGGCACGGAGGGCAAGGAGCAGGAGGCAAGAGCAGGAGCAGGAGCCAAGAGCCAGAGGCAGGAGTCAGGAGTCCGGAGGCAGGAGACGGAGTCAGGAGTCCGGAGTCAGGAGTCAAGAGCCAGGAGGCCGGAGGCAGGAGTCAAGAGCCAGGAGGCCGGAGGCAGGAGTCAAGAGCCAGGAGGCAGGAGTCGGAGACTCGTTCCTGGAGGTTATGACTCTTCTCCAAATAGGAGCTCCTCTCCTTCAGAGCATAGGAGGTCTTGGAAGGACTCTCCCTCCAAACGTGAACTTTCTCCTTCGTCTGATCGAGGGTTAGACGAGTTGTCTGATGACGAACCTCCTGCTAATGAGGGACTATCTAGTTATAAAGTCTTAGCCTCATTATTACTTCAAGAATTTGGAGATTCTCTTAGTCCGGCGGCTCCTCCTTCTCCTCGTTCTCTCTTTTCGAGCTCGGCTACGGCAAAATCTTCGGCCTTTTTGAAAATGAAGCCTGCGATATCGATGAAGAAGGCACTCCATTCTTTAGATTCTTGGATGGACAAGAAGAAGGAGTTAGGAAAGACGGTATTCTGCATGCCTCCTTCCAAACTACATGGAAAGAGAGGTATTTGGTATGGACAGGAGAGACTATGGGTCTTTCTCTACCTGCCTCTGCAGATGCCGACTTTTCCAATTTAGTGGAGGCCTCTAGACGTCACTCCTTAGGATCGGTCAGAGCGACGTGGAGCACTTCAGAGTTGAACCACTTTCTAAAGGGACTTTTTTGTCACTTTAGAGGTGTTCAACTTTCTGGATTGGTCACTCGGAGTTCTGGCCAACAAATCTAAGGATCCGGAGTTTCTTAAAAAACCCAGAGATTCTCCATAGCGTCCTGTCCTGCATGACAAGGCAGTACAGGACGGTTCGTGGGTGAAGTGGCTTCCCTTTTTGGTGCTGGTCTCCTGAAAAAGAGATCAGTATATGGATCCCTATTATCGAAAGGGGTTTCTCCGAGCCAGAGGACTGCTTTATTGTTCGCCCCTCTATCGGATCATCTGTTTCCTTCTCAGTTGTGAAGGATATATCTCGCTCGCTAACTGAGAAGGCGACACAAGACCTACTAACACAAACGTCCAAGAAAGGACGCCCTGTAAGTGTCGGCGATTAAGAAGGACTCTCGTCCTCCTCAGCAGCCCTTTCGTGGAGGTACAGCGGCTCGTCCCCCTGCCAGAAAGAAGAGCTCTGATAAGAGAGGAAGGTTCTTCCTTTAGGCCTTTCAAGAAATCCAAGTGACTGTTGCTCCTTCAAGCACCCAGTGGGCGCCAGACTCCTGAACTTTGCAGGAGTATGGGCAAAAAAAAAAGGGGGGGAGGGGAGCCGACCCTTGGTCAGTGTCGGTCCTAAAGAAGGGATATGTAATTCCCCTTCGACAACAGCCCTCCCCTAACATCTACGCCTCGGAACTGTGAGCGAGGTACAGAGACCCGGTAATGAGAAAGACTCTCTTCAAATGGTGGAACAAATGTGGGAAAAAGAGGCCATCGAACTTGTGCAGGATCCACACTCCCGGGATTTTACAATCGCCTTTTCTCTAGTACAAAGGCATCGGGGGGGTGGAGGACCAGTTCTGGACGTAAGCGCTCTGAATCGCTTTGTTCAGAAAAAGAAGTTTTCGCATGGAAACGTCCGCCTCAGTAATGTCGGCTCTTCGTCCAGGAGATTGGATGGTCTCTCTGGACTTGCAAGACGCATATTTCCACGTTCCCATTCACCATTTGTCAAAGAAATATCTTCGTTTGTAATAGGAGACAAGATCTTTCAGTTCAGGGCTCTGTGCTTCGGTCTGTCTACAGCTCCACAAGTATTCACCAACCTGATGGCGAATGTGGCAAGATGGCTTCACCTAGAGGGAATAAACATCTCCCTCTACTTGGACGGACTGGCTGATCAGGGCCAAGTCGGAGATTCAGTGCCTGGAGGGACTTATCAGTAACAAGGAACATGATAGATTCGCTAGGATGCTCGTCAACCTCGGAGAAGTCACAGCTGATCCCCAGCCAGAACTTGGTCTATCTGGGGATTCAGATGGATTCTCGGGGTTTTCGAGTATATCCTTCGCGAGAAGAATCACTCGAGGTTTGTCGAGAATCTCGAGCTTCTTAGAGAGAAAGAACAGCTCAGCGAGGGATTACCTGAGCCTTTTAGGGACCCTGTCCTCTACTAGAAAAAGTTCTCTCTGGGAGACTTCACCTTCGCCCCTCTTCAGTTTTTCCTCAAAGAGGTGTGGAGTTGGAAGACGGGACAACTCTCGGACATCTTCCAACTTCCACAAGAGGTAAAAGATCATTTGGAAGTGGTGGATCCCTCCTCTTCAAAGAACGAGGGCGTATCGCTTGCCCTGCAGAACCCAGACCAAGTGTTATTTACCGACGCTTCGGAGTCGGGATGGGGAGCGACGCTAGGAGCAAGGGAGGTTGTCAGGCACCTGGACAAAGGAACAGGTGTCCTGGCACATCAATTGCAAGGAACTAGTGGCCATACACCTAGCCTTAAAGTTCTTCGAAGAGATAGTCAGAGACGGGGGTGATACAGATAAACTCGGACAACACCACGGCTCTGGCTTACATACGCAAGCAAGGAGGCACGCACTCTTTCTCCCTCTATCAGTTAACAAGACACCTGTTAACCCTGGACGGAAGAAGAGGCATAACTCTCCTCACAAGGTTTGTTCAAGGGATCAAGAATGTGAGAGCGGACAGACTGAGCAGGAGGAATCAGGTCCTTCCCACAGAATGGACTCTACACGAAGAAGTGTCGAAGTCTTTGGTCCCTGTGGGGGAGGACCTCACATTAGACTGTTTGCGACGTTCTCCTCTCAAAGAATAGAGATATTTGCTCTCTAGTGGAAGATCCGAGAGCCTTCGCAATAGACGCGTTTCTCCTGGATTGGTCGGGTGTGGATGCATACGCCTTCCCCCGTTCAAGATCCTGGGGGAAGTGCTCAGGAAGTTCGTAGCTTCGAAGAGCACGAAGTTGACGCTAATAGCCCCATTTTGGCCAGCCCAGGAATGGTTCACGGAGGTACTGGAGTGGATAGTGGACTTCCCCAGATCGCTTCAAACAGACCAGATCTACTCAGGACAACCCCACTTCGAGAGGTTTCATCACAACCTCCCAGGTCTCGCTCTGACTGCTTTTCCTTTCAACTATCGAAAGACTTGTCAGAGCGAGGGGCTTTTCTCGCAAGGCTGCGGGCTCTATCGCTAGAGCCCGCAGAAGCGTTCTGACGAGAAGAGTATACCAATCAAAGTGGGAAGTCTTTTAGGAGGTGTAAGGGTCAGAAGCTGTCCTCCTCCAGTACCTCTATAGTGAATATTGCCGATTTCTCCTCTTTCTGAGAGAGGAATCACACCTATCTGTATCAACAATAAAGGGATACAGAAGCATGCTGTCTTCAGTATTAGGAATCGAGGCTAGACATTGCAAGCAACAAAGATCTACACGATCTAATTAGATCTTTTGAGACTTCAAAGGCAGCTACTCCTAGAACACCTAGTTGGAATCTAGACGTGGTCCTGAAATTCCTTTCATCGGATAAATTCGAGCCTTACATCTGGCTTCCTTCCGCGACGTCACTAGAAATGCTTGTTCCTGGTGGCTCTCGCTACAGCCAAGAGGACGAGCGAATTGCACGCTCTGGATTCCACGGTGGGGTTCAAAGGAGATGCTGCCATCTGTTCTTTCCAGACAATGTTTTCTGGCAAAGAACGAAAAAACCCGTCAAAACCGTGGCCCAGAAGTTTTGAGGTAAAAGGCCTATCTAACCTTGTAGGCAGAGAGATAGAGAGGTCTCTCTGTCCAGTGAGAGCTCTAAATATATTTAGAGAGGAAGAGACAGATGGGAGCTTGCAACAAGGTCTTGGTTGTGCGGTGAAGAACCCCAAAAGACTCATGTCCAAGAACGCCTTGGCTTTCTTTGTGAGAAGCGTTATTACGACGCTCACAAGAACTGCTCGGAGGAATCCTTCGGTCTTCTAAAGGTCAAGACACATGAAGTGAGGGCAGTAGCAACGTCTTTGGCGTTCCAAAAGAATATGTCTCTAAAGAATATCATTGAGGACTACATATTGGAGGTGCAATTCAGTGTTTGCATCTCATTATCTGAAGGATGTGAGAGTGACCTATGAGAAGTGCTTCTCGCTAGGTCCTTTTGTATCAGCAGATACAGTACTGGGTCTTGGAGCAAAGACTGATCCTTAATTTTGTGTTTTTATCGTACATCCAAACCCTCTTGTCAGATATGTGCTTGGTTTTCTATTAGCAAGCTCACTAATGTCGCACGGAGCATAGTGTCATTGCTGGTAGGGGATCAAGGGTATGTATGGCTAGTAGGGGAGTACAAAATTTTTTTTTTTGTATATTTTGTAATGAAAGTGTATTTATGTTTCGAGTTTTTGGTTGTTTGTAAGGAGTTCGGGGATAACTCCTTACAATCTTAGAACTAACATGGATGTTAGGATCAGGTGATCGGGATCGGTTTTGTGCTCCTTGAACAAGGTGTATTGTCATGTTAGTGGAATAGCACCCAATGACAAAGGCCTTTAGGCTCTGCGAGTAAGTGGATAAGACCCATTGGCAGACCCACAAGAACTCTTAGCATAGATCAATATCTCGCTGAGGCTCTTGAGGCTAAGCAGACTCCAAGCAGTAGCCGCGAAGTCTTCAGCCTAATAAGGTAGGAACCAAGGTTTATAATACCTACAACATATGTGTTTTACCTGTCTATTTCAGTAGTTAGCTGTCTCTTACCCACCACCAATGGGTGCTAATCAGCTAAGTATATATCTGGCAGGGAAGTTGAATGTATAAAAATGATATTGTCATGTTACAATAAAGTTTTATACATACTTACTGACAGATATATACGATTAATGGCCCACCCAGCCTCCCCGCAGGAGACAGGTGGAAGAGAAGAATTCTGATTAGAAAACGGGAATGGTTCCTAGTCCTGCCACCCAGGGCAGGGCGGTAGATCACCTGACCTACCGGTAGCGTGTGCCGCGAAATTTGAAATTCTGTCGGAGACGACGGAGTCTATAGCTAAGTAATATCTGTCAGGTAAGTATGTATAAAACTTTATTGTAACATGACAATATCATATTCACGATGGAGACGCCTCATTCTGTTCTGGGAGCCTTGAGACCGGGCGACTGGATGGTGTCCTTAGACTTGCAGGACGCGTACTTTCACATCCCGATCCACCCTCTTTCAAGAAAGTATCTAAGGTTTGTCTTAGACAAAAAGTGTGGCAGTTCAGAGCTATGTGTTTCGGACTGACCACGGCTCCAATGGTGGGTTCACTGTAGTAATGAAGAAACGTAGCGAGGTGGCTACACTCTTCGGGAATAAGAGTTTCCCTGTACCTCGACGACTGGCTGATCAGAGCGTCGTCGAGAGAGAAGTGTGCTGAAGGACTTGCAGTTCACTTTAGCCCTAGCGAAGTCCCTGGGACTTCTGGTCAACCTCGAAAAGTCGCATCTGACCCCAACACAGTCCATCGTGTATCTGGGGATTCAGATGGATTCAGTGGCTTTTTCGAGCGTTTCCGTCCCAGGAACGTCAGCGGCTAGGCTTGAGAAAAGATCTCAGCCTTTCTAAGGAAAGAGACTTGCTCGGCGAGGGAATGGATGAGTCTGCTGGGACCATTTCCTCGCTAGAAAGGTTTGTTTCCTTGGGAAGACTGCACCTCAGGCCTCTCCAATTTTTCCTTGCGGACGAGTGGAAGGCCAAGGACGATCTCAATGCCATATTGAGAATATCGCTTCCGATCAAGAACCATCTAAGATGGTGGTTGGACCCTCAGAAGCTTCAGGAGGGCGTGTCCCTAAGTCTTCTGAGCCCCGACCTAGTGTTGTTCTCCGACGCTTCCATCACGGGCTGGGGAGCAACACTAGGAGGGAAGGAAGTGTCAGGCTCCTGGAGAGGGGAAACAGGTAGCCTGGCATATAAATGTCAAAGAACTGGCAGCAGTATTTCTGTCCCTGCAGTTCTTCGAAAGGAGTTTGGAGAACAAGATTGTTCAGATAAACTCGGACAATACCACAGCACTCGCTTATTTAAAAAATCAGGAGGAACACACTCCAGAACGTTGTTTTCCCTAGCGAGAGAGATTCTGCTGTGGGCAAAGATAAGAAATGTGACTATATGACGAGATTCATTGCAGGAGTGCAAAACGTCAGGGCAGATCATTCTCAGTCGTCGGGAACAAGTCCTACCGATGGAATGGACCTTGAACGAAGACGTTTGTCGAGACCTTTGGACGTTGTGGGGACGTCACTGGTCGACTTATTCGCAACGTCAAGGACCAAGAGACTTCCTCTTTATTGCTCCCCGGTCCTGGATCCAGAAGCAATCGCGGTAGACGCTTTGCTTTGGAATTGGACGGGCCTAGACCTGTACGCCTTCCCACCATTCAAGATTTTGGGGGAAGTCATGAGGAAGTTTGCGGCCTCAGAAGGGACGAGGTTGACCCTGATCGCTCTGAGGTGGCCAGCGAGAGAATGGTTCACAGAGGTCATGTCTTCCTTGTAGACTTTCCAAGGACATTGCCCTGGAGGAAAGATCTACTCAAACAGCCCCACTTCGAAAGGTTTCACCAAAACCTCTCCGCTCTGGGTCTGACTGCGTTCAGACTATCGAAAAGTTGGCCAGAGCGAGAGGTTTTTCGAAAGCAGCTGCGAGAGCAATCTCACATGCAAGACGTGCTTCCACAAGAGCTGTTTACCAATCGAAGTGGGCTTCCATTCAGGGCATGGTGTAAAATGGAGGGAGTTTCCTCTTCTCGACCTCTGTGAACCAGATAGCTGATTTTCTGCTCTTTCTCAGGAATGTGCAGAAATTAGCGGTCCCTACCATCAAGGGATATAAAAGCATGTTGTCAGCGGTTTTTAGGCACAGAGGCCTTGACCTGTCTGACAACAAGGACATTCATGACCTTTTAAAGTCTTTCGAGACTTCGAAGGTTCCTCAAATGAGACCTCCGTCATGGAACCTTGACGTGGTCCTTAAATTCCTTATGTCAAGCCTTTCGAACCGCTTCAGGCAGCGTCTCTTCGAAACTTGACAAGGAAGGCTCTTTTCCTAACTTCTCTTGCGACGGCTAAGAGAGTTAGTGAAATTCAAGCGTTTAGCAAGTTAATGGGATTCAAAGGAGACAATGCTGTCTGCTCGTTGAACCAACTTTCTTGGCGAAGAATGAAAATCCTTCGAACCCTTGGCCGAAGACTTTCGAGATCAAGGGTATGTCAAGTCTGGTGGGCCAAGAACCAGAGAGAGGTCCTGTGCCGGTCAGGGCTCAAGTTCTACGTGCATAGAACGAAAGAGGTAAGAGGGTCCCTCAGGTAATCTCTGGTGCTCTGTGAAGAGACCAGAGTTACCTTATCAAAGAATGCTGTTGCTTTCTTTCTAAGGGACGTCATTAAGGAGGCTCATTCATCTTTCCAGAAGACTGATTTGAGCCATCTTACGAGTGAAAGCGCACGAAGTTCGAGCTGTCGCTACCTCTCTTGCCTTCCAAAAGAACATGTCAATCAAGGACATCCTTGATTGCACCTTTTGGAGGAGTAACTCCGTCTTCGCCTCACATTACCTAAGGGATGTGAGAACGATTTATAGACGATTGTAATGCACTGGGGCCATACGTTTCTGCGGACACAGTCTTGGGGTCCGGAAGTAGCTCTTTCCCTATCCCTTAGTTAGGATAGGTTAGTTTGTTGTTGTTTTTAGGTTGTGGTGAGTCTTATGTGAAGATCTCCCATCCTTAGTTAGTTTTAAGGTTTTTTTTTGTGAATAGTTGGTCAGGTGGTGGTTCAGTTGCTTCGTTGCCCTCATTTGTATGGCCTCGATGGTCTTGTCATGTTGAGGTCTCGTACACCCGTTGACAGATCATCCAGAGCGCACCAGCACTACAGGTCTCCACCTGGCTGGCAACTCTGATTTAAGCAAAAGCAGCCTTACGTGACAGTAATCACATAGTCTACTTTGCAAACAGGTAAGGAACCAAGATGTATATCATCTACTTAATTTAAGTTTCCTAAAAAATCCTATTCTGTCTCTTCCCACCATCCGAAGGTGGGATTCAGCTATATATATATCTGTCAGGTAAGTGGCATGAACAAATGTATTGTTATTATACAATTAAGTTTGTTCCTACTTACCTGGCAGATATATATAATTAAAGTGCCCGCCCTCCTCCCCTCAGGAGACAGAGGCATTAATAAAATATGAATAGAAAATGGGAATGGTTCCTGATATCCGCCTCCCAGCGGCGGGAATGGGTAACTACACCTGGTCCGCCCACTGCGTGTGCCGCGAGTTTTGAAATTCTGTCGGACTTCAGAAAATACAGCTATATATATATCTGCCAGGTAAGTATGAACAAACTTAATTGTATAATAACAATAACATTTTTATTGTAGTGTCTTACCGAACAATTATACAGCCGTGATTTCCACGAGCGGCAGGATACTAAATTCAAATTTAGCGCGTAGGCGTCGCCAACACTGGTGGTGATGACGTCATCTCCCTCCACTCCGCGGGAGAACCAGGTACAACTGCCCAGGTGAATTCAATTCTTTTCCTGCCGGCGTCCGGGTTTTTGGTGAACATCGGTGGTCGGTGCGGTTGGAGACTTTTGCTTCGCTTTTTTCTTGTGGATTTGATCTTCGGAATTGGTAAAGTACTCTTTTTTGGCGTTAATGTTATTTTGCTTATTATTTAGGCGTTGCCATGTCGGATTCTAGTCCGTCGGGAGTTAGGTTTTGCATCTCAGGATGTAAAACTAGATTATCCAAGTTAGAGTATGATTCTCACACTAAATGTGTTAAGTGTAGGGGACAGGTTTGTTCAGCAGATCGAACATGTAACGAGTGTAGTGATTGGACTGATTCTCAATGGAAGTTTTTTAGTCATACTCGGAGAAATTAGCTAAAGACAGAATTAGAAAAGCAGCGCTTAGGGAAAGTAGACTTAGCTCTGCTTCGTCTTGCGATGTATCTGTTCCTTCTGTTTCTCCTCAAATTGTTATGTCTCCTTTAACTACACCTCCTATTCCTCCTACTAATCCCACTTCTCCGGCTTCCCGTGTAGTTTCTTCCGACACCATTGCCAGTCTGGAATCGAGGTTAGATCAGAAATTTTCGGTACTAACGAATATGGTTTTGCAACTTGGTAATTCAGTTAAGACGTTTTTGGAGAAAAAAGCGGCTTCAGGTAAGAGTGTAGTTGAGGGTGCGTCTGTCTGTCCTGACACGTCTCCTAGACAAAGGTCACTGTCCAGCTCCCCGCACCGGGGAGAAGACATACCGGAAGTCCAAGGGAGTTGATCGGGATTTGCCCACAGACAGGCGCCTCTCTTGTTGAGCCTGTTGCGCCTCAACAGGCTCGGTTAAGCGTTGGAAAGGTGTTGCGGTCAGACGCCTTTCGAATGATTCAAGCGACTCGTCTCCGGTCGCGCGGCGCTCTTGGCGAGATTCGCGTCCCTTAAAGAGGCGTTCAGGCGCTGATTCTTCGCCCCCTCCAGTCAAGCGGTATAAGGAGCCTGAGAGTAGGGTTGCGCCTCGGCCGTCAGCGGCTCGTTCGTCGCCTCAATCTGTGCCTTTTCGGCTCCATCTACTAGAAGAGATTGTGGTTTTAGCGCTGTAGCTAGCAGTTCTAAGGGTGTTTCTTTTAGGCGCTTTCTCGTCTGTTACGCCTGATGCACCGGTGTTTCGCCTCGAAGTTTCGGCGGCTCCGAGGGAGGCGCAAGTAGTTTTTCCGCCTCCTGCTGAACATTTAGGCTCTTCCAAGCCTACATTAACTGTTTTTGATTCGTCTCTGGCGCCTTTGCGCAAGCAGTTAGAGATGTTAACCAACATGATGAATGAGTCCAAGGGTGGTTTGAAAACCTTCAGATCCGGTTGTAGTTCCGTCTACTTCTTCGGCGGTATCGGAGAATGAAGAAGAAGTAGAGGAGGAGGATTCACATCAACCTCTCGTGTTATTCACGTCTCCTTAGATTTCTTCTGGTATCTTATCCAGATTATTTGAGAAAGCGGCTCCGCGCTCCCAACTTCGACTTTTTTGATGAGGAGGAAAACTTCAGACCCTCTCCTCCCAAAACTTGTTCTATCTAAAACGGTTAGACATTCGTTTGAAAGAGACGGAGAAATGGTTGTCTATGAAAAGAGACTTAGGGAAGGCTCTTTTGCTTACCCTCCCTCTAAGTTGCTTCGCGTAAGAGGTATAGGTTTTATGTAACTGGGGAGCTCCTTCTCTGGGAGTTTCTGCCTCCTCCCAGGGAGACTTCTCCAGTTTAATCGACTCCTCTAGAAGATCTGCTTTCGCCGCAGCGAAAGTTTTCTTTACAGCGCCTGAGTTGGACCACGTTGTAAAGAATCAATTTAAAACTTTGGAAGTCTTTAGCTTCCTTGATTGGACTATTGGCGCTTTAGCGGCCAAGATCGAAGACTGTCCTTCTCTTTCTCAGGAGTTGGCGGAGGATTGGATTGGTGTTCTGTCCTGTGCGGACAAATCCATTAGGGATGGATGTGATGAGTTAGCTTCGCTCATCGCCTTTGGTACCCTTAAGAAAAGGCAATTTCTTTGGTGCTCTTTTGCTTCTAAAAGGGTTACTTCCCAACAGAAGTCTGCTCTTCTTGTTTGCTCTTTTGTGAAAGATAACCTCTTTCCAGACGATGTAGTGTTGTCAATTTCGTCTGCACTAGATAAGAAATCTACTTCAGATTTACTGGCACAGTCTACTAAGAGACCTAAAGCTCCTTTGGAGACTGTTCCTTCGGTTTCTCCTCTGGCCCAAGCGCCTTTTCGAGGGAGAAAACCCAAGCGCTTCTTTCGGCCGAAGTCGAATTTGCGACCTCAGTCTAAGGCCTCGGCCAAGGTTAACAAACCTTCCAAATGAAAGATCGGTTCTTCATGCACCAGTGGGAGCCAGGCTGGCTCTGTTTTTGGGAGAAATGGGAAAACAGAGGAGCAGAAGCCTGGGTAGTGCAAGTACTCAAGTTCGGCTATCGTATTCCTCTCGTTTTCACCTCCCTCGCTCTCACCTGTGCCAATTCCATTCCAGGCATACTCTCCGGCTCAGACAAATTTCTGGCGCTAGCCGCAGAAGTGGAAGCGCTTGTTCTCAAAGAAGCGATAGAACAGATAGAGGATTTTCCTCCAGGCTTTTACAATCGCCTTTTTGTAGTTCCCAAGTCATCAGGGGGGCTGGAGGCCGGTTTTGGATGTGAGCGCCCTGAACTTGCATGTCCAGAAAACAAAATTTCATATGGAGACCACTCGGTCGGAGTTCTGGAGTCCATCAGACAGGGGGATTGGATGGTCTCTGTGGACATGCAAGACGCTTATTTTCACATTCGATACATCGCGAATCTCGGAAGTACCTGAGGGTCATGTTCGAAGGCAAGGTGTTTCAGTTCGGGCGCTTTGCTTCGGACTAGCGACCGCTCCTCAAGTTTTCACCAGGGTTCTATCCCCGATAGGAAGCTGGCTGCACATATTAGGAGTAAGAATCTCCTCTATCTGGACGATTGGCTTCTCCGGTCGGAATCAGAGAGTCGGTGCATGAAGGACCTTGGGAACAACTCTGGATCTTGCCAGAAAGTTAGAATTCTGAGTCAACAAACAGAAGTCCCAGTTGGTTCCATCTCAGAGCATCCTTTATTTGGGGATGATTCTGAATGCTCAAGTTTTTCGGGCTTTTCTGTCCCCGAAGAGAGTCAAGGCTGTCTGGAGCCAGTTCAGGAGTTCTTGGACAAAAAGGTAAGTTCTGCCAATCAGTGGATGAGGCTCCTGGGCAAGTTGACGTCAGTGGGGGAATTTGTGACGTTGGGAAGACTGCACATGAGACCTCTGCAGTTTTTCCTGAGAGCCTCTTGGTGCAGGAAGACACAACCAGACTCGATTACCTTTCCTGTCACAGATCAAATAAAAGAGGACCTAAGGTGGTGGCTCTTCTCGAGCAAGGTTGGAAGAAGGGTTAGATTTACGACCCATCCTACCGAACCTACAGTTCTTTTCCGACGCATCGGACACAGGTTGGGGAGCCCTGCTGGGAAATCAACGGACTTCAGGAGCTTGGTCGGAGAAGGAGAAGAAGTTCCACATAAATGTAAAGGAACTTTTAGCAATTTTCCTGGGGCTCAGACAGTTTCGGAGCTTAGTAGAAGGTCGGGTAGTGGCAATGCATTCCGACAACTCCACGGCTCTCGTACGTGCGGAAACAGGGGGGACTCAGTCTTTCTCTCTATACGAAGTAGCCAAGGATCTCCTCCTGTGGTCAAACGAAGTGAAGGTTCAGCTAGTCCCGAGATTTGTTCCGGGAAAGATGAAACGTCCTGGCGGACGAGTTAAGTCGTCAACAGCAAGTGTTACCTCTGGAGTGGACTTTGGACAACAAGATTTGTCAGAAACTTTGGCGCCTTTGGGGATGACCGTCCATAGACCTGTTCGCGACATCGAGGAACAAACCGTCTTCTTATCTTTTGTTTTTCAGTTCCAGATCCTCTAGCTTGGTCGGTGGACGCAATGCTGTTGGATTGGTCGGGTTTGGAAGCTTATGCATTCCTCCGTTCGGTCTAATAAGAGAGGTGCTGAACAAGTTCATGTCGCACAGCAATGTAACACTAACGTTAATCGCTCCCTTTTGGCCCAGGAGAGTGGTTCCCAGACCTTCTCCAGTTGTTAGTAGACTTCCCCAGACTTCTTCTCCAGAGAAGTGGCTTCTCAAACAACCTCAACTTCAAGAGGTTCCACCAAAAACTTGTCCGCTCTAGCTCTGACAGGGTTCAGACTGTCCGGAATCTTGTCAGAGCGAAAGGGTTTTCAAGAAGAGCTGCAGAAGCTATCGCTCGTTGTAGGAGAGAGTCTTCTAACAAACTCTATCAAGGAAGTGCGGAGACAATCTTCAGAGAGTGGTGTTAGAAGTGCTAAAGTCTCTTACTTCTGCAAACCTCTTTAACAGAAATAGCAGTTTCATACAAATCAACCTTACTGTAGATATATACATAGCTAAGACTCCGTCGTCCCCCCGACAGAAATTCAAATTTCGCGCCACTCGCTACAGGTAGGTCAGGTGATCTACCGGCCTGCCCTGGGCGGCAGGACTAGGAACCATCCCGTTTTCTATCATATTTTCTCTGTCGCCGGTGGTATCAACATTGTTGCTATTACCTCCTGACTTAGATTCTTATTTCATCCTTTGATCATCGTTTTTCTCGGCTTTTTGGTGACGTATCTGGATCGTGTTTTTGGCATTCGCTACGGTGGACGTGTTTTGGAATTGCTTTTTCTTTTTGGATTTTTCTCAGTATGTCTGATTCAAATGTGAGTGTGAGAATGTGTGTGAATGTAGGCTGCAGGGTGAGGATACCGAAAGCTTCGGTTGATCCTCACACTGTATGCCGTAAATGTAGGGGTTTCAGTGTTCTGCTAATAATACTTGTAATGAATGCGAGGGATTAAATGCAGAACGAGTGGCAAAGACTTTAACTTCTTATTTGAAGAAGTTAGAGAGATAGGGTTCTTAGACGTATGAAAGGTGTGAGTTCAAGGCCTATGAGCCTTTACTGATAATTCTAATCCTACTGATTTAGATTCTCCCTATGTTTCTCATTCACAAAGTGTACTTTCGGAATCGGCCTCGGAAATCGCCGATCTGAAAGCTACGATTCGGAGACATGAAGTCCACAAAATGGCGGACTTACAAGGTAAGGCTACGTTGGAAAGTGAGCATTACAGTGAAGTGAGTTCTTCCCCAGTGTTGGGATGGGACGGGGCGTTTGATCGTCCCTGCGACGCTCCCAGGCCTAGACCTCTTCCAAGCTCCCATGCCCAGAGGAGAAGGAAAGTCGAAAGCCTTAAAGAGGTCGTGGGAATCCCCAACGGTCAGACGTCCCTTCAGCTAGCTCTGTTTCGTGGCAGGCTGATCAAGGGCGCTCTAGAAAAACGAAAAAGGTCCTTCGTGAGTGTTTCTCATCCTCTCCCTCTCCCTCACCTAAACAAGGGTGGAAGGAGTCGAATTTATCGAGACCTCTGAAGCGTCATATGAAAGAACCCGAAATTGATTCGAGCCACCCAGAGCGTTTCTCAGAGACGCTCCCTCTTCTATTAAGAAGGCGAAGGTGGCGTCAGCGTCACCCGACGAGTACGCAGAAGTACCCTTTCGTACTTCTCCCCCGAGTGAGTGAGACGAAAGGCGTCATGCAGTTGACGTGGGAGAAGCTTCAAGGAGAATTATTATGGCAGTTCAAGAGCAACTGACCTCTCTAGTGGGAGTTTTAGCGCCTCGTAGGAAGGACGTTGCGCTTCCAATCAAGAAGTCTCGTCCTCTCTCCCCTGCTAAACGAGAAGCGTCATGCAGACGTGAAGCTTCCAAAACATCTTACAGAAGCTTCGGTTCGAGAGCGAGAGCGGTTGCTTACGAAAGTTTCGTAACGCCAGAGAGACGTGAGACGTCTTTTAGACATGAAGCGTCTTTGAAAGCTGTTGGTAGACGTGAAGCTCCGACCAATATTTGGCGCCAAGTAGGACGCCTTTTGAGAGCGGAGCGTCTTCCAGGCGCGAGGCGTCATCCGGACGTCAGCAGCCAAGTAAGCAGGAGACGTCAGCCAGGACGCTTGGCGGACGAGAAGCGTCATCCAAGCGGGGAAGCGTCTTCTATTTATCGAGAGAAGCCTGAGCTTTTGGCGCCTTCCAAGGCTATTAAAGCGGGGAAGAGGAAAGAATATCATTCCCTTAGCCCCTCTCCTATTAGGAGTTTGTCTCCTCCAGAGGAGGAACGTACAGAAAGGGGAGCGGAGACTCATTTAGATCCCGAGTTGGGAAGGAAAACTCGGATGAGAATATCAAGGAAGAGAAGGACTGTCGAACTATAAAGTTTTGACTGCCTTGCTTCTTGAGGAGTATGGAGACGAATTGACTCCTGCCGCTCCTCCTTCTCCGCGCTCTCTGTTTTCGAGTGCTAAGACGAAGAAGTCTTCGTCTTTTCTCAAAATGAAGCCCACCATTTCTATGAAGAGGGCTCTACAATCCTTAGACTCGTGGATGAAGTCTAAGAAAGACTTAGTAAGAACGGTTTCTTGCTGATGCCTCCAGCGAGACTAGCTGGTAAAAGAGGCATTTGGTATCAGACGGGAGAGAATATGGGTATTGCTCTCCCGTCTACGTCAGAAGCAGACTTTTCGACCTTAGTTGACGCTTCACGTCGACAAGGTCTCAACTCGGCACGGATTACGTGGGGCATTTCTGAACTGGACCATCTCCTCAAGGGACTCTTTCATGTATTGGAAGTTTTCAACTTCTTAGATTGGTCCCTTGGGGTGATGTCCAAGAAAGCCCATGATTCGGAAGGAATCGAACCGGAAGCCCTTTTGTGCATATTGTCTTGTATAGACAAAGCGGTACAGGATGGCTCTTTTGAAATCTCCTCTTTGTTTGGAGCAGGTCTTCTAAAGAAGAGGACGGTATATGGTGCCTTTTTAACCAAGGCAGTCTCCACGCTCAGAGGGCAGCGCTGCTGTATTCGCCTTTGTCTGACTTTTTGTTCCCTTCTCAGTTGGTGAAGGACATTGCTCATTCATTAACTGAGAAGGCGACTCAGGATCTTCTGACGCAGTCAGCAAGGAAGAAGAAGCCTGCTTCTACATCTGACAAGAAAGGACCGAGTACATCGGTTCAGTCCTTTCGAGGTGGTCCGACCTCCAGACCTCCGCAAGAAGGAAGGCTCCGGAGAAGAGAGGTAGGTCTGCTTTCGTCCCTTTAAAAAGGGAAAATGAAGCTTCTCTCCTCCAAGCACCAGTAGGTGCCAGGCTCCTGGGATTTGTGGAGGCCTGGACACTTATAAACGCAGACGCGTCATCGTTGGCTATAATAGGAAGGGATATCGTATCCTTTCCTGAACACTCCTCCCCTAACGTCAATACCAAGGGAACTAACAGCCAAGTACAAGGATCCTGTGCTGAGGGATACTCTTCGATCGATGGTGGAACAAATGTGGGACAACGAGAGCGATAGAACTAGTACTAGATCAAAACTCCCCGGGGTTTTACAATCGCCTTTTTCTGGTTGCGAAAGCCTCGGGAGGCTGGAGACCAGTACTGGACGTCAGCTCTCTGAACAAATTTGTTCGGAAGAAGTTCTCCATGGAGACTTCTGCTTCAGTCCTGGCGTCATTACGAAAAGGAGATTGGATGGTGTCTCTAGATCTCCAGGACGCCTACTTTCACGTCCCGATCCACCCTTCATCGAACAAGTACCTCCGTTTCATGACGGGGGGAAGGATCTTTCAGTTCAGAGCCTTATGGTTTCCGGCCTGTCCACAGCTCCTCAGGTCTTCACAAGCCTGATGAAGAATGTGGCGAGGTTTCTTCACCTCAAAGGAGTAAATATCTCTCTGTATCTGGACGACTGGCTCATCAGGGCCAGATCAGAGAGACAGTGCTTGGAGGACCTGAAGTTAACTTTAGATTTGATCAAAGCGTTGGGATTGCTCGTGAACCTCGAGAAGTCGCAGCTGACCCCCAGACAGGACTTAGTCTATTTGGGGATTCGGATGGATTCTCGGGGTTTTCGAGTATTTCCTTCGCAAGAGAGAATCGCAAAAAGGTTTGCGGATAGTCTCTCTCTTCTTAAGGAAGGAACATACGTCGGCAAGGAATGGTTGAGCCTTCTAGGGACCCTTTCCTCGCTCGAACAGTTCTTCCCACTAGGAAGACTTCATTTACGTCCGCTTCAATTCTTCCTCAAGAAGTCTTGGAGTTGGAAAACTGGACAACTTTCGGACGTCTTTCCCATTCCAGTGGAAATAAGATCGCACCTGGAATGGTGGTTGCCCCCTCTGGAAGAGAACAAAGGGATCTCTCTAAGGACACAGAACCCAGACCTAGTGTTGTACTCCGACGCTGTCGGAGAAAGGTTGGGGAGCCAAACATAGGCTCGAAGGAGGTGTCAGGCACTGGGAACCAGCGCAGGTGACTTGGCACAATAAACTGCAAAGAGCTCTTCGCCGTGCATCTGGCTTTGAAGAGTCTAGAACCTCTGGTGGGTCGAACCAAAGTAGTGCAAGTAAACGTGGACAACACCACCGCACTTGCCCTACATTCGAAAAACAGGGAGGGACTCACTCCTCGTTCCTTTACGAACTGACGAGAGACCTTTTGCTTTGGACGTCTCACAGGAATCTCCCTTCTGACAAGGTTCGTGCAGGGAGTAAAGAATGTGAGGGCGGACAGACTCAGCAGGAGGAACCAGGTCCTCCATACAGAGTGGACCCTACACGAGGAAGTGTGTCAAGATCTCTGGTCGCTGTGGGGACACCTCATGTGCGGATCTCTTCGCCACAGTTCATTTCCCAAAAGGCTGGCAGTCTTTTGCTCGGTCGCGGAAGATCCAAGAGCTCTTATGGTAGACGCCTTCCTGCTAGATTGGTCTCGAGTAGACGTATGCTTTTCCTCCATTCAAAATCCTGGGATTAGTAATGAAAAAGTTTGTGGCGTCAAAGGAGACGAGGATGACATTGATAGACCCCCTTTTGGCCGGCCCAAGATTGGTTCACGGAGGTGGTAGAGTGGATCGTAGACTTTCCAAGATCCCTACCAAGAAGGACGGATCTTCTCAGACAACCACCACTTCAAGAGGTACCATCAAAACCTCCCCGCTCTCGCTCTGACTGCCTTTCGACTATCGAAAGACTCGTCAGAGCGAGAGGGTTTTCTCGCGAAGTGGCAAGCGCGATCGCGAGAGCACGCAGAAACCTCCACTACGAAAGTATATCAATCGAAGTGGGAGGTTTTTAGAAGGTGGTGTAGATCTAAGAAGTTGTCCTCCTCCACTACCTCTATAGCGGAAATTGCTGATTTCCTTCTATTCCTGAGAGAGCAATCTCATCTAGCTGTATCCACAATAAAGGGATACAGAAGTATGCTCTCGGCTGTCTTCAGGAATAGAGGATTAGATCTGGCAGATAATAAAGATCTCCACGATCTCATAAGGTCATTTGAGACTTCAAAGTCGAAGGAACCGGTCCCTCCGAACTGGAACCTAGACGTGGTCCTCAAGTTTCTTTCATCGGAAAGATTCGAACCTCCTCATCTGGCTTCGTTTCGAGACATCACCAGAAAATGCCTATTCCTATTATCTTTAGCTACGGCAAAGAGAGTTAGTGAATTACATGCTCTGCAGATAAAGTAGGTTTCAAGGGAGACTCAGCTATTTGCTCGTTTAAGACACTGTTTTTAGCTAAGAATGAGAATCCCTCGAATCCCTGGCCTAAGTCATTTTGAAGTCAAAGGCATATCGAGTCTCGTAGGAAGAGAAGCAGAAAGATCTCTATGCCCTGTAAGAGCTCTAAATGTTTTACATTCAGAGAAAGCATCAGATGGGAGGCTCTAGACAAGGTTTTGGTGCGCGCGGTAAAAGACCCCACAAGACTGATGTCCAAGAATGCGCTGGCATTCTTTGTGAGGAACGTCATTACAGACGCGCATAAGGTCTGTTCTGACGAACAGTTACGACTGTTGAGAGTTAAAGCTCATGAAGTGAGAGCAGTAGCGACGTCTCTCTCGTTTCATAAGAATATGTCGCTTAAAAACATCATAGATACGACATTTTGGAGATGCAACTCAGTATTTGCATCTCATTACTTGAAAGACGTTCGTGTGACATATGAGAAGTGTTTTTCTCTAGGTCCGTTCGTATCGGCGGATACGATTCTGGGGTACGGAGCCGACACCAATCCTTAAAAGTATATACTTTTCTTCTTTTTGGATATGGTCTGGAATCTCTTCGAACAATGGAGGACTTGTTTAGCACGGGCGGCCGTCTATGTTGTTCAGTAAGAGAATCTTGTCATATCTAATTAGATGAGTATAATTTTTTTTTAGAAATTATGTATGTGTGCGTAGTGGTTTTGAGTTACGGTTGTTGTGACGAGTTCGGGGATAACTCGGAACAATCCTTAGTTCTAACATATGGTTAGGATCAGGTGGTCGGGATTGGTTGTGTGCTCCTTCATAAGGTGTATTGTCATATAAGTGGATCAGCACCCATTGACAAAGTCCTTTCAGGCTCTGCCGAGTAAGCGGATAAGACCCCATCGGCAGACCCACAAGAACTCTTGGCCATAGATCATATATCTCGCTAAAGTTTCTTGAGGTGATGTAGACTACTGGGCAAACACCCACGAAGTCTACCACCTATCAGGTAGGAACCAAGGTTTTATTTATACCTACAACATATGTTGTTTACCTGTCTATTCCATATAGTAGCTGTCTCTTACCCTCCACCGAAAGGTGCCAATCAGCTATGTATATATCTGACAGGTAAGTTGATTGTATGAACAAAATGATATTGTTATGTTACAATAAAGTTTCATACATACTTACCTGGCAGTATATACAATTAAAGGCCCACCCAGCCTCCCGCAGGAGACAGGTGGAAGAGAGAAAATATGATAGAAAACGGGGATGGTTCCTAGTCCTGCCGCCCAGGGCAGGCCGGTAGATCACCTGACCTACCTGTAGCGAGTGGCGCGAAATTTGAATTTCTGTCGGGGACGACGGAGTCTTAGCTATGTATATATCTGCCAGGTAAGTATGTATGAAACTTTATTGTAACATAACAATATCATATTTTCTTCTATTTCTTAGGAACTCTAAGAAACTGGCTCCTTCGACGATCAGAGGATATAGAGCCATGCTCTCTTCGGTTTTTCAGACATCGAGGTTGGGATATTTCCTCCAATTCAGATCTGTCGGACCTCATTAGGTCTTTCGAAACCACTAAGCTCCCGCAGGATACAGTGGCTTGGAACTTAGATGTGGTGCTTAAGTTCCTCATGGGGCCACCGTTTGAGCCTTTGAAGTCGGCTTCACTCAGGAACTTGACTAAGAAGGCACTTTTTCTTATTGCACTAGCTTCTGCTAAGCGTGTCAGCGAATTGCACGCTATAGACAAAAGAGTCTGTTTCTCTCAAGGCAATGCTGTATTTCGGTATCTTGACCTTTCTAGCCAAAAATGAGAATCCTTCTAATCCTTGCCGAGGAGTTTTGTGGTAAGGAACTTATCCGATTTGGTTGGACATGAGGAGGAAGAAAGGCTCTTATGTCCAGATCAGGGCTATTAATGCAGTATCTGTTTGCCACTAAGGGTATTAGAGGACAATCTTCTAAGCTCTGGACCTCGTTCAAAATCCCTCTCGTCCTCTCTCTAAGAACGCTATATCGTTCTTTATTAGAGAGCTTATCAGGGAAGCCACTCGCAGTCCGAGAACGACAATCTTTCCGTTCTGAGAGTTAAAGCTCAAGAGGTTAGAGCAGTGGCAACTTCTTTAGCATCTTCAGAAACGAAATTTATCTTTAGCTTCGATTCTTCAGAGCACGTTCTGGAGATCGAATTCGGTTTTTGCGAGTCATTATCTCAAAGAGATAGAAACGGTTTTCGAGAATTGTAAAACGTTAGGTCCGGTGGCGGTTTCTGGCATGGTGTTGGGAGAAACGGCACAGGGGTTGTCACCTCTATGCTAACTTTTCACCTTGAATAGGTTGTCGAGTTCAAGGGAAGCTGGGGGTACTGAGTACCTGGGATACTCACCAGTCTGTTAGGTCAGATTTTACAATGGTTGGGTTATATATGTTTTTAAATCTGGTGTTTGGTGACAAATGTTTTGTATGATTGAATTTCTGGTCTTAGCCCAGGGCAAGGGCAATCTTTGTTGTTACTATCCTCCGTCAGTCAGCCTTGACTCGCTTGAACTACGGAAGATTCCACTCCTGTAGAGGCTAACTTTGGTCAAATTCCAATTCCTCTACAATAGTAAGAAGAGCACCGACCAGAGGCAGTAACAGTCTGCTGTAGCTCTCTTACAAGGTAAGGTACAACAGACACCTTGAGTGTTTACTGGTATTGTAATAAATGTAACCATTTAGAAATACTAGTGTTCCACTGAATCCCACCTTCCCATAATGTGTAATCAGCTGTATAATTGTTCGGTAAGACACTACAATAAAAATGAAATTTTCATTATTAAAATGAAGTTTTTATTGTATACTTACCGAACAATTATGATTATACCACCCTCCTCCCCTTAGGTGGACGGACGGGCAGAAAGAATTGGATTCACCTGGGCAGTTGTACCTGGTTCTCCGCGAGTGGAGGGAGATGACGTCATCACCACCAGTGTTGGCGACGCCTATGCGCTAAATTTGAATTTAGTATCCTGCCGCTCGTGGAAATCACGGCTGTATAAGTTCAGTAAGTTATAACAATAAAACTTCATTTTAATAATGAAAATTTCATATTCCTTGCTTTACCATCTTTGATTGTTTTAACCAGTTACCAGCTGGCGCTGGGAAAGTAATCCTATTGTTAAGACCTCAGTTTGTTAGCTATGAAAAATACAAATTGCTTTAAAAATTTGTCATATTTGTTTAGAAAATGAAATTTTTTATGCAATTGCAAATTCTAATCTAACTGTTCTTGTGAATGGAGGTTTTGGACAAATGTAAACACTGCAACATTTTATTATTCAGCTAGTTATGGCATAAGGTAATGTGACTATGAAATAACGTACGTATAAACCAAAATTGACTTAAGACACATTTTGTTCATGAAACTTACCTGTCAGATATATATATAGCTGTATTCTCCAACGTCCGACAGAATTTCAAAACTCCCGGCACACGCAGTGGGCGGCCAGGTGGGGTTAGTACCCATTCCCGCCGCTGGGAGGCGGATATCAGGAACCATTCCCATTTTCTATTCAGATTTTTCTCTGTCGCCGGTCGGTAAACAACTGTTTACAGACCTCCGCCTAGGATTTTGAAACTTCTTGTGCTAACTTATTCTGATTGACTTTTGGTTTTGATTTGGCTTGTTGGCTTGGCATACGTGATAGTGGCAACCTAATCCTGTTGTATTGCCACCGAACAATCAGGAAGTGTCTGCAGAAGGAAATGTATTATCTACGATTATGGAGTCGATTCGCGCCTTGGAATCGAAAGTGATTGCTCTACAATCAAATGTGGATAAGTGCAATGATAGTGTTAGTGCATCTAGTGTTGTGGAGGGGGCGTCAGATCGGTCCCATAATGCCTCTAGGCCTAGGCCCCTGCCGGACTCCCAGGCCTTAGGGATGGAGGGCTAAGACCGAAAGCCGAAGGAGGGTTACGGGATCTAATAACCGGTCTGACGTCCCTTCGGCAGAAACTGAGGACGAATCTCAGGCTGCCAGCGTTCGTGCACGGGCACGGATACTTAAAGCCAGTTCAGGGCTCTTTGCTTCGGTCTGAGTACGGCACCGATGGTTTTTACTTTCCTCATGCGGAATGTAGCGAAATGGCTTCACCTATCGAAGATAAGAGTCTCGCTTTACCTTGACGACTGGCTAATCAAGTCGTCTTCGGAGTCAAGGTGCCTGGAGGACCTTCAGACGACATTGCAGCTGACGAAGGCCCTGGGCCTAATAGTCAATTACGAGAAGTCCCATCTGATCCCCACGCAGTCCACGTGTATCTGGGGATTCAGATGGATTCAGCGGCTTTTCAAGCTTTTCCATCAAAGGAACGTCAGCAGAAATGCTTAGAGAAAGTGTCAGCCTTCTTAGGGAAAGAAACATGCTCGGCGAAGGAATGGATGAGTCTGCTGGGAACCATTTCTTCGCTGGAGAAGTTTGTTTCCCTGGGGAGGTTGCACCTCAGGCCACTCCAATTTTTTATGGCAGAAAACTGGAAGGACAAACAGAATCTAGACTCGACTTTGGTAATCTCACAAGCGGTCAAGGATCAACTGAAGTGGTGGCAAGATCCGATCAAACTTTCAGAAGGACTGTCCCTCAACCTTTTGAGCCCCGACCTAGTGTTGTTCTCAGACGCCTCCATGGTGGGCTGGGGAGCAACACTAGGCAAGGAGGAAGTGTCAGGCCTCTGGAGAGGGGAACAGAGGTCCTGGCACATAAACTTAAAAGAGTTGGAGGCCATTCGGTTGGCTCTTCAATTCTTCGAAGAACGATTGGTGGGGGCCGAGTTGTCCAGATCAACTTGGACAACACTACGGCTCTCGCTTACATCAAAAAGCAGGGGGGGACACACTCTCGATCACTGTTCATGGTAGCGAGAGACATCCTTCTATGGGCGAAAGCTCGAAACATAGTGATCCTAACAGGTTCATTTCAGGAATACCAAATGTCCGAGCGGATCTTTTAAGCCGTCAAAAACAGATCAGATGCTTCCCACAGAATGAACCCTACATCTAGAGGTTTGCCAAGAGCTATGGAAGTTGTGGGGACGGCCGCTAGTCGACCTCTTCGCAACCTCGAAAACGAAGAGGCTTCCGATTTATTGCTCTCCAGTTCTCGACCCGGAAGCAATAGCGGTAGATGCCATCCTATGGACTGGACGGGGGATGGACGTTTACCCCGCCTTTCCCCCCGTTTCCCAAAGTCAAACTCCTTAGGTAGAGGTAACAAGGAAGTTTGCGGCGTCGCCAGGAGCGAGAATGACTCTGATCACCCCCTTTTGGCCCTCAAGCGATTGGTTCACGGAGGTCATGTCTCTTCTGGTAGACTTCCCAAGAACCCTGCCAGAGAGAGTAGATCTTCTCAAACAGCCCCACTTCGAGAGGTACCACGGAAACCTCTCTGCTCTGAGTCTGACTGCGTTCAGACTATCAAGAAGTTGGCCAGAGCGAGAGGTTTTTCAAGACCAGTGGCAGAGGCTATTGCCAATGCGAGAAGAGCTTCCTCTCGAGCGGTTTATCAGTGGAAGTGGGCTGTCTTCAGGAGATGGTGTAGGAAGAAAGGTATTTCCTCCTCCACGACCTCTGTGAACCAAATCGCTGAGTTTCTCCTGCATTTGAGAAATGTAGACAGACTGGCAGTGCCCACAATAAAAGGATACAAGAGTATGCTGTCAGCTGTCTTCCGTCACAGAGGGTTAGACCTGACAAATGATAAAGACCTTCACGATCTTTTGAGATCGTTTGAGACAACTAAAGTACCGCAACCGAAGGTCCCATCATGGAACCTTCATGTAGTTCTAAGGTTCTTGATGTCGGCTCCCTTTGAACCTCTGCATGCTGCCTCGTTGAAAGACACTACTAGGAAGGCGATTTTCCTAACTGCTCTTGCCACAGCAAAAAGGGTTAATGAAATTCAAGCAATTAGTAAATATGTGGGTTTCAGAGGACACAGTGCAGTGCGCTCCCTGAATCCTAATTTCTTAGCTAAGAATGAGAACCCATCTAACCCCTGGCCAAAAACCTTTGAAATCAAGGGGTTAGCAGAGTTCATCGGACAAGAGCCAGAGAGAGTCCTGTGCCCTGTCAGGGCTCTCAAATTTTATTTGCAAAAGACCAAAGACTGTCGGGGTCCTTCTGAAAATCTATGGTGCTCTGTTAAGAGACCGACTTTCCTATGTCGAAGAATGCACTGGCATTCTTTTTACGAAGCACCATCAGGGAGGCCCATGCGTCCTGCCCGGATGGTGATCTGAAACTTTTGAAAATAAAAGCCCATGAAGTGAGAGCTGTTGCAACTTCAATGGCATTTCAAAAGAATATGGCACTCAGCGATATCATTAGTGCTACTTTTTGGCGAAGCAACTCTGTGTTCGCTTCACATTACCTGCGGGATGTGAAGACGGCATATGAGAACTGCGAGTCGCTAGGACCATACATATCCGCAGAATCCTATCCTATAGAAAAGGGATAGGTGTGCTTTTAATTTTGGTGTTGGTTTATGGTTGAAGGGTTGGTCGCTTGAGGCGCTTTCCCTTTCTTTAGCCTAGAAGTTATGGGACTAACTTCGATAGGTTAGGTCAGGTGGTGGTTTTTAGCTTCGTTGCCCTCACAGTATGGTCAATATGGTCTAGTCACATTGTGGTCACGCTCCCGTTGACAGATCATCTAGAACTCACCAGCTATATAGGTCACTACCTTGCTGGAGAGACTAGTAAAGCAGAAGCAGACTTGGGTGACAGTAATCACGAAGTCAGCTATGCTAACAGGTAAGGAACCAAGATGTCAATCATCTGCATGTAATTTGTTTCCTAAAATCCTTCTATTCTGTCCCTTCCCACCTCCAATGGTGGGATTCAGCTATATATATATCTGACAGGTAAGTTTCATGAACAAAATGTTATTGTCATGATACAATAAAGTTTGTTCATACTTACCTGGCAGATATATATAATTAAGTACCCACCCACCTCCCCTCAGGGGACAGTGGTATGAAAAATCTGAATAGAAAATGGGAATGGTTCCTGATATCCGCCTCCCAGCGGCGGGAATGGGAATGGGTACTAACCACCTGGCCGCCCACTGCGTGTGCCGGGAGTTTTGAAATTCTGTCGGACGTCGGAGAATACAGCTATATATATATCTGCCAGGTAAGTATGAACAAACTTTATTGTATCATGACAATAACATTTTCCCAATTGTTACTGGGGACCAGAGACCAAAATGAGCTCAGTAACCTTGATCCAGGTAACACTGACCATCAACCTATGGTCAGGATAATAAAAATTTATATTAGGTCAAGTTGCTTCTGCTACCTCCCCGTTCTTCAACTAATTTTACATAATTAAGACAGAATAAACCTATACGTATCTATCTAAATTATGGTATATGTTGTCTGTTCCTAAAAGTGTAGTAGCAGTCACATTTTAGGAGATTTTTTGTTGTCAATTGATAGTAAAAATGAAATTTTAAAATAATTTTTTAAAGCCTGTAATAATCAGTGAATAAAGTTCCTCACATATTTTGGTCCAGGTAGTCTTCATTGCTTTATTGGTCTTCACTGCTTTATTCCTGTTTCTGTGTTGCTGCTATGGACAGTCCTGCTCCAATCCCATTTGGAATGCTTGTGTTGATTCTGTTTGTGGTATGTTCAGAAGAGGTTGGATAACTTGAAATTATTGGAGATTGAAGAAACTCCACTGGGCTTCACCTTCCTTCTTTTCCTCTTTTCTTCCTCCTCTTTACTTTCCATGCCTCATGATTGGTGGAAGATGGAGTAGGTGATCATGGGCAGTTCAGGTGGATCTGCTAATAAGTGTGCTCTTGACCAGTCCCCAGTGCATGTGTTTCCATGGAAACCTGAAGGGGAGAGTCAACAGTTTCCTTAACTACAGGCTGTACTGGTTCTTCAGAGCTAGCAGGTACATCCTGGGACATGCTCATGCCCTTTCTGTGGACCATTATGAGCATGGCCTATGCTTGGTACTGGCCTGTTCTTATTCTTGTACCCCCCACCACTCAATTAACTTGGCAACTCTCCCTTCTTATTATAGCCTTGCTTCTCATTAAAGGATCCAGGGGGCTCAGCTTTCTTGTGGTAGTGGGCTATGGTTTCCCATTGGTAAGGGAAACTTCAACTTCCCTTTCCACTGTAGGTAAACCTGGAAAGTTGGGTCTCCCCTTGCAGGGCATTGTCATCTCTTAAGACAACACCGTCCATATGCAAAGCATACCAAAATAAAAACCACGCTGTAAAATCTATTGCTCACGAAAATCAAAAGTAATATCAGTGGAAGGGGAATTTCTACACTTTACTGACTTGAAACTATAAAAATTTGTAAATTTGTGTTGTGTATGTGATTAGTTGTATGAAAATAAAAATGCATTATTGCTAAGTAAGATGGTAAATTTATTGGTTATTCTTGACTATCATTAGCTTCATGGGTGAGAGGGAGAGTGCAGATTTGCTTAACTTTTGTCATGCATATAATACACTAGATTTGATTTGTATAGAGGTTAACATGAATACAACATACAAAGTTCATACATAAACACTGGTTCAGTATTATAGCTTACATAATCTTCTATACTTAGATGATACTACGTTTTAGCTAGCAATCTCTATCAATGGCCACTTTCTGCTACTGTAAGCATTGGATCCAAACAGGAAGTAGATAAAAGGAGCAGGAACCTTTTTTGGTGAGAGCTGAGCCCTTGTATGTTAGGTTAGAGTGAGGTAGATGTAAACTATGATGTCTTTCATGGGTATAATATTTATGGCTACCTCATTTTATTGTAATATGAATTTGAATCCAATCCAAGAAGGTTAATTTCTTTCAATATGCTACTACCTGTTCAGATTAAATGCATAAAGTAGTATTAAAAAGGAGTATAGAAATCTAGAAGTGTACAAGCTTCTGAGGCTTCATATTAAAAATGAAACCGGTAGATTTCATATTAATGCCAATACTAATAATAATATAATATAATAATAATAATAATTATAAAAATGATAATACAGTACTTGAACAGTATGCTTAATAATATTGGCTGTATGGTAGCTAATTTTCTCCTTTTTATTTTTTCTTCACTTTAACTTTTTATATGTGTCATCTTTTATGTATTTTATTATTTTTATTTGGCAAAATCTTTTTTATATAAGTTCATCAATATTTCTGAGCTTTGACTTATGTACAATTTTGGTATTACATTTCTTGCTGTTGTTTCATATTTGTGCTTACATTTTACCTTTATGAAAATAGTGTATAGTACATACTACTATAATCATAATTTTAGTCTGTGTGGATAGTGCTGACATATATATATATTCTTCTTTTCAGTACCAGTTGAGTTAGATCCTAATCTTCCTTCAGAGCTGGTTGAAAAATTTCAAAACAACCATTGTAAGCTTTGTGATGTCAAGGTAAGTAATTTATATAACCGAACTACTCTGCAGATGTAGTCTTAACATTTTTTAGATATTCTGTGTATGATTTTAATGGGTGAAATACTATTTTCATTGTGTTTATTTCCTTGAAGTAAATATTAGTACAAATTAACAATTAGTTGTGAACATTGATATTGCTAAACTTGCGTTCCTGCTCAGACACAAACCCATATTCTACATGTTCTTTAATCTGTGGTAGGAGGAGAGTAAACTGTGCCAAAGAAGAAGATGGGAGTACTTTCCTGGAAGGTTTGCATGAAGAAATTGGATAGCTATATGGAAAGTGTTCCAAAGTGAATAAATGAATGGCAGAATGGTGTGTAGTTGCACCATTGGGAGGCTGCAAAAGAAATTACTAAGTAGAGTATTACCTACAAGTTGCCACAAGAGGAAAACATTTTTCCTTATTGGCAGTGTTTTTTAACACTGAGTAGTGAAATAGCATTAAATGAATAAAAAATTAATGATGTTGAATCTTGATAATAATCAAGATAATATCTAGTGCAGGTTCTCTTGACTACTTATAGACTCATCCTTGTAACCATGGCTGTATGCTCCATTATATGGTTTCCCTGGATTTGAAAGATGATTTGCTGCACTTCCATCTTCCGACTTTTGATTGGCTAATAATACGTAGTACAGACTTCTATGGTAATTATCATCTAACAGTCATCCATGTTTACTAGACCATAGTCTTTTGCAGAGTTCTCAAGTGCTTTGCAAGTTTTATAAATTCTTGTTATTTTTTTTTTTATAGCTAGGGGCATTAATCATCCACTGGTCTCTTCTCATTAGTCTGGGTTTGGGAAAAGTATGAAGCCTTTAGGGAAGGCTGTAGTAATCTCAAGTGATAAGATTTCATTACACATTTTTTGGGAAGGGTGTACAGGCAGTCCCCGGGTTACGACGGGGTTCCGTTCTTGAGACGCGTCGTAAGCCGAAAATCGTCGTAAGCCGGAACATCGTAAAAAATCTTAAGAAAACCTTGTTTTTAATGCTTTGGGTGCATTGAAAACTATGTAAACTGCATTCTTATTATTGTCTTTTTTTCATCAAAAAAACCTTCAAATATTGATTATTTGCATTTTTGGTGCATATTTCATCTGCCAGATGAGCCTTGTAGGCGTCATAACCCTGGAAATAATGTCTGATGAATATAATTGAGAAGTGCTTTAACCTCGGAACGTTGTAACCCGAACCCGTCATAACCCGGGACTGCCTGTAGTAATATCAGATGATGAGATTTCATCACAATCTAAAATTCACATTCATTAAGTTAGTCAGCAACAAAAACTGGGACAGTTACTGGCATGTGCTTGGAAAATCTCCGGACTGCACAGGGTTGCAAAAAGTAATTGGTAACAGGCTGAGTTGGCTATTTTCTTGGCCTAGTAGCAGTGAAGGGCTGTATTTCCATTTTGCCACTCTTCTTCTAATGCTGTCTTTATAATGATTCTAAGAACTGAAAAAGGCTTTCAGTATCCCCCAGGCAATATAGATTAGCTTTAAAGGTTACAAATTAGCAGTATAGAGATAAAAGGACAAGTCAAAGCCTAAGATCGAATATACATGGAACATGTGATCAGCATCCAAATCCTGTCTTCACTTAGTGGGACCTAAAGGAGTGAGGAAGTAGATGCTGATGTCTCAGTAGGTTGACATATGTACCCCTTCAACCCCCCTTCCTTAGTTCACAGGAACAGTAAGGTCATGGTAATGAAAGTCAGTCATGGCCTTAATGAGGCCTGAACTTGCTACCTGGAGGGTGGGAGTCACTAGGGATCCCCTGGAGCTACCATAACCATGAGCTACCAGTGAGGGAGGGTTTTGAAGAAGAGAAGCCTAAATCTTATGATCTGATCATAAAATTTGAGAAAAGAAACTTGCCACATGTGCCACCGTGAAACTCCTGAAGTAGGGCTTTTAGATTGTATGAAAGCGTAATAAAGGGCATATATTAACCCTTTGCTTCACCTATGATGTACCATCTAAAATCCATCCCCAGATTCACGTGACACTTATGCATCATTTTTGCCAATTTTTGAATTGTCATTTTGACCTCATGCTTTACTTATTTGCTTTTTATAAACATACAACCTTAAAGTTCAAGTATTTTGCTTTAAAAAACACTAGAATGAGTATTGTAGCATGAATAGTAACTTCACATGCTGCATACTGAGCAAAATATCACATATCACAACTCTGCTTTTAGGACAGACAGGACTTGCAGTGGTCTAGTGACTGGAATGGTTAAGGCACTTAGTCCAGCTTAATTTAAAGATCTCACATAAAGAAGTCCCATTGTATCAGTCATCAGGCTAGTGAGTTACGAGTTACACAAGTTAACACTGGTGACTAGTACTCAGCATAGTTGTCAGTAAAGCTCATCATGCAGACCCAGACCCTGGTTAGACCAGTTAAGGTCCCCAATTACCTTTATAGTCCCACCCGTGTGAACAGATTTTTACAGGAGGGATGTTTAATTCCCTAACTGGATGAATTACAGCATCCAAGAAATGGTTATAAAGGTCATGATGCACACACCTTTATTCTTGTGACTTTAATCTCATGGATATCCAGCAGTATCATTTCCATGTGGCCAAGAAACAACATCAAAAGGGCATAAAACTGCATGTCTGACCATGACTGCGCTCTTACTGAGGTTAGAATGCACAATGTAACATCCCAAATTTATTACAGCATGTTCATGAAAAGATTGCTTCCATATTGTAAATATAATAGTTATTAGATGTGTCAACTGGTTTAACTTTTGTTTCACTGAAGAGTTATCACAAATTCCATTCATAAAAAGTTCTTGGTAGGGCAAGTAGTTGCAAAGATACAATTAACTAGTACCAGCATCATTACCTTTTACTTGATATAATCATGAGTCTGCATATAGTTGTGGTGCCAGCATTCCATTATGTGTTAAGGACAGAATATTATATATACACATAGTACATGGATTCACACACTGTACAAGTACTATTCATATTGGTAGCTCATTACTGGCAAAATAATCTTGTACATATCACACAACATTTTAGGAATAGTTTAACTCATGAATGAGGATTCATATATCATGGCCTTCCTATTTTGGTAGAGTCTCAAACACTCACAGCTGAGACCAGTAATGTTTGACAAATAACTAGATACCTAACTTGACTTCTATTTGAGTGCCCACCATGTCTAACTGTTGAGGCACATCAGACTTATGTATATTTCTAGATATTAAGCTATAAGCTTGGCTTTGGTACATCATACAAATCAAGAAAATCAGTGATAGTTGAATACGTACTATGTAGTCTTAAACTGCTGACCCCTTGGGGAATTTGGCACTTAGAGTTCCTGTCCTAGGCATACCTAAGGTAGCTTATTTGAAAGCTAAACTTCAGGCTACCCTGTTTTTGGGCCCCCACTTTGTATAATGAAACGAAGCTGTATAGTACCCTCTCATATTTGTTTTTTCAGCTCAATTCAAGAATACAGTCAAAAAATCACTATGAAGGAAAGCCTCATAAGAAAAAAGTCAAGCACTATCTTATTGAATCTGCACGTAAAGATGGAGAATCTGCAGCCAAGCTGCCCAAAATTGACATCTCTCCTTCCAAAAGGGTAAGTAAACTAATTTTGACTATTTTTTGCATGCAGTGTCTCTTACTACTCTATAGGATTAATGTCATCCATCTGGATAATGTTTTTATTTTATGGTGACATAAGTAATAAAATTATATATTGCAGGGGTCAAAGGAAGTTAAGCAAGCTAAAGATGTTCATTTAAGAAAAATACAAGTATTGAAGATCGTAACTTTGTACTAGTAGAAAAAGACATTATATTGAATTATTAGTGAAATTTTGAGACAAAGAAGTAGGAGGAACTCGTTTATTGTGAAACTGATAGTTACTGAAACTGCAGAGAAAAGTATGTAGTATATGTAACAATAAGCAGTAAGGAAATCAGTAATAAGTAAGGAGAATTAGAGTACTGAAAAACATAGATGAAGATTTGTTTGTGTAGCGTATCTGGGCTGAACAAAGAAGATATCGCTTAAACTCTGAGGTCTTATTTTTTAACTTCAGTTCCCTTACATCAAAAATCTTGTTCGCAAGTTCTTAAGAAAATAATTTTGTGAAAAAAATCCTGACTAAATATTTTCCTTCTGTAATTTAATCAGAAAGCCTCTTAATTTATTGTTCTACAGAATAAAATATCCTATATATAGAGCAGCACTTTATATAATAACTTAATAAAATTAGATAAATACAAGGCAACTGAACACCAAACACATGTTAGTCCCACACAAAACTATTCAATTATGTTGTTTACTAACAGCTACTGTAGTGTAAAGGATTTTCATTCAAATACAGATGGTTAACAGTAAATAGTGACTTGGTGTTCCATAAAAAAATTTTTTATGCAATATTGCACTTAATTTATGCCAGATTCTTGCATCATTAATCTCATTCTAGTTTTAACAAAATCACAATGGTCCCTGAGGTAGAGAAACATCACAAGCTTAATGAGTCTTCCAGGTGAACTCTTCCTCTTTGCATGTTACTGTTCTTGTAGATGTCTCATTATTAAGAGCTTCTTTTGTTGTCTCATTTTTAAGAGCTTCTTTTGTTGATCTCTGGCATGGAGTCCAAAGGACAGTTATTGATTGTAAAAAGTTCAAACATTTCCATATCAACTTGGATAGTCTTATTTCGAAAATGTCCACATTACGGTGCAACATCTTTTCCTTTGTATACAGTCACTGTGTGGCTCTTTACCCACACTTTTGATTCTACCTCTTCATCTATCAGGTTTTCTTATATTTTTAGAAATTCATGGATGATTAGCTCTCCCGTTGTTTTTATTAAACCACCTATTATTCCAGATGTTCCTTGGGCTTTCCTATTTTTTCCATAGTGCCTTCAAGTTCATTTATTTTCTTCATTTAAAAGGTTTTCAAAATACTGCCTCCATTGTTCCAGTGTCTTTACATTTTCAGCTTTGATTTCTCCATTTTCATCTTTTATATACTTAGTCATTTTACATCTTTCCTCAGCTTCTTTGGTGTCCTAAATATTTTCTCTTCACTCTGTTGTGTTGCAATTCTGATTCCTTGGATGTGTCTTGTAGTGCAGCAAATATGGTAGATACTTTCAGGCTAGAAACCTAATCAAATGAGAAAAAAGGGGCTACAGTAGCTATATATGAACTTCATAGCAAATCCATACTTTTTATGAAGGACCCACAATATTATTATTCATGTTATATTGCTCTTTGTCCTTTCAGAAACCAGAAACTCTTGATGTAAGTCAGCTTTACTGTAAATGTTGTGATCTCAGTTTTACATCAGAGCAACATGCCCAACAGCACTATATGGGAAGGAATCACCAACGAGTTTTGCATGGACTTAAACCATTAAAAGCTGGTTATTACAATAAGGACACTGGGAAATGGCAGAGAACGTAAGTTTCTTAATTGTTAATTATTGCGGTGTTGCTCTCAGATGATGAAGGTAAAGTGCATGAAAACCAAAACAACTGAAAGCCATTCAGGTTTCAGTACATTGCTATATGCTCTTCATTTCATTTGCTAGAGCAGTTTGAAGCCAGCAACAAAACTTTATTAGAATATTAGTGTTTTTAATTAATGTATGTTAGTTAATATGTTAATATATGTCAGAAAACCAGCTGATTTCCTTGACAAGAATACACTGATTGACTAGGCTACAGAACTTAGCTTTAAATAAATTACTCATAAGTCCTTTGTAGGTACAGTACTTTTGTATACCTAGTGAAGAAACTTCAGTATTAATCTTTTGTTAAAGCATACTCAACAGCATCATTTGTCAGTATAGTAGTATCTTTAGTGAAGTTTAACATTTTGTATAATTGGATAAAATGTTTTATCTATTATGGTACTCATGTTATTCAAGATATAAGGTTGTTATTTTAAATAATTTTCGAGCCTGAATGTTTATCGGTATTCTGTATTTTCATGTTAAGTCCTCCTGATCCTAGAGTGGCAGCAGAGAGAATAGGGCTGAATCTTGACCCACCATCAGATGATGAAACCAATGGAACTTCAAAGAAACCTGAAGAGCCATCACCAGTTAAAGAGAAAGAAAGGTGAGGAATTTTTACTGTTTTGAATATTCAAAATTACGTTTTTATTTCAAAATGTAGCCAAATTTTGTGTCCTTCGTTGGAAATTCATAGTATGGGTGTAAAAGGGTTGCCATATGTTGAAAAACAGCTCTTCCTGAATTTCCAAAACAAATAATCTCAGGTGCAATATATGTTGTTATTCTTATAAATTGGCTAATGAAATTACATGGATGGTCTGGTAAAACTTCCCAGTTAGAGATTGAAGGTGAGGCATTTTGAAAAGCATATAATTGCCATGTGATTTCCATAGCAGTAAAACACAATGAAGATCAATTGATTGTTTTATAACATTGTGCCTGAAACCCAGAAGATAATTCAGTTAATTAGGTAAATTATGAGTGCTGAAGAAACTGTTGCACTATATGTAATGCCTTTTTTCAAACAAAGAAGAGTTGTTGATTGCCTCATAACAGTCGGTTAAAAAGTATCGGGACTAAAATGAGCTGATAACAGTTATGGTGAAGAGCATCAACATTCCCCTTACCTGTAAGAAAGTCACTAATATCTGAGCGATAGAAATAGTTGTGTGAACTGTCATCTCTTATTGTTACTAGTTATGAGAGGCTGGTGTCACATACCCAATGAAGGTGGCGGCATAAAGAGCAATCATCAGTTGACATCTCAACTGGTGAATAATTGGACCCATGAGAAAATAATGGCTTGCACCTCCACTAAAGTTGGGCACCTCTCAAGTACAACTGGGGAGGATGACCACTTACTACAAGGAGAAGAGGTAATAGTATCTTCCTGGCCTGAGGAAAAAGCTAATTCCTTGGCATATTCTCCAGCAGGTTTGGGGAGCTTTAGTAAATCTACTTATGGATGGATTTAAACAAGCTATTGAGCCTCTCAAACTTTTCCACTTCTTTCCTTGACTTTGACAAAGAAGTCCGTGTGCAAGGACTTCAACAAATACTTGGACAGGGTTTTGTGGCCCTTGATCTGTACCGTATAACCTCTTTTGGAATTCTACAGCAAGCACTGAGTGACAGTTAATTATGTCAATTTTAATCAAACTTTACTTGGTATCTTTTTTAAAAAAACTTCTAGCTAGATATATTTTCCAGTCTTTATGAGTTTGTTATACTGTATGTTGCCATACGAATCATATGTAGCAGTTTCTTTTGGGAACTGCAGCTCTTCAGTTCGTATCCATGAGTGAAGTGTGCTATCAGAGGCACATTGATGAGAATACTGCATTGTATGCAGAATTAAACATGTAAAAATTAGTGATCTAATATCTTTTGGAGAACCATTAATGTAGGTTTTTGGAAGTTAGCGCAAGAAAAAAAATTACAGTACTTAATGTTAAAAGTATATATGTACTGTAGCACCACATTCAGGTAGTCATCAATTGGCTTTCACTTTTTAAGGTTATGTATTATGTGTACTAAATATATGATGTAAGTTGTATAAGCTTAATTAAAACAACCTTTATGTTTAACAGATACTTTTGTGGCTTATGTGGTGTCTCAGCAACATCAAAGGAGCAGCTTGATGGCCACATGGTGGGACAACGTCATATGAAGAATGTCAGAGCTACTACCAAAAAAGCATCTTCATCTTCGACTGGTTAGTTAATGGTTCTTATACATAAAGTACTCATGATTCTCTGTATCAGACAACACTTAGTGTTATCTCTAACTCCAAAGCTTTTATGAACTTTTTCTAACAGCATATCTTATGATACCAGAATACTTGCTGTTGTCACAGCTAAAAGTGTGATTGAATACCAATGCTTTGTCAAG
>NC_087212.1:7675191-7719265 GCF_015104395.2 Macrobrachium nipponense
CTTGACAAAGCATTGGTATTCAATCACACTTTTAGCTCTGACAACAGCAAGTATTCTGGTATCATAGGATATGCTGTTAGAAAAAGTTCATAAAAGCTTGGAATTAGAGATAACACTAAGTGTTGTCTAATACACAGAATCATGAGTACTTTATGTATAAGAACCATTAACTAACCAGTCGAAGATGAAGATGCTTTTTTGGTAGTAGCTCTGACATTCTTCATATGACGTTGTCCCACCATGTGGCCATCAAGCTGCTCCTTTGATGTTGCTGAGACACCACATAAGCCACAAAAGTATCTGTTAAACATAAAGGTTGTTTTAATTAAGCTTATACAACTTACATCATATATTTAGTACACATAATACATAACCTTAAAAAGTGAAAGCCAATTGATGACTACCTGAATGTGGTGCTACAGTACATATATACTTTTAACATTTACTGTAATTTTTTTTCTTGCGCTAACTTCCAAAAACCTACATTAATGGTTCTCCAAAAGATATTAGTTTGAATTTTGGCCTAGCCTAACTCCTTTCTTTCTCTATAAAAATGAATAATCTACCCACCTGTACGCTTTCTCCAACTCCAGTACACTCCAGAAATCACCTTAAAACACCAGCACCACAAGACTTACGACCCAAAAACAACTCCTACCAGACAGAGAGCTCTCCCCTACCAACCACACACCACCAACACGTGCTTTCTCCTGCCCCGTGTTATTGTTTACATCCTGCCGACGCCGCCGCCATCTTGTCTATGACGTCACAGCCTATGACGTCACAACACAACTTAAATACATCAACAGACACCTTCTAGAATCTACCACATGTTGTCTATATATAGGACACCCACCATATTTCAACAATGCATAAAATACCCATAACAATTATACAATATATAATCACACTTATCTATACCCATAACAATTATACAAATATAATCACACTTATCTCTTTCTCCCTCCCTCCGACTGTTTCCTAACCTAGTATTCCCTCTTAATTTCCTTCGTCCTCCAACTCTTTACCCTCTACATAATTTCTAATACATTCCCCTGAAACTCCTGCTTTAGTTAATACATCAGCCACTTGCTCCTTTCCTTTTATCCATCTCACCTCCTTTATTTCCCCGGATTCAATGGTTTCCCTTATTGCAGCAATATCTATTTTTAATCTCTGCTACTTACACCAGTGCTCGATTTGATGGCGGTCATTAGTGTTTTACTATCAGTGTTAACCAAGGCTTCTAAATTTCTCCCTCCTACTACCTCTTCCCACAAATGCTTGAAATATATCAATCCTTCTACAGCTTCCCCAACACTCAGGGCTTCAGCCTCAATGGTGGGATTTTGCCACATCTCCTGGATTTCCTAGACTTCCACCATATGGGACTTCTCCTCTTCCCATCTGTCAAAGAAATAATATAACCCAGTTGAGTATGGCCATCTTCTATGTTTCCAAATGAAAGCGTCTGCATAGGCTTCCCAATAATAACCCTTTCTTCTTTCCATCTCACTTATTGTAACTTCGCCCATCATGCTCTTAGTTTTTCTCACAATTTTAATAAGTTTCTTCATATCCTGAGGTTGTTCCTTCTTTAAATGCTTTACTTAATTCGCTTAATTATCATATGATATTTCTGGCATCGTGTGTAGTGATACCCAATTCAGCTGTCCTACCACTGATCTGTACTCTGTTAACTCTTTTTGTTCTAGCACTCTATTACCCGTATATCTTCTAGCCTCTGGTTCTCTTATGGAATTTATATTACTGCCACTGATTAAGGGAAAATCTATTCTCCTTCTGCTCTATTACTACTCCTATATAACTTGAACCTTTTACTCTCTTGTTCTCCTACTTGCAATTTCCCTTTCAATCTCCCAATCGTTTCCTTTAAGAATCCTTCAGTTCCTCCGTAGCAAAAAATCATCTACTGTGTACACAAAATGCCTTCCAATTTATTGTTCTTTTTCCAAAAGAATATATTAGGTTCTAGTCTACTTCTCTCACCTTGAAGCTCCCTCACTACTTTCACCACTCTACAATACCATCGCTTTTGCTGCATCCTTGAGCCATAGACTGTTTTCTTCAACTTCCATAATCCCCTCCAACCATTTCTTCCCTTGGTGGCTTCAAGTACACTTCTCTTTGTATTCTCGTCACCTTGTAAATATGCAGTTTTGACATCCAATGTATAACAATTCCAATTTTTCACCTTTATTATGGTTAGACAGAATTTTAAAATTTCAGCATTGCATGTGGGAGCATCCTTCCCACTCAGCCATTTCTTCTTCAAAACCCTCTAGCTACCAATCTTGCTTTACATATCCTTTCCCCCCTTTATCTTTTCAGTTACTATCCATCTTGTAGATATAGCTTTTTGTCCAACATCATTTACCTCCTCATATACCTGGTTATCTCTCCAACTTAGAAGTTCTTTTTCTTTAGCTTCCATTATTGCTTTCTATTTTCAAATCCAGCAACACCTCCTCTTCATCTTCAATTTTTTCTACCTGACTATAATCCCTCAAGTTAACCCACCCTTTGTCACCTGACTGTGAGTCTCGTATATTGTACGAATCAGCCCATGCTTGGCTTGATCTTTTTCCTGCAAGACCTAAAATAGTCCATTCTTCTACTTTGTCCTGTATCATTGTTTATAGCCCTAACTCTATTTCCCTTTTTGAATTTTGGTATCTCTTCCATTAACTCGCTTTCTATTGACCCACTTTGCCCGTTATCTTCCACTGTTTCCTCTATCACCTCTCTTTCTATAGTCTCTTCTGTGTCTGCATTCCTTCTCTCACCCATTATCTCCTCTCCTTCCAGCCAATCTACTTTCCCTTCATTTGGGCCATCTGACCTACCTTTCACCCCATGGGATTTATCTATTCTAGCCGATATCTCTTCTGTATCTGGTGATCGTCGTTGAATCCTTGTCACATGTATCCTAGCTACTTCTCTTAAAGAATCCCCATGTTTGACTATTATTGTTTTCCCCGATACTCCCACTACCTGAGCAGGTCCTCTCCATTCATTTTCATTTTCCTCTTATAGAATACCTCATCTCCTACCACTGCTTCTTCAAATTTATGTTCTCTGATGTTTTGTTTAGCGCTATTCTTATTTTATTACAGGACTCATTTTTTATAAATGCTTCTCTGGCCTTGTGCATTGCATTCAGTGTGTCCCTTACCATACCCTCTTCCATCCCTTTTTCTCTGCTTGCAGGACTAGAACTTTCTTCTCCTATTAGGTTAGGCAGTGAAGGGTTTTTTTCCAAATACTAATTGGTTTGGAAGAGAACCTCCATTATTCATTAAACAGTTCCTAGCACTCACTACACCCATTTCAAAGCTAGGGACCAATCTACTTCCTCTTCCTCCATCATCTTCCTTACACTTCCCTTGATCATGCCTACGGTCTTTTCACATAATCCGTTGCTCCACGGAGATTCTGATGCTGTGGCTAATACTTTAATATTCCATTTTTCTGCCATCCTCCTTATCTTTTTTCATTTTGAAATTCTCCCCATTATCTGACAATATTTTGGAGGGTGCTCCAAATATAGCAAAACCAGCACTCAAAAAAGTATCTTTATTATAGTTTCTGGTTTCTTAATTTTTTCTTTTATCAACAGGCCGGGCCTGACAATATCTCGTTGCCATATCCACTATACCAAGAACTTTCTCTCTTCTATCTCTCCCACATCCATCGCTACGACTTCATTGAACGTTTTACTCCAAGAAAAGCCTACTACCGGTTTGGCGGGGTTTCTTTTGTATTTTTTACAAACCTCACAATTTTAATCAGTTCCGTTAGTAACTTTCTTATTTCCTCTTTTTCTTTTCGGATTACCCATTAACTCAGTTGTGGCTTCCTCTGTTAGCATTCCATATTTTATCTCCACTTCCATGACCAAACTGTAAATGTAATTTCTTCATTGTGTTAATTAATTTTCCCTCGGATTCTTTCCCTTCCAACCCTCCAGTAATAATTCTTCTACTTCCTCCTCCTTATAGGCACTCTTAAATTGACCCTGTTCGTCTTCTCTTAAACTCTACTTTCATTCCCCTAATACTTCTACTATGACACAATTTTCTTTCAAATTTAGGGTCATACCCATTTTACTCATGGTTTGCTTACCTATCAGCCAGGGTATATCACCTTGCAGAATTTCCGTCTTCAAAAAAATAAAAAAATTTCTTTCTTTTTTAGTATCACAGGTATTTCTATTATTCCTCTGGACTTATAAGATGTCTCACCAAAATTAAACACTTTATTAGACTCTGTCCTAGTGTCCTCATTCTCCTCAACTCTTCCTGACTCAAATCCATGACAATACGTGCTAGTCACAATTCCCCGCAAACTGTTGATTTACACCCTGTGTCCAAAATTGCATCAACCACCTCCCATGATGCTTCCACTATTTTATTAACTTCTCCTACATAAACCTCTTCTTCTTCTGTCCCATTTTCTGTTTTTACCTTATTTCTTCTAGTCTTGTTTCAGTTTTCTTCCTATTATGAAAATTCTGAGGACAATCCCTAGCCCATGCCATTCTGAGCTGCATATTGCACATACTGTTACCTTCCCTTCTTTGTTTATAGGATTTCTACCACCCCTTCCTCGGTTCCATCTTCCCCGATATCTTTGGTTTTCCCTCCCTCTCCCAGAACTGGCATTGCCTTCTGACGAACCCCACCATTTCCCGTTCCTCTTTAGTCCCTAATCCCTCAAATAGTCTTTTCATTGTTTGCGACACTGTTCCGTACTCTAGCTTTTCTTGCCCACAAGCCTGATAATACCTTTATTTGTTTTTGTTTTTTTATTTTCCGTGAGATTTGCTTGCTCTATTACATGATACCCCTTGACTTCGCCCTTCAAAAGCGCGCCTTTCCCCATTGCTCTTTCACACTCAGATGCTGCCTTCTCGTATCTAATTAAATAGTCCGCCATATTTTCACTAGATTCTCTTCTTATTAGAAGGTATCTTTTTATTCTACCGTAATTCTCCATTACCGAGTCTTTTAGATAGGCTTTATCTAGTTTCTCTAGGATTAACTTTGGACCCTCTGTACCAGTAAGTTTATCTTTATCTAATGCTTCCACTAGCTCTCGGGCTTTCCCTTTTAAGCTCATTCTCATTTCTATCGCCGGGTATTTGTATCTTCTCCATACAACAATAGCCAATCTTCGGCTTGACCTTTCCATTCTTTGTATTCTTCTTGTATCCCGCTAAACCTAGGACATTCCCTTCTCCATCTAGTAGTCTCCCTTTGTTCACTGTCGGATCCAGGCATCTTTGATCAACCACGCTCTGCTACCAGTTTGAATTTTGGCCTAGCCTAACTCCTTTCTTTCTCTATAAAAATGAATAATCTACCCACCTGTACGCTTTCTCCAACTCCAGTACACTCCAGAAATCACCTTAAAACACCAGCACCACAAGACTTACGACCCAAAAAACAACTCCTACCAGACAGAGAGCTCTCCCCTACCAACCACACACCACCAACACGTGCTTTCTCCTGCCCCGTGTTATTGTTTACATCCTGCCGACGCCGCCGCCATCTTGTCTATGACGTCACAGCCTATGACGTCACAACACAACTTAAATACATCAACAGACACCTTCTAGAATCTACCACATGTTGTCTATATATAGGACACCCACCATATTTCAACAATGCATAAAATACCCATAACAATTATACAATATATAATCACACTTATCTATACCCATAACAATTATACAATATATAATCAATTAGATCACTAATTTTTACATGTTTAATTCTGCATACAATGCAGTATTCTCATCAATGTGCCTCTGATAGCACACTTCACTCATGGATACGAACTGAAGAGCTGCAGTTCCCAAAAGAAACTGCTACATATGATTCGTATGGCAACATACAGTATAACAAACTCATAAAGACTGGAAAATATATCTAGCTAGAAGTTTTTTTAAAAAAGATACCAAGTAAAGTTTGATTAAAATTGACATAATTAACTGTCACTCAGTGCTTGCTGTAGAATTCCAAAAAGAGGTTATACGGTACATCAAGGGCCACAAAACCCTGTCCAAGTATTTGTTGAAGTCCTTGCACACAGGACTTCCTTTGTCAAAGTCAAGGAAAGAAGTGGAAAAGTTTGAGAGGCTCAATAGCTTGTTTAAATCCATCCATAAGTAGATTTACTAAAGCTCCCCACACCTGCTGGAGAATATGCCAAGGAATTAGCTTTTTCCTCAGGCCAGGAAGATACTATTACCTCTTCTCCTTGTAGTAAGTGGTCATCCTCCCCAGTTTTACTTGAGAGGTGCCCAACTTTAGTGGAGGTGCAAGCCATTATTTTCTCATGGGTCCAATTATTCACCAGTTGAGATGTCAACTGATGATTGCTCTTTATGCCGCCACCTTCATTGGGTATGTGACACCAGCCTCTCATAACTAGTAACAATAAGAGATGACAGTTCACACAACTATTTCTATCGCTCAGATATTAGTGACTTTCTTACAGGTAAGGGGAATGTTGATGCTCTTCACCATAACTGTTATCAGCTCATTTTAGTCCCGATACTTTTTAACCGACTGTTATGAGGCAATCAACAACTCTTCTTTGTTTGAAAAAAGGCATTACATATAGTGCAACAGTTTCTTCAGCACTCATAATTTACCTAATTAACTGAATTATCTTCTGGGTAGTTTCAAGGCACAATGTTATAAAACAATCAATTGATCTTCATTGTGTTTTACTGCTATGGAAATCACATGGCAATTATATGCTTTTCAAAATGCCTCACCTTCAATCTCTAACTGGGAAGTTTTACCAGACCATCCATGTAATTTCATTAGCCAATTTATAAGAATAACAACATATATTGCACCTGAGATTATTTGTTTTGGAAATTCAGGAAGAGCTGTTTTCAACATATGGCAACCCTGTTACACCTATACTATGAATTTCCAACGAAGGAAGACACAAAATTTGGATACATTTTGAAATAAAAATGTAATTTTGAATATTCAAAACAGTAAAAATTCCTCACCTTTCTTTCTCTTTAACTGGTGATGGCTCTTCAGGTTTCTTTGAAGTTCCATTGGTTTCATCATCTGATGGTGGGTCAAGATTCAGCCCTATTCTCTCTGCTGCCACTCTAGGATCAGGAGGACTTAACATGAAAATACAGAATACCGATAAACATTCAGGCTCGAAAATTATTTAAAATAACAACCTTATATCTTGAATAACATGAGTACCATAATAGATAAAACATTTTATCCAATTATACAAAATGTTAAACTTCACTAAAGATATTACTATACTGACAAATGATGCTGTTGAGTATACTTTAACAAAAGATTAATACTGAAGTTTCTTCACTAGGTATATACAAGTACTGTACCTACAAAGGACTTATGAGTAATTTATTTAAAGCTAAGTTCTGTAGCCTAGTCAATCAGTGTATTCTTGTCAAGGAAATCAGCTGGTTTTCTGACATATATTAACATATTAACTAACATACATTAATTAAAAACACTAATATTCTAATAAAGTTTTGTTGCTGGCTTCAAACTGCTCTAGCAAATGAAATGAAGAGCATATAGCAATGTACTGAAACCTGAATGGCTTTCAGTTGTTTTGGTTTTCATGCACTTTACCTTCATCATCTGACAGCAACACCGCAATAATTAACAATTAAGAAACTTACGTTCTCTGCCATTTCCCAGTGTCCTTATTGTAATAACCAGCTTTTAATGGTTTAAGTCCATGCAAAACTCGTTGGTGATTCCTTCCCATATAGTGCTGTTGGGCATGTTGCTCTTGATGAAGTAAACTGAGATCACAACATTTTAAGCAGTAAAAGCTTGACTTACATCAAGAGTTTCTGGTTTCTGAAAGGACAAAGAGCAATATAACATGAATAATAATATTGTGGGTCCTTCATAAAAAGTATGGATTTGCTATGAAGTTCATATATAGCTACTGTAGCCCCTTTTTTCTCATTTGATTAGGTTTCTAGCCTGAAAGTATCTACCATATTTGCTGCACTACAAGACACATCCAAGGAATCAGAATTGCAACACAACAGAGTGAAGAGAAAATATTTAGGACACCAAAGAAGCTGAGGAAAGATGTAAAATGACTAAGTATATAAAAGATGAAAATGGAGAAATCAAAGCTGAAAATGTAAAGACACTGGAACAATGGAGGCAGTATTTTGAAAACCTTTTAAATGAAGAAAATAACGAACTTGAAGCAGCTATGGAAAAAATAGGAAAGCCCAAGGAACATCTGGAATAATAGGTGGTTTAATAAAAACAACGGGAGAGCTAATCATCCATGAATTTCTAAAAATATAAGAAAACCTGATAGATGAAGAGGTAGAATCAAAAGTGTGGGTAAAGAGCCACACAGTGACTGTATACAAAGGAAAAGATGTTGCACCGTAATGTGGACATTTTCGAAATAAGACTATCCAAGTTGATATGGAAATGTTTGAACTTTTTACAATCAATAACTGTCCTTTGGACTCCATGCCAGAGATCAACAAAAGAAGCTCTTAAAAATGAGACAACAAAAGAAGCTCTTAATAATGAGACATCTACAAGAACAGTAACATGCAAAGAGAAAGAGTTCACCTGGAAGACTCATTAAGCTTGTGATGTTTCTCTACCTCAGGGACATTGTGATTTTGTTAAAACTAGAATGAGATTAATGATGCAAGAATCTGGCATAAATTAAGTGCAATACTGGATAAAAAAAAAAATTTGATGGAACACCAAGTCACTATTTACTGTTAACCATCTGTATTTGAATGAAAATCCTTTACACTACAGCAGCTGTTAGTAAACAAAATAATTGAATAGTTTTGTGTGGGACTAACATGTGTTTGGTGTTCAGTTGCCTTGTATTTATCTAATTTTATTAAGTTATTATATAAAGTGCTGCTCTATATATAGGATATTTTATTCTGTAGAACAATAAATTAAGAGGCTTTCTGATTAAATTACAGAAGGAAAATATTTAGTCAGGATTTTTTTCACAAAATTATTTTCTTAAGAACTTGCGAATAAGATTTTTGATGTAAGGAAACTGAAGTTAAAAAATAAGACCTCAGAGGTTAAGCGATATCTTCTTTGTTCAGCCCAGATACGCTACACAAACAAATCTTCATCTATGTATTTCAGTACTCTAATTCTCCTTACTTATTACTGATTTCCTTACTGCTTATTGTTACATATACTACATACTTTTCTCTGCAGTTTCAGTAACTATCAGTTTCACAATAAACGAGTTCCTCCTACTTCTTTGTCTCAAAATTTCACTAATAATTCAATATAATGTCTTTTTCTACTAGTACAAAGTTACGATCTTCAATACTTGTATTTTTCTTAAATGAACATCTTTAGCTTGCTTAACTTCCTTTGACCCCTGCAATATATAATTTTATTACTTATGTCACAATCAAATAAAAACATTATCCAGATGGATGACATTAATCCTATAGAGTAGTAAGAGACACTGCATGCAAAAAAATAGTCAAAATTAGTTTACTTACCCTTTTGGAAGGAGAGATGTCAATTTTGGGCAGCTTGGCTGCAGATTCTCCATCTTTACGTGCAGATTCAATAAGATAGTGCTTGACTTTTTTTCTTATGAGGCTTTCCTTCATAGTGATTTTTTGACTGTATTCTTGAATTGAGCTGAAAAAAAAAAAAAAAAACAAATATGAGAGGGTACTATACAGCTTCGTTTCATTATACAAAGTGGGGGCCCAAAAACAGGGTAGCCTGAAGTTTAGCTTTCAAATAAGCTACCTTATGCCTAGGACAGGAACTCTAAGTGGCAAATTTCCCCAAGGGTCAGCAGTTTAAGACTACATAGTACGTATTCAACTATCACTGATTTTCTTGATTTGTATGATGTACCAAAGCCAAGCTTATAGCTTAATATCTAGAAATATACATAAGTCTGATGTGCCTCAACAGTTAGACATGGTGGGCACTCAAATAGAAGTCAAGTTAGGTATCTAGTTATTTGTCAAACATTACTGGTCTCAGCTGTGAGTGTTTGAGACTCTACCAAAATAGGAAGGCCATGATATATGAATCCTCATTCATGAGTTAAACTATTCCTAAAATGTTGTGTGATATGTACAAGATTATTTTGCCAGTAATGAGCTACCAATATGAATAGTACTTGTACAGTGTGTGAATCCATGTACTATGTGTATATATAATATTCTGTCCTTAACACATAATGGAATGCTGGCACCACAACTATATGCAGACTCATGATTATATCAAGTAAAAGGTAATGATGCTGGTACTAGTTAATTGTATCTTTGCAACTACTTGCCCTACCAAGAACTTTTTATGAATGGAATTTGTGATAACTCTTCAGTGAAACAAAAGTTAAACTAGTTGACACATCTAATAACTATTATATTTACAATATGGAAGCAATCTTTTCATGAACATGCTGTAATAAATTTGGGATGTTACATTGTGCATTCTAACCTCAGTAAGAGCGCAGTCATGGTCAGACATGCAGTTTTATGCCCTTTTGATGTTGTTTCTTGGCCACATGGAAATGATACTGCTGGATATCCATGAGATTAAAGTCACAAGAATAAAGGTGTGTGCATCATGGCCTTTATAACCCCAGTTAGGGGAATTAACATCCCTCCTGTAAAAATCTGTTCACACTGGGACTATAAAGGTAATTGGGGACCTTAATTGGTCTAACCAGGGTCTGGGTCTGCATGATGAGCTTTACTGACAACTATGGTGAGTACTAGTCACCAGTGTTAACTTGTGTAACTCGTAACTCACTAGCCTGATGACTGATACAATGGGACTTCTTTATGTGAGATCTTTAAATTAAGCTGGACTAAGTGCCTTAACCATTCCAGTCACTAGACCACCACTGCAAGTCCTCTCTGTCCTAAAAGCCAGAGCTGTGATATGTGATATTTTGCTCAGTATGCAGCATGTGAAGTTAATATTCATGCTACAATACTCATTCTAGTGTTTTTTAAAGCAAAATACTTGAACTTTAAGGCTGTATGTTTATAAAAAGCAAATAAGTAAAGCATGAGGTCAAAATGACAATTCAAAAATTGGCAAAAATGATGCATAAGTGTCACACGAATCTGGGGATGGATTTTAGATGGTACATCATAGGTGAAGCAAAGGGTTAATATATGCCCTTTATTACGCTTTCATACAATCTAAAAGCCCTACTTCAGGAGTTTCACTGGCACATGTGGCAAGTCTTTCTCAAAGTTTATGATCAGATCATAAGATTTAGGCTTCTCTTCTTCAAAACCCTCCCTCACTGGTAGCTCATGGTTATGGTAGCTCCAGGGGATCCCTAGTGACTCCCACCCTCCAGGTAGCAAGTTCAGGCCTCATTAAGGCCATGACTGACTTTCATTACCATGACCTTACTGTTCCTGTGAACTAAGGAAGGGGGGTTGAAGGGGTACATATGTCAACCTACTGAGACATCAGCATCTACTTCCTCACTCCTTTAGGTCCCACTAAGTGAAGACAGGATTTGGATGCTGATCACATGTTCCATGTATATTCGATCTTAGGCTTTGACCTGTCCTTTTATCTCTATACTGCTAATTTGTAACCTTTAAAGCTAATCTACATTGCCTGGGGGATACTGAAAGCCTTTTTCAGTTCTTAGAATCATTATAAAGACAGCATTAGAAGAAGAGTGGCAAAATGGAAATACAGCCCTTCACTGCTACTAGGCAAAGAAAATAGCCAACTCAGCCTGTTACCAATTACTTTTTGCAACCCTGTGCAGTCCGGAGATTTTCCAAGCACATGCCAGTGACTGTCCCAGTTTTTGTTGCTGACTAACTTACATGAATGTGAATTTTAGATTGTGATGAAATCTCATCATCTGATATTACTACAGGCAGTCCCCGGGTTATGACGGGTTCGGGTTACGACGTTCCGAGGTTAAAGCCCTTCTCAATTATATTCATCAGACATTATTTCCAGGGTTATGACGCCTACAAGGCTCATCTGGCTGATGAAATATGACACCAAAAATGCAAAATAATCAATATTTGAAGGTTTTTTTTATGAAAAATGCAATAAGAATGCAGTTTACATAGTTTTCAGTGCACCCAAAGCATTAAAAGTAAGGTTTTCTTAAGATTTTTTATGATGTTCCAGCTTACGACGATTTTCGGCTTACGACGCGTCTCAAGAACGGAACCCCTGTCGTAACCCGGGGACTGCCTGTACACCCTTCCCAAAAAATGTGTAATGAAATCTTATCACTTGAGATTACTACAGCCTTCCCAAAGAATGCAAATTGGCTTAGATCTAAAGGCTTCATACTTTTTCCAAACCCAGACTAATGAGAAGAGACCAGTGGATGATTAATGCCCCTGGGCTATAAACAAAAATAACAAGAATTTATAAAACTTGCAAAGCACTTGAGAACTCTGCAAAAGACTATGGTCTAGTAAACATGGATGACTGTTAGATGATAATTACCATAGAAGTCTGTACTACGTATTATTAGCCAATCAAAAGTCGGAAGATGGAAGTGCAGCAAATCATCTTTCAAATCCAGGGAAACCATATAATGGAGCATACAGCCATGGTTACAAGGATGAGTCTATAAGTAGTCAAGAGAACCTGCACTAGATATTATCTTGATTATTATCAAGATTCAACATCATTAATTTTTTATTTATTTAATGCTATTTCACTCCTCAGTGTTAAAAAACACTGCCAATAAGGAAAAATGTTTTCCTCTTGTGGCAACTTGTAGGTAATACTCTACTTAGTCATTTCTTTTGCAGCCTCCCAATGGTGCAACTACACACCATTCTGCCATTCATTTATTCACTTTGGAACACTTTCCATATAGCTATCCAATTTCTTCATGCAAACCTTCCAGGAAAGTACTCCCATCTTCTTCTTTGGCACAGTTTACTCTCCTCCTACCACAGATTAAAGAACATGTAGAATATGGGTTTGTGTCTGAGCAGGAACGCAAGTTTAGCAATATCAATGTTCACAACTAATTGTTAATTTGTACTAATATTTACTTCAAGGAAATAAACACAATGAAAATAGTATTTCACCCATTAAAATCATACACAGAATATCTCAAAAATGTTAAGACTACATCTGCAGAGTACTAGTTCGGTTATATAAATGACTTACCTTGACATCACAAAGCTTACAATGGTTGTTTTGAAATTTTTCAACCAGCTCTGAAGGAAGATTAGGATCTAACTCAACTGGTACTGAAAAGCAGAATATATATATATGTCAGCACTATCCACACAGAAGAAAATTATGATTATAGTAGTATGTATACACTATTTTCATAAAGGTAAAATGTAAGCACAAATATGAAACAACAGCAAGAAATGTAATACCAAAATTGTACATAAGTCAAAGCTCAGAAATAGTGATAAACTTATATAAAAAAGATTTTGCCAAATAAAAATAATAAAATAAATAAAAGATGACACATATAAAAAGTTAAAATGAAGAAAAAAATAAAAAGGAAAAAATTAGCTACCGTACAGCCAATATTATTAAGCATACTGTTCAAGTACTGTATCATTTTAATAATTATTATTATTATATTATATTATCATTAGTATTGGCATTAATATGAAATCTACTGGTTTCATTTTTAATATTAAGCCTCAGAAACTTGTACACTTCTAGATTTCTATACACCTTTTTAATATTACTTTATGCATTTAATCTAAACAGGTAATAGCATATTGTAAGAAATTAACCTTCTTGGATTGGATTCAAATTCATATTACAATAAAATGAGGTAGCCATAAATATTATACCCATGAAAGACATCATAGTTTACATCTACCTCACCCTAACCTAACATACAAGGGCTCAGCTCTCACCAAAAAAGGTTCCCGCTCCTTTTATCTACTTCCTGTTTGGATTCAGCGCTTACAGTAGCAGAAAGTGGCCATTGATAGAGATTGCTAGCTAAAACGTAGTATCATCTAAGTATAGAAGATTATGTAAGCTATAATACTGAACCAGTGTTTATGTATGAACTTTGTATGTTGTATTCATGTTAACCTCTATACAAATCAAATCTAGTGTATTATATGCATAACAAAAGTTAAGCAAATCTGCACTCTCCCTCTCACCCATGAAGCTAATGATAGTCAAGTATAAACAATAAATTTACCATCTTACTTAGCAATAATGCATTTTTATTTTCATACAACTAATCACATACACAACTCAAATTTACAAATTTTTATAGTTTCAAGTCAGTAAAGTGTAGAAATTCCCCTTCCACTGATATTACTTTTGATTTTCGTGAGCAACAGATTTTACAGCGTGGTTTTTATTTAGTATGGTTTGCTATGGCCCCCCCCCCCCCCGTGTAGGCTTAAAGAGATGACACTGCCTGCAAGGGGAGACCCAACTTTCCAGGTTTCCCTACAGTGGAAAGGAAGTGAAGTTCACCACCAATGGGAAACCTAGCCCACTACCACAAGAAAGCTGAGCCCCCTGGATCCTTTAATGAGAAGCAAGGCTATAATAAGAAGTTAATGCTTCTTCCTTTGAGTGGTGGGGGGCACAAGAATAAGAACAGGCCAGTACCAAGCATAGGCCATGCTCATAATGGTCCACAGAAAGGGCATGAGCATGTCCCAGGATGTACCTGCTAGCTCTGAAGAACCAGTACAGCCTGTAGTTAAGGAAACTGTTGACTCTCCCCTTCAGGTTCCATGGAAACACATGCACTGGGGACTGGTCAAGAGCACACTTATTAGCAGATCCACCTGAACTGCCCATGATCACCTACTCCATCTTCCACCAATCATGAGGCATGGAAAGTAAAGAGGAGGAAGAAAAGAGGAAAAGAAGGAAGGTGAAGCCCAGTGGAGTTTCTTCAATCTCCAATAACTTCAAGTTATCCAACCTCTTCTGAACATACCACAAACAGAATCAACACAAGCATTCCAAATGGGATTGGAGCAGGACTGTCCATAGCAGCAACACAGAAACAGGAATAAAGCAGTGAAGACCAATAAAGCAATGAAGACTACCTGGACCAAAATATGTGAGGAACTTTATTCACTGATTATTACAGGCTTTAAAAAATTATTTTAAAATATGAAATTTTCATTATTAAAATGAAGTTTTATTGTATACTTACCGAACAATTATAGAGCCGTGATTTCCAAGAGCGGCAGGATACTAAATTCAAATTTAGCGCGTCGGCGTCGCCAACACTGGTGGTGATGACGTCATCTCCCTCCACTCGCGGGAGAACCAGGTACAACTGCCCAGGTGAATCCAATTCTTTCTGCCCGTCCGTCCACCTAAGGGGAGGAGGGTGGGTATAATCATAATTGTTCAGTAAGTATACAATAAAACTTCATTTTAATAATGAAAATTTCATTTTTATTGTAGTGTCTTACCGAACAATTATAGAGCTGATTACACATTTATGGGAAGGTGGGATTCAGTGGACCACTAGTATTTTTAAATGGTTACATTTATTGCAATACCAGTAAACACTCAAGGTGTCTGTTGTACCTTACCTTGTAAGAGAGCTACAGCAGACTGTTACTGCCTCTGGTCGGTGCTCTTCTTACTATTGTAGAGGAATTGGAATTTGACCAAAGTTAGCCTCTACAGGAGTGGAATCCTTCCGTAGTTCAAGCGAGTCAAGGCTGACTGACGGAGGATAGTAACAACAAAGATTGCCCTTGCCCTGGGCTAAGACCAGAAATTCAATCATACAAAACATTTGTCACCAACACCAGATTTAAAAACATATATACCCAACCATTGTAAAATCTGACCTAACAGACTGGTGAGTATCCCAGGTACTCAGTACCCCCAGCTTCCCTTGAACTCGACAACCTATTCAAGGTGAAAAGTTAGCATAGAGGAGACGACCCCTGTGCCGTTTCTCCCAACACCATGCCAGAAACCGCCACCGGACCTAACGTTTTACAATTCTCGAAAACCGTTTCTATCTCTTTGAGATAATGACTCGCAAAAACCGAATTCGATCTCCAGAAAGTGCTCTGAAGAATCGAAGCTAAAGATAAATTCTTTCTGAATGCTAAAGAAGTTGCCACTGCTCTAACCTCGTGAGCTTTAACTCTCAGAACGGAAAGATTGTCATTCTCGGACTGCGAGTGGAGCTTCCCTGATAAGCTCTCTAATAAAGAACGATATAGCATTCTTAGAAAGAGGACGAGAGGGATTTTGAACCGAGGTCCAGAGCTTAGAAGATTGTCCTCTAATACCCTTAGTGGCAAACAGATACTGCTTAATAGCCCTGACTGGACATAAGAGCCTTTCTTCCTCCTCATGTCTCCGAACCCAAATCAGATAAGTTCCTTACCACAAAACTCCTCGGCCAAGGATTAGAAAGGATTCTCATTTTTGGCTAGAAAGGTCAAAGATACCGGAAATACAGCATTGCCTTGAGAGAAACCGACTCTTGTTTGTTTCTTATTAGCGTGCCAATGTTCGCTGACACGCTTAGCAGAAGCTAGTGCAATAAGAAAAAGTGCCTTCTTAGTCAAGTTCCTGAGTGAAGCCGACTTCAAAGGCTCAAACGGTGGCCCCATGAGGAACTTAAGCACCACATCTAAGTTCCAAGCCACTGTATCTTGCGGGAGCTTAGTGGTTTATTCGAAAGGAACCCCTGTGTCAATAGGGGGGAGGTTCCGACAGATCTGAATTGGAGGAAATATCCAAACCTCGATGTCGAAAAACCGAAGAGAGCATGGCTCTATATCCTCTGATCGTCGAAGGAGCCAGTTTCTTAGAGTCTTTCCTAAGAAATAGAAGAAAATCTGCTATTTCCTGTTAAAGAGGTACGCAGAAGTAGACGACTTTAGCACTTCTACACCACTCTCTGAAGATTCTCCACTTCCCTTGATAGAGTTTGTTAGAAGACTCTCTCCTACAACGAGCGATAGCTTCTGCAGCTCTTCTTGAAAATCCTTTCGCTCTGACAAGATTCCGGACAGTCTGAACCCTGTCAGAGCTAGAGCGGACAAGTTTTGGTGGAACCTCTTGAAGTGAGGTTGTTTGAGAAGCCACTTCTCTGGAGGAAGAAGTCTGGGGAAGTCTACTAACAACTGGAGAAGGTCCGGGAACCACTCTTTCCTGGGCCAAAAGGGAGCGATTAACGTTAGTGTTACATTGCTGTGCGACATGAACTTGTTCAGCACCTCTCTTATTAGACCGAACAGAGGGAATGCATAAGCTTCCAGACCCGACCAATCCAACAGCATTGCGTCCACCGACCAAGCTAGAGGATCTGGGGACTGGAGAACAAAAGAGAGGAAGACGGTTGTTCCTTGATGTCGCGAACAGGTCTATTGACGGTCGTCCCAAAGGCGCCAAAAGTTTCTGACAAATCTTGTTGTCCAAAGTCCACTCCAGAGGTAACACTTGCTGTTGACGACTTAACTCGTCCGCCAGGACGTTCATCTTTCCCGGAAACAAATCTCGGGACTAGCTGAACCTTCGCTTAGTTTGACCACAGGAGGAGATCCTTGGCGTACTTCCGTATAGAGAGAAAGACTGAGTCCCCCCCTGTTTCCGCACGTACGAGAGAGCCGTGGGAGTTGTCGGAATGCACTGCCACTACTCGACCTTCTACTAAGCTCCGAAACTGTCTGAGCCCCAGGAAAATTGCTAACAGTTCCTTTACATTTATGTGAACTTCTTCTCCTTCTCCGACCAGCTCCTGAAGTCCGTTGATTTCCCAGTAGGGCTCCCCAACCTGTGTCCGATGCGTCGGAAAAGAACTGTAGGTTCGGGAGGATGGGTCGTAAATCTAACCCTTCTTCCAACCTTGCTCGAGAGAGCCACCACCTTAGGTCCTCTTTTATTTGATCTGTGACAGGAAAGGTAATCGAGTCTGGTTGTGTCTTCCTGCACCAAGAGGCTCTCAGGAAAAACTGCAGAGGTCTCATGTGCAGTCTTCCCAACGTCACAAATTTCTCACTGACGTCAATATGCGCAGGAGCCTCATCCAATTGATTGGCCAGAAACTTACCTTTTTGTCCAAGAACTCTGAACGTGTCCCAGAAGCCTTCGAACCTCTTCGGGACAGACTAAGCCCGAAAAACTTGAGCATTCAGAAATCACATCCCCAAATAAAAGGATGCTCTGAGATGGAACCAACTGGGACTTCTGTTTGTTGACCAGAATTCCTAACTTTCAGGCAAGATCCAGAGTTGTTCCAAGTCCTTCATGCACCGACTCTCTGATTCCGACCGGAGAAAAGCCAATCGTCCAGATAGAGGGAGATTCTTACTCCAATATGTGCAGCCAGCTTCCTATCGGATAGAACCCTGGTGAAAACTTGAGGAGCGGTCGCTAGTCCGAAGCAAAGCGCCCGAAACTGAAACACCTGCCTTCGAACATGAACCTCAGGTACTTCCGAGATTCGCGATGTATCGGAATGTGAAAATAAGCGTCTTGCATGTCCAGAGAGACCATCCAATCCCCCTGTCTGATGGACTCCAGAACCGACCGAGTGGTCTCCATATGAAATTTTGTTTTCTGGACATGCAAGTTCAGGGCGCTCACATCCAAAACCGGCCTCCAGCCCCTGATGACTTGGGAACTACAAAAAGGCGATTGTAAAAGCCTGGAGGAAAATCCCCTTCTATCTGTTCTATCGCTTCTTTGAGAACAAGCGCTTCCACTTCTGCGGCTAGCACCGAAATTTGTCTGAGCCCGGAGAGTATGCCTGGAAATGGAATTGGCACAGGTGAGAGCGAGGGAGGTGAAACGAGAGGAATACGATAGCCGAACTTGAGTACTTGCACTACCCAGGCTTCTGCTCCTCTGTTTTCCCATTCCTCCAAAACAGAGCCAGCCTGGCTCCCACTGGTGCATGAAGAACCGAGCTTTCATTTGGAAGGTTTGTTAACCCTTGGGCCCGAGGGCCTTAGAACTGGAGGTCGCAAATTCGACTTCGGCCGAAGAAAGAACGCTTGGGTTTTCGCCCTCGAAAAGGCACTTGGGCAGAGGAGAAACCGAAGGAACAGTCTCCACAGGAGCTTTAGGTCTCTTAGTAGACTGTGCCAGTAAATCCGAAGTAGATTTCTTATCTAGCGCAGACGAAATTGACAAACACTACATCGTCTGGAAAGAGGTTATCTTCACAAAAGGAGCAAACAAGAGAGCAGACTTCTGTTGGAAGTAACCCTTTTAGAAGCAAAGGAGCACCAAAGTTGCCTTTTCTTAAGGGTACCAAAGGCGATGAGCGAAGCTAACTCATCACATCCATCCCTAATGAATTTGTCCGCACAGGACAGAACACAATCCAATCCTCCGCTAAACTCCTGAGAAAGAGAAGGACAGTCTTCGATCTTGGCCGCTAAAGCGCCAATAGTCCAATCAAGGAAGCTAAAGACTTCCAAAAGTTTAAATTGATTCTTTACAACGTGGTCCAACTCAGGCGCTGTAAAGAAAACTTTCGCTGCGGCGAAAGCAGATCTTCTAGAGGAGTCGATTAAACTGGAGAAGTCTCCCTGGGAGGAGGCAGAAACTCCCAGAGAAGGAGCTTCCCCAGTTACATAAACCTATACCTCTTACGAAGCAACTTAGAGGGAGGGTAAGCAAAAAGAGCCTTCCACCCTAAGTCTCTTTTCATAGACAGCCATTTCTCCGTCTCTTTCAACGAATGTCTAACCGCTTTAGATAGAACAAGTTTTGGGAGGAGAGGGTCTGAAGTTTTCCTCCTCATCAAAAAAGTCGAAGTTGGGGAGCGCGGAGCCGCTTTCTCAAAATAATCGGATAAGATACCAGAAGAAATCTAAGGAGACGTGAATAACACGAGAGGTGATGTGAATCCTCCTCCTCTACTTCTTCTTCATTCTCCGATACCGCCGAAGAAGTAGACGGAACTACAACCGGATCTGAAGGTTTCGAACCACCCTTGGACTCATTCATCCAGTTGGGTTAAACATCTCTAACTGCTTGCGCAAAGGCGCCAGAGGACGAATAAAAAACAGTTAACGCAGGCTTGGAAGAGCCTAAATGTTCAGCAGGAGGCGGAAAAACTACTTGCGCCTCGCTCGGAGCCGCCGAAATTCGAGGCGAACAGGCACATTAGGCGTAACAGACGAAAAAGCGCCTAAAGAAACACCCTTAGAACTGCTAGCTACAGCGCTAAAACCACAATCTCTACTAGTAGATGGAGCCGAAAAAGGCACAGATTGAGGCGACGAACGAGCCGCTAACGGCCGAGGCGCAACCCTACTCTCAGGCTCCTTATACCGCTTGACTGGAGGAGGCGAAGAATCGGCGCCTGAACGCCTCTTTAAGGGACGCGAAACGGGCGAATCTCGCCAAGAGCGCCACGCGACCGGAGACGAATCGCTTGAATCATTCGAAAGGCGTCTGACCGCAACACCTTTCCAACGCTTAACCGAGCCCTGTTGAGGCGCAACAGGCTCAACAAGAGAGGCGCCTGTCTGTTGGGCAAATCCCGATCAACTCCCTTTGGACTTCCGGTATGTCTTCTCCCCGGTGCGGGGGAGCTGGACAGTGACCTTTGTCTAGGAGAACGTGTCAGGACAGACAGACGCACCCTCAACTACACTCTTACCTGAAGCCGCTTTCTCCAAAAACGTCTTAACTGAATTACCAAGTTGCAAACCGTATTCGCTAGTACCGAAAATTTCTGATCTAACCTCGATTCCAGACTGGCAATGGTGTCGGAAGAAACTACACGGGAAGCCGGAGAAGTGGGATTAGTAGGAGGAATAGGAGGTGTAGTTAAAGGAGACATAACAATTTGAGGAGAAACAGAAGGAACAGATGCATCGCAAGACGAAGCAGAGCTAAGTCTACTTTCCCTAAGCGCTGCTTTTTCTAATTCTGTCTTTAGCTAATTTTCTCGAGTATGAACTAAAAAACTTCCATTGAGAATCAGTCCAATCACTACACTTGTTACATGTTCAATCTGCTGAACAAACCTGTCCCCTACACTTAACACATTTAGTGTGAGAATCATACTCTAACTTGGATAATCTAGTTTTTACATCCTGAGATGCAAAACTAACTCCCGACGGACTAGAATCCGACATGGCAACGCCTAAATAAAAAGCAAAATAACAACAACGCCAAAAAAGAGTACTTCACCATTCCGAAGATCAAATCCACAAGAAAAAAGCGAAGCAAAGTCATCCAACCGCACCGACCACCGATGTTCACCGGACGCCGGCAGAAAAGAATTGGATTCACCTGGGCAGTTGTACCTGGTTCTCCCCGCGAGTGGAGGGAGATGACGTCATCACCACCAGTGTTGGCGACGCCGACGCGCTAAATTTGAATTTGAGTATCCTGCCGCTCGTGGAAATCACCAGGGTGGGCGGTGGGGGGTGGGGGCGGCATCTATAATTGTTCGGTAAGACACTACAATAAAATTCATTTTTACTATCAATTGACAACAAAAAAATCTCCTAAAATGTGGACTACTACTACACTTTTAGGAACAAAACAACATATACCATAATTTAGATAGATACGTATAGGTTTATTCTGTCTTAATTATGTAAAATTAGTTGAAGAACGGGGAGGTAGCAGAAGCAACTTGACCTAATATAAAAATTTTTATTATCCTGACCATAGGTTGATGGTCAGTGTTTCCTGGATCAAGGTTACTGAGCTCATTTGGTCTCTGGTCCCCAGTAACAATTGGGAAATGTTATTGTCATGATACAATAAAGTTGTTCATACTACCTGGCAGATATATATATAGCTGTATTCTCCGACGTCCGACAGAATTTCAAAACTCCCGGTCACACGCAGTGGGCGGCCAGGTGGTTAGTACCATTCCTGCCGCTGGGAGGCAGGAACCATTCCTATTTTCTATTCAGATTTCTCATACCACTGTCCCCTGAGGGGAGGTGGGTGGGTACTTAATTATATATATCTGCCAGGTAAGTATGAACAAACTTTATTGTATCATGACAATAACATTTTGTTCATGAAACTTACCTGTCAGATATATATATATATGAATCCATTGGAGGTGGGAAGGGACAGAATAGAAGGTTTTATTTTAGGAAACAAATTACATGCAGATGATTGACATCTTGGTTCCTTACCTGTTAGCATAGCTGACTTCGTGATTACTGTCACCCAACTCTGCTTCTGCTTTACTAGAGTCTCCAGCAAGGTAGTGACCTATATAGCTGGTGAGTTCTAGATGATCTGTCAACGGGAGCGTGACCACAATGTGACTAGACCATATTGACCATACTGTGAGGGCAACGAAGCTAAAAACCACCACCTGACCTAACCTATCGAAGTTAGTCCCATAACTTCTAGGCTAAAGAAAGGGTAAACGCGCCTCAAGCGACCAACCCTTCAACCATAAACCAACACCAAAATTAAAAGCACACCTATCCCTTTTCTATAGGATAGGATTCGTGCTGCTCCTGCCCCCAACAACATTTCTGCGGATATGGTATGGTCCTAGCGACGTCGCAGTTCTCATATGCCATCTTCACATCCCGCAGGTAATGTGAAGCGAACACAGAGTTGCTTCGCCAAAAGTAGCACTAATGATATCGCTGAGTGCCATATTCTTTTGAAATGCCATTGAAGTTGCAACAGTTCTCATTTCATGGGCTTTTATTTTCAAAAGTTTCAGATCACCATCCGGGCAGGACGCATGGGCCTCCCTGATGGTGCTTCGTAAAAATAATGCCAGTGCATTCTTCGACATAGGAAAGTCGGGTCTTTAAACAGAGCACCATAGATTTTCAGAAGGACCCCGACAGTCTTGGTCTTTTGCAAATAAAATTTGAGAGCCCTGACAGGGCACAGGACTCTCTCTGGCTCTTGTCCGATGAACTCTGCTAACCCCTTGATTTCAAAGGTTTTTGGCCAGGGGTTAGATGGGTTCTCATTCTTAGCTAAGAAATTAGGATTCAGGGAGCACACTGCACTGTGTCCTCTGCACCCACATATTTACTAATTCCTTGAATTTCACTAACCCTTTTTGCCGTTGGCAAGAGCAGTTAGGAAAATCGCCTTCCTAGTAGTGTCTTTCAACGAGGCAGCATGCAGAGGTTCAAAGGGAGCCGACATCAAGAACCTTAGAACTACATCAAGGTTCCATGATGGGACCTTCGGTTGCGGTACTTTAGTTGTCCTCAAACGATCTCAAAAGATCGTGAAGGTCTTTATCATTTGTCAGGTCTAACCCTCTGTGACGGAAGACAGCTGACAGCATACTCTTGTATCCTTTTATTGTGGGCACTGCAAGTCTGTCCACATTTCTCAAATGCAGGAGAAACATCAGCGATTTGGTTCACAGAGGTCGTGGAGGAGGAAATACCTTTCTTCCTACACCATCTCCTGAAGACAGCCCACTTCGACTGATAAACCGCTCGAGAGGAAGCTCTTCTCGCATTGGCAATAGCCTCTGCCACTGGTCTTGAAAAAACCTCTCACTCTGGCCAACTTCTTGATAGTCTGAACGCAGTCAGACTCAGAGCGGAGAGGTTTCCGTGGTACCTCTTGAAGTGGGGCTGTTTTGAGAAGATCTACTCTCTCTGGCAGGGTTCTTGGGAAGTCTACCAGAAGAGACATGACCTCCGTGAACCAATCGCTTGAGGCCAAAAGGGGGCGATCAGAGTCACCTTCTCGCTCCTGGCGACGCCGCAAACTTCCTTGTTACCTCTCCTAAGAGTTTTGAACGGGGGAAAGGCGTAAACGTCCATCCCCGTCCAGTCCCCATAGGATGGCATCTACCGCTATTGCTTCCGGGTCAAGAACTGGAGACCAATAAATACGCGGAAGCCTCTTCGTTTTCGAGGTTGCGAAGAGGTCGACTAGCGGCCGTCCCCACAACTTCCATAGCTCTTGGCAAACCTCTAGATGTAGGGTCCATTCTGTGGGAAGCAATCTGATGTTGACAGTTAAAAAGATTCGCTCGGACATTTTGTATTCCTGAAATGAACCCTTGTTAGGATCACTATGCTTCGAGCTTTCGCCCATAGAAGGATTGGTCTCTCGATGAACAGTGATCGAGAGTGTGTCCCCCCTGCTTTTTGATGTAAGCGAGAGCCGTAGTGTTTGTCCGAGTTGATCTGGACAACTCGGCCTCACAATCGTTCTCGAAGAATTGAAGAGCCAACCGAATGGCCTCCAACTCTTTTAAGTTTATGTGCCAGGACCTCTGTTCCCCTCTCCAGAGGCCTGACACTTCCTCCTTGCCTAGTGTTGCTCCCAGCCCACCATGGAGGTGTCTGAGAACAACACTAGGTCGGGGCTCAAAAGGTTGAGGGACAGTTCCTTCCGAAAGTTTGATCGGATCTTGCCACCACTCCAGTGATCCTTGACCACTTGTGAGATTACCAAAGTCTAGTCTAGATTCTGTTTGTCCTTCCAGTTTTCTGCCATAAAAAACTGGAGTGGCCTGAGGTGCAACCTCCCCAGGGAAACAAACTTCTCCAGCGAAGAAATGGTTCCCAGCAGACTCATCCATTCCTTCGCCGAGCATGTTTCTTTCCCTAAGAAGGCTGACACTTTCTCTAAGCATTTCTGCTGACGTTCCTTTGATGGAAAAGCTTGAAAAGCCGCTGAATCCATCTGAATCCCCAGATACACGATGGACTGCGTGGGGATCAGATGGGACTTCTCGTAATTGACTATTAGGCCCAGGGCCTTCGTCAGCTGCAATGTCGTCTGAAGGTCGCCTCCAGGCACCTTGACTCCGAACGACGACTTGATTAGCCAGTCATCCAGGTAAAGCGAGGACTCGAATCTTCGATAGGTGAAGCCCATTTCGCTTACATCTTCCGCATGAGGAACAAAGTAAAAACCATCGGTGGCCGTACTCAGACCGAAGCAAAGAGCCCTGAACTGGCTTTAAGTATCCGTGCCCGTGCACGAACGCTGGCAGCCTGAGATTCGTCCTCAGTTTCTGCCGAAGGGACGTCAGACCGGTTACTAGATCCCGTAATCCTCCTTCGGCTTTCGGCTTGCCCTCTCCCTAAGGCCTGGGAGTCCGGCAGGGGCCTAGGCCTAGAGGCATTATGGGACCGATCTGATTGTAGAGCAATCACTTTCGATTCCAAGGCGCGAATCGACTCCATAATCGTAGATAATACGTTTCCTTCTGCAGACACTTCCTGATTGTTCGGTGGCAATACAACAGGATTAGGTTGCCACTATCACGTATGCCAAGCCAACAAGCCAAATTAAAACCAAAAGTCAATCAGAATAAGTTAGCACAAGAAGTTTCAAAATCCTAGGCAGAGGGTTGTAAACAGTTGTTTACCGACCGGCGACAGAAAAATCTGAATAGAAAATGGGAATGGTTCCTGATATCCGCCTCCCAAGGCGGCGGGAATGGGTCTACTACCACCTGGCCGCCACTGCGTGTGCCGGGAGTTTTGAAATTCTGTCGGATGTCGGAGAATACAGCTATATATATATCTGACAGGTAAGTTTCATGAACAAAATGTGTCTTAAGTCAATTTTGGTTTATACGTACGTTATTTCATAGTCACATTACCTTATGCCATAACTAGCTGAATAATAAAATGTTGCAGTGTTTACATTTGTCCAAAATCCTTCACAAGAACAGTTAGAATTTGCAATTGCATAAAAAATGTCATTTTTCTAAAACCAAATATGACAAATTTTTAAATCAATTTGATTTTTCATAGCTAACAAAACCTGAGGTCTTAACAATAGGATTACTTTCCCAGCGCCAGCTGGTAACTGGTTAAAACAATCAAAGATGGTAAAGCAAGGAATCTGGGATTTTTCTCTTGCCATTATTATTTAATAGTGTTTACGCAAATCCCCATCTCCACTTAGAATTTAGTTCTTCACATATGATCACATGATATTTACACATTTGTCTGTACTGCTTTCTCTGTAGTATACCATTTTTTTATTCATTTCTTTTGGTTTGGTCTTTTCCCACCTAACTACTACAGTATGTAATCTAATTCTTCAAATTTGCCATAGTACTCCAGTTTCACCTACAATGGTCTTGTTGAACTAACCAATGATACTAACAATTTTATATTAGCATCTCTGAATAACAATGCCTCTAAAAACAGACGAAAAACTGCAGGGATATTTATTCACTTGGTAAAGCATCTAACTCCTAATTAAAAACAAGTTATTCTGTTTCCTAATATGAAGCAAAATACTAGAAAATATAAAGATACTTCTGGTTACAGCTGAAAATTAAAACTTTTAGCATGCGAATTAGTTACTTATACAAGTAAACCCATGGACATGCAAAAGGAAATAACGCATGCAGTAATGACAAATTTATGACTAAGTCTTCAGTTTTTTTAAGCACTTTGTATACTTACATGGTCGTTTATAAACAGATCCTGAAACCTTTGTGGGCTGACTCGGGGTAGATTTTTCTCTACGTCTTGATTTCCTTGAGGAGTCATAAGATGTTGCCTTAGCTTCTTTCCCTCTTGGAACCAGTGGAGACCCTATCACTGGCTCATGTTGCTCATTAGATCCTTGGTCTGAATCACTGTCATCTTCTGAAGGAATTATGGTTCTTCCAAGGGTACTCTTTCTGATGGTGAATCTTCACAAGGGGGATTGGCCCGTTCAGGAGGAGGAGGAGGGGGAGGAGGAGGGCGAAATGTATGAGGAAGAGACCTTATATGACGATAGGAGACAGGAGGTGGAATACTAGGATAATGGGACTGGTTATTTGGAGGAATTGGTGGCATTGGAGGTGGAGGAACTGGAGGTCGGCCGTATCCTCCCCAATAATCACTATACCCTCCATAAGTTGACTGACTGGGATTAAACATACCTAAGGAGAAAGCCTATTATCATTAAAAAATCAAAAAATACTATTAGTTTAATGCTGAGAAAGGTATAATAAACAGCTACTAGACAGTAGTCCAAAGGATACAAAGTAGTATGTACTTTTAAAATTATACACTCCCACCCCACTGTTAACAAAAATTTTCATTTCAGACATTGCACATGAATTTTGAGTTTATAACATTAATCCCTATTGCATATTGTCTTGTGAACCACACTGAAATTAATACTAAATAATGAATAAGTCATATGCACTTTAGTTTCAAAACAAGAGCTTCCCATCTCTGACTTATTTGAAGTCAGCAGACAGACTCCTTCAGTCCTTTATCACAAAGGGCTTGTTGGAACATTATCAGCTTGGAATCTTGATAATACGCTACCTTCGAAGCTGGTCAGCTGTAACATCACATATGCAAGACTGTTTACACTTGGTTACACGAGTCATCCTTTCCCTGAGCAAATGATTGGGAAGCTAACATTTCCAAGTAGACGAACAACACTAGTGATGTTCCATAGACAAAACCTTCCACCTAAGAGACAAAGGCTTATATTTTTGTAGGAACAAATAGAAAATTCAAAATAATATTAATTTTTCCCCAATTTACAAACCTGAAATCATATTAACACTTATGAGCCAGGCTAAAGAAAAATGTAGGCAGCACCCCAGAATGAGGAAACTTTAAGGTCAGCCAGTTTAAAAAAAAAAAAACATCAATGGAAATTGGAAATAGGAAAATACGCAAATGCACAAGGTGTAAGAAAGAAATTCTAAAATATTCTTCCTCCCCTCCACGAAAAGTTGAAAATTATTATTTACAACCCCTTGTGGGGCCTCTTTTACAAGACAATAAAAATTTTTTATCAAGTTATGCAAGTTTTTTCTAGTAATTATTTTATTTTGTAAAATTATAATTACAGCTCACACAATATCATAAAATCAATAACAAATTCTGAGTATATTTGTTGTAAAATATTTATGTAATTTTACTGAGAACGAAGATGCGGTAACTTTGGATGGCAAATTTTTCCAGTTTGGGTTAACTGGATAAGCAAAACTACAGAGTTAATGCAAACAAAAAGCAGTTCGTGACAGCCAGTGCCTTTACTGATCATGGAAAGAAATGTGGGAGGGATCTGAACGGAGGCGTAAAATGTGGAAAAAAGATGAAAACTTGTACTCTTAAAAAAAAAGTGACAATCGTTTATGTAAGTAGGATCCCAAAAATTGTAGAAAAAATAATAGAACAAAATAAGCCTACAGTTTTGGCTGGGGCCTCCAGTAAGACTTCACAAGACAGGTGAAGATATACAAATGACAAAGGATGACTGAAAAATTTACAGTAATACTACAGAACAATTGCACACACATCATTCTGCCCAGGCCAGGGCATGGTGCTCTACAATAGGTTAGGTTAAGGGATGATTAGGTTAGGATGCATCCCCACTGAAGTGTGCATTTGAGCTGCTTCTCAGCATCTTGCAACCCACAGAATTAGAAAAACATGCAACTCTCCTGCACTTTTACCAAATTTTTGTGTCCTTCCTACATTAACAGCAATCATGAGCAAGTTCTCAAAATATCTGTATTGTTTATTTCCTTTTCAATTTTCTTCTTAAGTTCACTTTATCATGTAGCCTAGCATAAGCTAATCTATTCATTAAGACAGTTCAGTTCTACCCTACCATTGCTTACTGGCAATTAGGACATGGTCATATCTTGTAAAATGAAATGGCCTACAGAAAAGCAAGTAAGGAAACATATAACATATTAGACAAGGAAACATAACATATTAAGACTTCCCATGGATCTATTAGCAGCTAGCCTTTTCTACTTGAATCTGACCTTAGCTATCTCCAAAGATGGAAAGGGCAGTTGTCCAGAGCTGCCTCCAGGATCCTAGGCTAGCCAAAGTCGAGATAGGACATCAAACGGAGCAGATGCAGAGTACCGATGAGAAATCTGGCCACGAAAACATGCCAAACCTAACCTTTCCTGGAATGCTGTATCCTGACCTAACCTACTTAACCTGACTTTGGACACCACGCCCTGGGTGGGGGCTTTGCCCGTCCCCAACTGGACCATCCCAAGTAACACTGAATATTGAGACAGATTGGCAGGACTAAATTTCCCTATGGACACATGGTCTGGTACTGGCTACGACCTAATCAATACAACCTTAACCTGACCTTTCCTGGTGTCATGACCCCTTTGGATGGTTTAGGGCATGTAGAGTACCTTTTCATTTCAGTATAGAATAGAAATTACCAATGCCTACCCCTGTTTCCCTACTCTGCATACTAGGTAGTAGGTACATAGATAAGCTAGCTTAGGCTATCTCCCAAGGTTGAAAAGGTAAGCCATCTCACAAAACGGAAAAGCTAAGCTGTCTCCCAAGAATTGAATAGGTAAACTAGTATCTCCAAGACCGCAAAAGGCGAAAAACCAAACCCAGACCATCCTTGAAGATCCTAGGCTAGCCAAAGTCGGGACACGGACACCGGTCATACCGGCGGGCCTACTAGGTACAGTAATACTTGAAAGCACTTAACGGCTTCTAGCTCCTACCTAACTTGAGGCTAACATATTCTCCCACACTTGTAGGCCTGTAACATCTCATGACAAACACTAGGTACTACCGAAAAACAACCAAATTCAATCGCCCACAACCAATCAACTGGAAAGTCACCATCGGAGGGGGACAAGATATTAGTCGGCATACAGACGCAGATATTGCAATATATTAGTTGAATAGATTGCAAAATATAAGTTATAAGGGTTGCAACCACACCTTATGTTCCTCCGGGTCTGGTTGAAATCAGTCAATGGCGAAAATACCGATAACAGGAACGGTTTAAAATCACAAAATCCTGTTTCTATTCGGGAATCGGGGGCTGGAATTACTGTACTGTCTTGTTGACACTAGTAGGTCTCAGCTGGGGTTCGTTCAATAAGTGAAGCACTCGATGCTAAACCGTTCGTTTTTCGATTTAGGCCCGTTCATGCGTTGCGTAAATAGAAAGGAACGTTGCCGTGGAGAAGCATTGTTTATTCTCGTAATTTTCGCAATTCTCCGTTTGCTGATGCCTAATTCATGACATTGATGTAAACATGGGAGACTTTTCTTGTGTAGTATCCATCACTGAGGCGTATAGGATAGGAAACATTGCTTGTCATTCCGTTAGCTGTTCTGAAAGTGGGATGGTTTGCCTTACGTAACTGATTCGTCTATCGTCTATCGCAGCCACGTAATGTTTGCTCATCCAATAACCAAAACAGACACTATTTGTAAATTATGTATGCTGTGTTCTTTCTTTTTAAGGCACACTAGTCTCATTACTTTACTTTTGCTCTGAAGAATCGTTTTGGCATCACAAAGGCCATTTGGGAAGGGTAGTACTACCCGACGTTGAGTTTACTATTTTCCAGTGACTTTGTTCTTTCAGTTGACGAGTCCGGCCTTGTGCTTGTATCGCAGTATTCAAAGACGTGTCTGTTCTATAAATTTTCTTTACAGCCCTCAATTCTGTGTACATGCGTCGTCTAGCCTCCATGATATAAAAACCGTTTTCGTGTGTAACCATGTATTCCAGTTTTTCTTATTAATTAGTCTTCTTATTAATTTTTATACGATCACGAGCGACGCAAACGCATGCAGTCTAGATCCCCCCCCAAAAGTATTTTTGCAAAGTTCATCAAACAAATTTTCTTGTCGGTCAAGGTTATGGGAATGGTGTCGGGGGGGGGGGGGGGGGGGGGGGGGGGGGGGGGGGGGGGGGGGGGGGGGGCTGTCCGGCGGGCAGTGCCCGCTATATTGTGGATATGGCACGTTCGAGTCTGTGCCTGTCCTTTTCCAAGTTAATTTTCTCCTCATCCCCATGTGCAGTAGCGTTGAAATTCATAGCTATTGTTTGTATAGGCTGACAATTTTATAATTTTTCATCCTGTACATATATTGCTTTATTTATTATTATTATTATTATTATTATTATTATTATTATTATTATTATTATTTTGTTTTTTTTTTTTTTTTTTTGCTCTATCACAGTCCTCCAATTCGACTGGGTGGTATTTATAGTGTGGGGTTCCGGGTTGTATCCTGCCTCCTTAGGAGTCCATCACTTTTCTTACTATGTGTGCCGTTTCTAGGATCACACTCTTCTGCATGAGGCCCGGAGCTACTTCAGCCTCTAGTTTTTCCAGATTCCTTTTCAGGGATCTTGGGATCGTGCCTAGTGTCCTATGATTATGGGTACGATTTCCACTGGCATATCCCATATCCTATTCTTATTTCTATTTTCAGATCTTGATACTTATCCATTTTTTCCCTCTCTTTCTCTTCAACTCTGGTGTCCCATGGTATTGCGACATCAATGAGTGATACTTTCTTCTTGACTTTGTCAATCAACGTCACGTCTGGTCTGTTTGCACGTATCACCCTATCCGTTCTGATACCATAGTCCCAGAGGATCTTTGCCTGATCGTTTTCTATCACTCCTTCAGGTTTGGTGCTCGTACCACTTATTACTGCAAGGTAGCTGATGTTTTCTTGCACAGGCTCCAGTGGAGGCTTTTGCCACTGAATCATGCCTCTTTTTGTACTGGTTCTGTGCAAGTGCCGGGCATTCACTTGCTATGTGGTTTATGGTTTCATTTTTCGTATTGCACTTCCTACATATGGGAGAGATGTTATTTCCGTCTATCATACTTTGAACATATCTGGTTTCTTAGGGCCTGATCTTGTGCCGCTGTTATCATTCCTTCAGTTCCCTTCTTTAGCTCTCCCCTCTGTAGCCATTGCCAATTGTCATCGCTGGCTAGTTCTTTAGTCTGTCTCATGTATTGTCCGTGCATTGGTTTGTTGTGCCAGTCCTCTGTTCTTTCTGTCTTTCTCCTGTCTCTGTATATTTCTGGGTCTTCGTCTACTTTTATTAGTCCTTCTTCCCATGCACTCTTTAGCCACTCGTCTTCACTGGTTTTCAGATATTGCCCCAGTGCTCTGTTTTCGATTGTTGACCACAGTCCTCTATACTTAGTAGTCCTCTCCCTCCTTCCTTTCGTGTATGTATAGTCTGGTCCGTATTTGCTCTTGGGTGTAGTGCTTTGTGTATTGTCATTTGTTTCCTGGTTTTTTCTGATCTATGCTGCGGAGTTCTGCCTTCGTCCATTCCACTATTCCTGCGCTGTATCTGATTACTGGCACTGCCCATGTGTTTATGGCTTTTATCATATTTCCGGCGTTGAGTTTTTGACTTGAGTATCGCCTTGAGTCTCTGCAAATATTCTTTCCTGATCGTGTCCTTCATCTCTTGGTGTTTTATATCTCCTCCTTCCATTATTCCCAGGTATTTGTATCCTGTCTCATCTATGTGTTTGTTGTTGCTCCCATCTGGTAGCTTTATCCCTTCAGTTCTCGTTACTTTGCCTTTTTGTATGTTGACTAAGGCGCATTTTTCTATTCCAAACTCCATCCTGATGTCCCCAGATACAATCCTTACAGTCTGGATTAGGGTATCTATTTCCTTGATGCTCTTACCATACAGCTTGATGTCGTCCATGAACATCAGATGGTTGATTTTGTTGCCTCTTTTCTTGAGTTGGTACCGGCATCCATCTTCTGTAGTACTTTTGTCATGGGAATCATGGCTACTACGAAGAGTAGTGGGGACAGTGAGTCGCCCTGGAAGATCCCTCTCCTGATATTAACCTCTGCTAGTCTTATTCCAGAGCTTGTAAGTATTGTATTCCAGTTGCGCATTGTATTTTTGAGAGGAAGCTGATGGTATTTTTCTCTGCCCCATATATTTTCAGGCATTCTATTAGCCATGTGTGTGGTATCATGTCGAAGGCTTTCTTATAGTCTATCCATGCCATATTATTATTATTATTATTATTATTATTATTATTATTATTATTATTATTATTATTATTATTATTATTATTATTATTATTATTGATGAGTAATTTGGATGGTATCTAGGCATAATAGCTGAACTTTCACAAATTGCTATTCAGTCATCCTAGGTAGAGTAAATTATTTTCCAAAAGCTTTAAATTATGTATGTGTCTTTCCAGATTTATGAATTATTATGTAATGAAAGAAGACATTCAGTAGAATATATATATATAAAGATAGTTTAATAGTATTAAGTCGATTGTTAGCCAGCAGCTGTATATATAAAGATAGTTTAATAGTATTATGTCGATTGTTAGCCAGCAGCTGTGTCTAGAGTTTACGTTTGTGGCACACCCTGGCATGTCTCATGATCTTATTGTCGCAACTTTCTTTTACTTAGTCAGAATTTCCTATCGTTTTGGTGTGGCTTTATCTACTTTAGTTTTTGATACTGAAAGTTTTTAAAAAAAATGTGTTTTTGGGCATTTATTGGCAGACTGGGAAATAAGAAGGCGTGTGAAGTGTGACCAGCTGAATTGAGATGCCAGATTTTTCAGGAGGAGGAAATGAGGATTTTGATTTTTTTCAGAATGGAGAAGCATTTATTTTCTTTGTCTATCAGTAATAGCAGCGGCGCAGCAATTACAATTCTTTAAATTAAATATGATCGATAGTTTACCATTCTCTATTTTTTTTCTTTTTCCTCTCCAGCAAGTGTGTAGGTATTAATTTTAAACTGCTTATTAAGGTCTAGCTGTGTTGCCATTATTTTGGCAAGAAGTAAATGACTAACAGAAGAGAATTCTATTGTTATCTTGTCCTGGAGTCGTATTTTTCATAGGTACAACAAATTTGGTCTTCTTATCTTTGTAAAGTATATTCTGCGCATGAGGAATCTTGTAGAAAGAAAATGTGGTCAGTAGTCTTCATAATTGGCGTTTTTTTTTTATTTTTTATTTTTAGCTACCAAGCCATTCTTGGCCATAAAATTATTTGAAAGACGTTAAATGTATTGACTTTAGGATACCATTTTGATAAATATCGTTGAAAAAACTCTACTGAAATTATGGTTTGTCATGCTTCCATATGCAGTATACATAAAACTTTTACAATCCCATTGTGCAGTAAGCCTGCACAAATGAAAGTTCATTTGAACCAATAAAAAGTGGAAGAAGAGCATTAAAGTATATTCATTCATGTAGTTCGAGCTTTAGGCAAAACTACCAAGTATGATGGTCCATAGAAATCAAACACCAGTGACAGGTCAGTTTTAACCTGTGGGACGTAACATTCTAAGACTGTTTTGCAACATGTTTAAGTCTTAGGTTCTTCGTTCAAGTTGTAATAACCTCATTTTCCTTCCTTCACTATTTGTACGTTTTTCAGGTATCACAAACAATAGCGAGGGAAGGGTGGCCCTACCAGCTCGGGATATGATAGAATCAGAGATTTTTTTTTAGAGAACTTCTAGATGAATTCGATAAAGATGATATGGGGTTGTAAGGAAGAGTTACCTTGAGGGCGACACACCGAGTAAAGAGCAGGATTTTCTATCTTGAAATAGGCCAAAATGATCGATGAATAATATATATATATGCGTATATCCGAGGTAAGAATTAGTGCTTGAAAATATGTTATTTAAGACTTTGTATAAATTGAAACCAACGACATTAATAGCGCCTGAGTGGCGTGGTTGGTATGGTGTTGGCGTCCCACCTCGGTGGTCGCGAGTTCGATTCTTGGCCATTCCATGGAGAAGTACGGGATGTGTATTTCTGGTGATAGAAGTTCACTCTCGACGTGGTTCGGAAGTCACGTAGAGCCGTTGGTCCCATTGCTGAATAACCACTGGTGCCATGCAACGTAAAAATACCATACAAACAAACAACGACATTGAGGCATGATGTGGTTAAGAGTTTTTTTTTTTTATGTGTGTGGGGAGGATGAGAAGTATTGTACCTGAAATTTCTGATAGTAAAATAACCGTCTTGGCTATTATTAGGGTATTCAGTATTGTAAATAAATAAAAATGGTTTTATGTCAGCAATTTCAGAAGTTTGCAACTCTTAATGACTTACAGATGTTTATGATACAATCTGTAAGCAGTTTTAAGTCGTATTCAGATCAGTAAGAAATGTTCAAGACTCCCTCTTCTAAGGTGAAACAGAATGAAAGGGCTTGTTGTTCATTTTATTAATAAATCCATAACATTGTGTCGTTATTCTTCAATCTTCAACTCTCATAATCACTGAAGCAACATATTTAAAGGGTATTATAGCTGGATTGAGTGACCACTTACCTGGGAAGAGCAATTAGGGAGTTTGTAAGTCACCACTAACAGAGATTCACAGGGTCCCTTCGTCAGTACAAGATATTCGAGAAACAACAAGAATATTAAATGAACTATCTTGTCAAGATATGCAACAGGGGTAAATGACGTTCATTTCTTCAAGTGTTTCATGAGGCACTTACTAGTGAAAAATTTAGGCGATGACACTTGACCTGTCTTTAACACTATTCTTAGCTATAATATGACAGTGTCAGTTCTAGCAGTCCACAGCGAGACCTACTGGAGTTAAGGGCCTCAAGTAATACATAAGCAGTGCTATCACTAAGACTAAAGAAAGGCCAACAGTTGCATAACTATAAAAAAATTGCTTAAAATTAATATTTTATATTCCACCAAAACAAATGTTGAAACTCACAGGTTACAGAACCTAACAAAAATAAAGTGCCAATTTACGAACTCTCATCGCCAGGACGAAAGTAGTGTGAGGAGTTACGATAATGACAGCTTAATAAGTCTTTCTTATGACGCACCTTTGACGAAGGCACTTCAGTATTTCCTCTGTATGCAGTTTTGTGCGTAATGTATAAGTAACAAGCGACTTGCTGGCGAGCTGATCGCGACCAGCTATCCTCACCCCTGTCTGGGGCGTATGTAACATCCCCAGCCCTGATGTTGCTGCCATAGAGGCTTGTCAGTTAATTCTCTACTATTTTCACTGATCATTCATTGAAGCCATGTTTCCCTCAGGATTCATGTACCACATTCCATAGTGGTATTTTTTCTTTTCTTAAGATACTTGATTGATTTTTTCTAATCTTCCGACTCATCGATTTTGTTGATTAATGATTCCCGATGTACCAAAAGGTAGAATGTTCAGATTGTCCTAAAGTGGGATTTATCTATTTCATGAGCATCTGTTAACCCTCTATTAGCTTATTCTATCAGCTTTATTTAATTTTGATAGTCATCGTTTATTTGTACGGGGGCGGGGTGGAGGCAGCTGCTGTCGTTGACTGAGTTGGCCTCCCATGCAACACGGATACTATGTGTTTCTGAAGCAAACCATAAGAAAGCGGCATAGGTTCAAGGGATAAAAATGTCAAGATAAGGACAATTATATTGAAATTCATAACAGTGATATCCGTCCTGAGACGTAATTTCTGTTATTTTTAGTTGAATGGCAGGAAGGCTGCTCTACAGAAGCAATTAATACATTTCTCGTGAATGAGAAAATGGAAGGGAGAATTTGCTTTAAAACAATAAAATTTCATTGTCATTAATGCTGATATGACATGAGCTTAAGATACATCAGTCTCATTCTGTATTGTGTTAAGTACCCAGTCTCATTCTTGAACACATTTATGCCATTAATGTTTCACGCAGTTCACACGCTATTGTCTTATTTCAATAATCCTCCTGAAGCACTATATTATTTCAAAAAGAGCTGGTGAAGACATGTTTCTCAGACCAAATTATTATTATTATTATTATTATTATTATTATTATTATTGATTATTATTATTATTATTATTATTATTATTGATTGCAAGTCTGACCCCTCAATGGTTATTTGTGAAAGTGCTCTTGCCTTCACTGTAAAATTTTCCTTAGGAATGTAATTAACTATATTTGGTCTTTCCATTATGAGTAATTCACATATTCTAGTACGCCATGGGTCAGTTCTAGATGACGTTTTTTAAGGAGGGGTTTCCTATATTGTAGAGTCTAATCTTTCAGCAACTTTTGTTGCTGGTAATTTTGAAAAATAAAAGTTAAAATGACTGCCCTGGCAAACTTGGTTTAGTTTGTAATGAATAAATTTTAACCGTATTATCGACTGGTGTAGGGTTGTTTAAGATGAGAAAGAGAAAGAGAAAGGTCATCGAGGGTCCAGTGAATTGAAACTTAAAATGATTGAACTGACTGAATGACCAACAATTTGTTCGGTCGTGAATGATCTGTTAAGGACTTTTATTCGTAAAGGTTTCCCAGAAGAGAAATATAGACGGGAAAAGATTTAATTATGTAGTTTACACTTCTGATCTCATTTCTAAGAAAAATAAAAAGCAAAGCTAGTAGACAATTATAGCAAAAAAACGATAATTTTTCATACGACATACGTTTTCGTAGATGCCGTAGCAGCACGAGAGAGGGCAGAGGGTTCATCAATACACCATTTACTCCGGTTTCCTTGGTAATTGGTGTAACGTCAACAGTGCCGTCGGCCATTGCTCAAACTTCGTCATATTTTTTCAGTGAATATTTGTAAAACAGGTAATATTTGACATTATCTTTGTTCACCCGAGTCCACGACATAGATTCCCACTAAGTAAGTAACAAAAATGTTTGACATTAGGTACCTATATTCCATTGCTCAGTGAAAGACTGCTTCCAGTTTTGGTCAGTCAGATCGACATATGGCATAGGCTATTGGGTAAAACTGCATAGAAAAACCGCAACTGCCATAGTCTGGGTCGCCGCGGATAAGTACCCTACCTAACCTAAGGTTACGTCATTTCATTTGCGATTAGCTATGTATCAATCGTAATGTGTTACCTACACGATTAGCTAGTATGTAGCTACTATCAATCCTAATGTGTTACTTACAGGTATTTCTACAGAAGCAATCCGCGGTGGCCTAGACTATGGCAATTGGCGTTTTCCTATGTTATTTTACTTACTGAACAAGAATTTAAAGTAATATTTATTAGGAGGACTGTAATTAACCCCTGGGGGCCAGTACTAAAGATGGCGAAATACATTGGATGTCCCAATCCCTATAGGCTACTCTGTTTTTTTCCATCTGTGCACCCGCCCGTGGTGTTTGCGTATGGTAACACTGCGGCCCGGGCTTTAGATAGTTATGCCATGTGTAAGTTTTAGGTAAACAGCTAAAAGGATATCTGGGTGTAAATTTGCAACTGAAAAGTGTTTTAATAATTTACTGTATGCGAATTACACCGTTAATATTCGAAATAGGATATTATTATTATTGTTGAATGTAAGTTGAATGTAACTATCTAAGCCCGGGACGCAGTGTTACCATACGTAAACACCACAGGCGGGTGGTCAGATGGAAAAAAATAGAGTATAGTGGATGTTGTATCCGCAGTTACATTCCTTGGCAGTTCGTTGGCAGAACTAATTCTTTTAGAATTACCCTGCCAAGAAACGTAACCGCGGATACGACATCCACTAGGGATTGGGACGTCCAATGTATTTCGCCGGTGTTAGTACTGGCCCCCTGGTGGTTGAATTACAGTTGTTTCTGAATAAATGTTATTACTATTGGAAATTCTTGTTCAGCAGGTAAAACTGCATAGGAAAAAGCGCAACTGCCATAGTCTGGGCCGCCTCGGATAGGTACCCTAGATCTACCCTAAGGGATCTCATTGGTACTGGATTATGCCAATGCACTAATTTCTGTATTGTCGAAAAATATTAATAAGTAATACCTATTGTATGCAGAATACTTCCTTAGAATTAGATACCCCAAAGTTTAAGGAAAAATGGTAGATCTTTATTATTCTGCGGCGGCTAGACTCTGTCAGTTGTGGTTTTACTATGCAGTTATACCTCCTGAACAAGAATGTTAAGTAGTTATTCAGACGACTGTAATTAACCCCCAGGGGTTCATACTAAACACGGCGAAATACAATTGACGCCCCACTTTCTTATGGCTTTCATATTCGCGGGGACGAATGATGCGGAATGCTTATATAGAAATACCGGAAAAATATTTGTAATTCTTCAGAAGCAAGCCACATCACCAGTTTCTAAAAGACCATTAACAATCCTTCATTTAATGGTGTTTTTTCAGTGAATCTCATCTTGTTGTCTTGAGGAAATGTTATTTTAACCCCCTTTTCCACCCAACAAGCTTGGGGTCCCCCAGTTGGGAATCGAGGGTTTTGGGTGGGGAAATACCAGAAAGGAGTGCTTTGCAGCAATAATAATAATTGGGAGCACCTACAGATTCGCGGGCCCACGCGACCGCCGACCGAAATCGGCGGAAGAACACCAAAACCAATATGGCGGCGATACCAAAACAACAACAAACAAAGTAGGTTGCGACTACTACATATCCGCGACGAACGATTTGTGTGTGCTGTCAGTAAGGCCGTGGCGGAACAGCGCTTTGCGCCTTATCCGCATATTTAAAGATTCTTGGCAAGCACGGCATTTACTGGCAAGAGGTAATGTGCTGCGCGCGCTAGCCACAGGGGTTACAGTAAGGCTACTTACTGTGGCGGATGGATTTGGGTGTCGCATCGCTTACGCCGACGTCCTTTCATCACTACAGAGCGATCACACCTAAAGGCGTTCCTGTTGTAGTCGATCCAATAAATAGCTCCACAATACTCACAGTTTTTTTGCTTTAGAATTAAATTATGTCTTTAAGCATATTCAATCACAACTTCTTTACCACCACTAGACAAATAATGATAAAATTCACCGTAACCCACATTGCACTGCAAACAATTGGTAGGAAATCGAAGGTCTCTGTCAAAATTAATGCCAGTAGGGCCAGCCACTGCCTCTGCCATAGGTACAGGAAGACAAAATACCGGTTTTTGCTTCATTATTCGAGTATTCAGTCAAACAAGGATACCAGTGGACACTGAACAGGTAACTTTATTACTCCGCTGAAATGCTAGTGAAACTTGGTTTTCGACTCAAGTCGTTCGTAATTGGTTATGAAACCCATGACGTCATAACGATGTCACACCTCTCAGCCAATAATGAGTAACTGGAACTGCTTTTGTTTGCATAAGAAAGTAAGTTAGAGGGCTCATTACAAGTAAACATTACCGTAGAGGAAACACCTCTCCCGACTTGGGAAAAATTCGAGGTAAAAACTTATCAAGCTCATTTAATTCCACCCCGTTCAATCTCTCATATAATGACTATACTTTTTATATTGCTTTTCACATGCTCTTTCCATGTAGGTGATTATTTATTTTAATATCCAGTGCGGAGTGCTTCTGAAGAATTACCCTTACAGGTATTTTTCTGCCTTAATCTACAATGGTGCCACACCCCCCCCCCCCCCCCATTTTCTCATAAAAAATGGTGGTCCAGAGCAGTAGGAAACAAGGAATATCCTTTGTTGTAATCTAACTTATGATACCAAGCCCCTCTTGATCTTGGAGGCTATGGTTCTGAGTTTCCTAAGCCCTCTAACCTGGCCTATTGATTTGCTATTATTGTTATAAACAAAGATGCAACAATACTTGTTAAAGCAATGATACATATTCAAGGTAGGTACCCTAAATTACCTTCAAAAGAAAAGTAACCAGAATTATGGTAATTCTAGGCAATAACTTTGTATGGACTGCAAGGAACGTTCCTGTGAATACGACAGCCAATAGGGATTTGGGTGTCAAAAGTATTTCGCCATGTTTAATGCTAGCCCTTGGGGGTTGATTACAGGAGACCCCCAAAATATAAGTCGTCGTCTTCTTCCCAGCTGGGAACATCTGGTTCCCATTTTTATATGGGGTTGCCGTTTTGGATGAGCCGTTAAAATCTATTTCTATCCTGCGCTTCTGCCTCGTCAATTCCCTTCTCATGTAAGTCTCCTCTCACACAGTCCTTCCATCTCTTTCTTGGTCTCCCTCTTCTTCTTCTTCCTTGAACCTCCATCCCCATAGTATGTCTCCCAGCATGGTCCTCATCTCTCCTCAAGAGGTGTCCATACCATCTCAGCCTCCCCTCTCCTGCACTTTCTTTGATACTTCCACCACCTTAGTCGACCACCTTATTTAGTCATTTCTGATCCTATCCACTCTTGTCATCCCAGACATCCACCTAAGCATTCTCATTTCTGCCACATCCATCTTCTCCTCTGGTTTTCTCATGCTTGCTGTTTCCGTACCATACATCATTGCTGTTCTTACCACTGTCTTGTGAAATTTTCCTGTTAACCAGGTCAGTGGTACTCTTGTCACAAAGACCTCCAGAGGCCGCTCTCCAGTTGTTCCAGCTTGCCTGTGCCCGATGTTTTCATACATTCAACTTCCCTGTCAGATATATACTTAGCTATAGACTCTGTCGTCCCCGATAGAAATTCGAATTTCTAATTTCGCTGCACACGCTACAGGTAGGTAGGTCAGGTGATCTACCGCCCCGCCGCTGGGTGGCAGGAATAGGAACCATACCTTCTAGAACCAGATTTTCTCTATCGTTAACAAAAGATCCCAAATACTTAAACTTATCAACTCTCTTTGTGTGTTCTCTACCAAGCTGAATACTTTCTGTATCATCCCCCTCAGTAGTGGTACACATATAGGTATTCTGTCTTAGATCTACTTACGTATTTTCATGTCAGGAAGGGCATCTGGCTAGAACAAAAAACCTGTGCCAAAACCTTAGTGGAATGAGCCCCAGAATATAACAGCAAATTCTTAATAAGCAACCCAAATGCTATAGGAAACTGTAATTTCCAAAGAAATACCTGACGAGAAGTTATTACCTTGATTTATCTTATTTATTTTTTTGGCTAATATTGTTTTCGATTTGGTATGGAGAAAAAACCAGAACAATTCCATTGTGACAGTCATGGTAATTGGTTCATAGCAAAGAATTGCGAGTTAAAGGAAAGGAAAACGCATCTTCGAGAAGTTCTGCAGCAAGGAGGCATTCGCGCATGTTGTTGGAGGTGCCTGTTCTCATGATGGTTCTAGAATCGGCAGGAGTGTTGTGGAACTTGACAGGCGCCGACGTGACATGAGGAACGCCCCGATTTTTGATGCAATACTTCGTCGAGAAACTTCTAAATCGTTCCCGTAATCTCGGGAGTCTGTGACGTTCGCCGGTGGCCCCACCCCCAGGTCACCGTATAAATATGACTGACAAGGTAGGAGAAGGCAGGTTATCAGTAAGAGCCACAGATCAGATTATCAGTGAGAGCTCAGCAGCAGAGATCAGAGATCATCCGAGAGAGATAAGAGAAGAAGGAACATACGAAGGATCAGAGAGGAAAAGGTGCCCGAGAATTGGTCGAATTCTGGTTAAGTCGTCGTCAGGAGTGGACGACCAAGTTATTTCGACGTTGAGCAAGACTTCAGAGAAGAAACGTTCTGCGAGAGGTTTTGAGAAGTTCCTGCCCTTCGAGTATCAAGAATAGACATTATTTTCTGCAATACGGAGTCAAGAAGTCGTCTGCAATTGCAGTTCTCCTTTTGTGAAGCCATCGCTTCGAGTCTCAAAACTGGTCGGCAAGTACTTTCATTACCCCACCGTTTCCCCAGTTCACGCATTGTAAGATTTTGCCTTTTTTATGTAAATATATTCGTATCCCCAGTTTCAGCTGTTGGTGTTGAATTCTTTTCTGTTTATCATAATATCAAACTTGGAGCGTGTTTATCATAATATCAAACTTGGAGCGTGTTTATCATAATATCAAACTTGGAGCGGACCTCTCACGGGCCGTAACATTGTGGCAACCTTGGTCAGTAATATTCAGCACTTTAACAGTTTGAAACAAGGAGAATATAGAAAGAACCAGGATGAGTGAGATGGTGAAAGAGTTTATTGAGTTGGGTAAGTTTCTAGGTCTAGAGGGGAATGATCTCCGTGAGTATGTTGAAAAGAAAGAAAGAGAGAGAAGTATGAGAGAGATGAAAGAGCGGTTGAGAGGGAAGTGCAGCAAGTGAGAGAAGCAATGAAAATGCAGCAAGAGAAAGAGAGAGAGAAGCAATGAAAATGCAGCAAGAGAAAGAGAGAGAGAAGCAATGAAAATGCAGCAAGAGAAAGAGAGAGAGAAGCAATGAAAATGCAGCAAGAGAAAGAGAGAGAGAAGCAATGAAAATGCAGCAAGAGAGAGAAATGTTGGTAATGCAGCAGGAAGAAAGAGAGAGTGAGTGTATGCATGAGCAGGAAGAAAGAGAAAAAGAAAGTATGCATTAGTTGGAAATTGCTCGGTTAAGGCAAAGCACTCTTAACAGTAAGTCAGGCCAGAACGAAAATGAAGCTGGTAGGTTAGGTATGAGTTCAGTGCTGAAATTAGTACCAAAGTTTGATGAAGATGTAACGAAATATTTCATGTGTTTTGAGAAGTTAATGGAACGAGTAGGTTCTCCTAAAGAAGTGTGGACTTTATATTTACAGTCAGTTTTGAGTGGTAGGGCCCTTCCTGTGTATAGTTGCATGTCTAAGGAGGAATGTGATGATTATGATATGGTGAAAGAAGCTGTTCTTAGCGCGTACAGGTTAGTACCGGGGCGTACCGTAAGAAATTTAGAAATTGCAATACACCCCCTGAACACCTGAATAAGCCCTGGTCACTTACCAGCCCGAACCATCATTTATTAAAAATTTACCAAATCTTTGGTTAAAATAAACGATCAGTGTTGCCAATCTCCTGGCAAACACCCTCGTTACCTAGTTACCAGCCCACCGCTGATAGCCCTGCCTCACGGGCCGGTCACACCTGCCCTCGTACGTCAATCACTTATCGTTCGCGGTGGAGTACAGATGTATCCACAGCGAACTCCTTTTTGGTCTTGCCCGGCCTTCATTTGCACCTTTGATTTGATTGATTTTGGTGACGAATTACGCATCCCTTTGGATTACGGTTGGATTGCTCTTAATACCTTGTCATCAGACATTGATTCTGCAAAGGAAGAAACAAACACAAGCTACGACAACGACTACTGCATTCTCGGCCACGACATCACAGAAAACGACGAGCGGAAGTTCAACAACGTATCGTCTTTGCCAACAATGCAAGAAAAGGATGAGTACCCTATGACACGATAGTCATTCCTTATGCGTAAATTGTAGGCCTGTTCAATATAATGTAAAGACCAGATGTTTGGAATGTCAGGAGTGGTCTTTGGACCAGATGTTAGGGTATCTCAAACGTAGGAAAGGTCTCTGAAGTAAGTGTAGGCAGGAAGAGACTAACGTAGATCAAGATAAAGACTTAGAGACAGTGTTCTTTAAGAGACTTGAGAGTAGGCTGACATCGAGTATGACATCTCTGTTACCGATTTATGTCAAGATTAAGTGAGGAT
>NC_087212.1:7719765-7749765 GCF_015104395.2 Macrobrachium nipponense
ATTTGTTTTTTCGTTGGGGAGATCCTGGGTCATTTACAGTTTACAAACACACACACATATATACGTATATGTGTGTTTGTGTAAACAAACAAACCTGGATTCATGTATCACCAAAATTTGTTGCGAACTGGTCTATTTTGAGAAAGATATCTTTTTAACATGACGTAAAAACTAGTAGTTGCTGTTTGGATAGTCTCATAGGCATATCTAATAATAATAATAATAATAATAATAATAATAATAACAACTAATAATAATATTCTTCATTTCGAATGTGAATTCATATACTTCCAAGTACGTATACAGATAATCAAGGAATGTTGTAACAGGGAAGATTTATGTTAAATTTTAATAGAGGAATATTATATAATTATGATAATAAATATTAAGATTATTAATCGATGATGAGACAATATTATCTAACGTACAAAGTTTTTCATTCAGAGTCTAAGGTTCAGATTCAAAATGAAAGATAAATAAATAAAAAAAAGAGAAAATCCGTGGATTCCCTCCACTGTATAAGTTGCATTGGCTGGCAATTGTGTGCAGGGAATGCTTGTGCCGCGGTTGTGTCGTTGGAAGGGCGGGGAGGGGGAGGAGACGGAAAGAGGGGGAGGGGGGAGGGGAGGGGTAACGGAAGGGGAAGTGTGACCTAGTAATAACATAAAGTCAACATCGAGGGGAAGGTCTGTGTGGATTCAGTCCTCCCGATGGACACTGAGGGATAATGACGGTTGGTTGGTTCACAGTTTGATCTCCCACAGCAAGGAACCCTATCCCTCAACCAACCCCCCTAATCCCACCCTCATCCCCAGTCCATCAACTCCATCTCCTCCCCTCCCCCGACACTCCCCTCCCACAAGTCAAGTTTGTGTGGCTTTCATGGTCTGAAGATCCCCTAGACTCAAAACGCTATGTTGGTCTATTAGACGCCAGCGAACTGCCCCCCACTTCCGCCCCGGGAGGGTTGAACGAAACCTTTTGTTTTAAACAAACTTGCAACAACCCCTGGGCAGTCATGTGTGAGCTGCAATGGGTCACAATGAGTCTGGAAAGACAGAGTCAGTAAGTCAGTTTTCTATTTCGTTCTGTTTGGGGACCTATCAATCATCTGTTAATGAGAATAACAGTCAGCTTTCCAATTTTTCTCCTGTTCTCGTGATCTCTAAATAACTCGTTCGTGTATAACAATCAAATGTTCTTCCTTTAAGGTTTGTGATTACAAAGTAATAATGAAAAGGCTTCGTAGAAAGATTGCTATCTTCTTAATTCATCAGACCCAAGTTAATTATTGTGATTGTTTGATTGTTTTTGGGCAGTTGAACTGCCAACTATTTTTTTATTCAATCATTAAATATACTCTCTCTCTCTCTCTCTCTCTCTCTCTCTCTCTCTCTCTCTCTCTGTGAAAGCATTGACCAGTTTCTTTCTATGTTGCTAGTCTCTCCCGCTATCGCTCACTGTCTTAAAGTTTTTTTCAAATATCTCTCTCTCTCTCTCTCTCTCTCTCTCTCTCTCTCTCTCTCTCTCTCTCTCTCTCTCTCTCTCAGCTGTGACTGTATCCCTGCCCGTGTCTCCTTATTTGTATAATCTTTATTTTGGTTTAGTCCCAACCTACTGCGAATAAGCCAGGGCCACAATTTGACATCCGGACAATATACCCAAATGAAGTTCGATCGTAAAACTGATCTCCTTATTTGTATAATCTTTATTTTGGTTAGTCCCAACCTACTGCGAATAAGCCAGGGCCACAATTTGACATCCGGACAATATACCAAATGAAGTTCGATCGTAAAACTGATAAAATAGGGGCTACTGAGTATTCTGACGGCTATCACTCAAGTTAATGTTAGACCGCGTAATTTTAAAACGTCCTCGGTGTGAATCTAATGGCATTGGAACGTTAATCGCTCTTATAGATTGGAGATAAATCAGTGGGGAAATAGATTCAGATTATGTTGGATACCACTGTTTTGCGGGATTTAAAAAAATATGTATTATAGTGAGGAAACGTCCCAGTTTTCTGTTGCTTTTATTAAAAATTGTCTGTATTTACACTGTATTGTTTTTCATTTAATTGATGAATGTTTTATCATTCAGTTAATCATATAATATATACATACATATATATATATATATATATATATATATATATATATAATATATATATATATACACACACATGAGAACGAGGTCACGTTGCCGACCTGACCTTCTCCTGGTCTCGTCAGCAACGTGACCTCGTTCCGCAAAGTCTAAAGATCGTGTCGTTCCAATACTTCGGATGCGGGTTCGAACCCTTCTACTCGCGTCAGAATTACTTCCTCATATTCTTGCATCTGGATCTGAGGCTTTGTAGTGAAAAGCGTATCCAAATGTGTGAAATATTTCAAGAAGTAAGAGTGCTTGTGGTTAATACGATTACATACCCATATGGTTAAAAAGTGACCATAGATTCTATATGTACCTTTGGTATCACAGTAGTTATATATATATGTGTGTGTATATACGTATATATATATATATATTAATATATATATATATATATATATATATATATATATATATATATTTATAAACCTTTCACTTTGATGACCTTGTGGATACGTACATGTGACCCCCATGCAGGGCCCCATGATCTTGATAGGTGGTGGAACGCCAGGTGATAATTTACAATCAGTCAATTAGTGGTGATAGAAGGTAATTTGTTCCTGATTATTCAGCTATCTGAATAAGAATTATTATAAATTTATTTTTTTGCCAAGGATTTTATATGTCGATTTCGTGAAAAATTATTTAATGTGACCTTAATTGTTTGTATAAGCAGTATTTGGCAAGTTATTATATTGATAGTGCATTTTCTTGACGAATTCTTTGTTTTAACTGATATTCAAGTAATGATTTTTGTTAATGAAATATTCCGTGTTTTATTTCTTTTAAACCAGTCTTGTAAGTAGTGTTTACCAGTTTTAATTTCCTGTGTTGATGGCCATACAGGAAGTTGTTTTTATCAAGCGGTTTGAAGGCTATGCTTGATTTTGTTTGTGAATGTCCATATTTACTTTAAGTGGCCTGTAAGTGATGATGAAGTAAAATTTGTGGTACCTAATAAGTGGCGTTATCTCATTGCACGTGGACGTATATATAGATATTTTGTTTGAAAGATATTTCCTTTTAAAGAGATCACATTTTTTTTGTGCATTTTAACGTAAATATTTTCATGCCGTTGTAAGCGGATTCCTTGGCAATAATGTTGGTGTAACACCGAAGAAATAATTAACAATTATTAGCAGTCATTAACTCACACAGCTGTTCCTTGATTTTAATTTACTGAATGTCCCGTGCGATTCAATTCTTTCTCCCTCTCTTTGCAAATGGTTCTTGCTCCTTTTTCCTTGTTGCAAAATGTTTCTATTCCCGCTTAATCCTCCGTACAAAGAGGATTGCTCGCAAACAGACGGAGGCTCAGAGCCCGTGCAGCCGTTTTAAATAAGCTCTCGCTATAATCTCGCCCTTTGCAAAATCACATGTTTTGCCAACACTCTCGCCTCGCTTCGACGAATCTCTCGCTGAATTATTCATTGCGACGCCAACATAACATCTGGTTATAACCTCCCCCCTCACCCTGCTCCCCCTTCCTCCTCACTTGGAGAGAGAGAGAGAAAAGAGGGAGGAGGAGTAAGTGCATTACTTGACATAGTCCAAGAAAGGATCCTCCACGATTTATATATAATGGCGTGACAAAGACAAAAGCCACTGACGAAGATAAAAGCCGCATTTGCTTTCGAAAATTTAATCTAGCCACTGTGTGTGGGGGAGGGGTGAGGAGAGGAGGGGGTTGGGGCAATGGCAAGCCAGCCCAACTCAAGGCAGGTCCCAAGCCCGGGTAGATATGGAGGGTTTGAGTCAGGAAGGGCATCCGTCCGCAAAACGTCTCTTCAAGACAGAGACTGCTGGAAGAGGCTGATTAATAACAGCGACCCAGACTAGGGGTTGAGCTGAGAATAAGAGGACTTGGAAAAAAATGAGATGGATAGGTGTGCCTTGAAGTCTTAGCATTGTGTCAGTTATATTGTCTAATTTATTCTTGCATTGATTAGTTTGCTGTAGAAGTTGATGCCTTTAGCTTTCATTGGTATCTAAGGTGCCTGATTATGCAATCATATGTTGCTCCTTCGTGTATTGCTTGTAATCTTTCTGTGTTCCTCCTCTTGAGAGAGAGAGAGGGAGAGAGAGAGAGGTGGAGGTAAAGGGCCAGAGAGAGATGGAGAGCCTCCCCACCCCGAAAGAAAGAGAACTAACTTCTCTCACAGAGAGAGGAGCGAGAGAGAGAGAGAGAGCGAGAGGAGAGAGAGAGACCGATTCACTGACTGATTGATGTTGATCATGCATTGGCATGACAGTAACAAAATCCTTCGACGCCCAAGAATAAATTCTCATTTTCTAGAGAGAAAGAGAGAGGAGAGTGTGAGAAGTGGGGGGGCAGGGCGCAGGGAGTGAGTGAGGGAACACTTTCTGTCTGGCGCAAAATGAAAGACCAAGAAAAAGGGCCGCCGGCTGCGCTAAAAGCGTCTGAGAGACGCCGAAAGTGTAAGAGAAATGAAAAGAAGATTTGGTCGCCTCAAAGGAGATTTGGAATCGGAACACGTTTGCCGACTCCCACGAATCTGTTTTTTGACGTCTAGATTTGCGTGCGAAAATAGGGCTTATCCACTCTCGGCTCTCTTAAGGCCCTCCCCTCCTCCTCCTCCTCCTCCATCCTCCTCCCACCCCCCATCAGTCATCTCTCTCTCTCTCTCTCTCTCTCTCCTCTCGTTCCGTACCCCTAGTGACCTCACCCATCCAACCACAATTAATGTTTTCCATTCATCCGCTTTTGAACTAATGCCTTTTCCTTTTTTTTGTAAGGTCTTGTTAATTAAAATCGTGTACTGGTTACATTGTCGCCTTACTTTCTCACACACACACACACACACACACACACACACACACACACACACACACGAGAACAAAATATGCGAATCGCAGTGCAAAGACTTTATATATGCAACAGGATCAAACCAAGGCGTAAGTGTATACGGTTTGCGAAAAGTACACAAACCTGGTATACCTCATCCAAGACCTGTCCTCTCTGCATATAAAAACCCTTAATTATAAACTAGCCAAATGCATAATTCCTATATTAATAAATATGCCAAGAATGACTACACATTCATATGACATTTTTTTTAACGAACCGAAAGGTATGAAATTGCAGGGAAACCATTTATGGTCAGTTTGGACCTTTCATCTCTTTATACCAACGTTCCGAAGAGTGAGAACATAGATATTTCAACGTCCAAAATCTATGGGTAACGATGAATCCGTTGGTACCTTCACAAGGTACCAACCTTAGAAGGTTGATTGAATTGACTATAAGCGACACTTACTTTTTATTCGATGGTCAATATTATGAACAAATAGACGGATTAGCCATGGGGTCTCCTTTATCAGCAACATTGGCCAACATATATTTCTCTGCCATAACGAAAGAGAATGGTTAGGAAAATTCCCTCCCATATATTATATATTATATATATATATATATAATATATATATATATATATATATATATATATATATATATATTATATATATATAGTGTGAGTATGTGTAATGTTAGAATTATGACTGTGAAAAAGTAAGTATATCTTAGTTTAACCAGACCACTGAGGTGACTACCTGCTCTCATAGGGCTGACTCGAAGGATTGGATAATTTTTACGTGGCTAGTGGAACCAAACTAGTTCCAACTAGCAACGGGACTTATAGCTTATTGTGGGAACCGACCACATTATATTCGAGAAATGAGCACGTAAGCCATCGTCAAAAAAAACAAAACGAGGAACAGTGATGACTAAGATTGTTGTCATTTATACTGGCCATAATTTAAAGATACCCCACCTCCCCCTCCTCCTCTTCCCTACGCTTATCCACCCCTACCCCCCTTGAATTAACCCCCCCCCCCCCAACCCATACCACCATTAACTCGTAAAGGTTTTAAGTGGTGGCCTAAGAAACCCGATTAAATGCGTAATTAGCTTTAAGAAGAAAAAGGAAAAAAGAAAAAAAGGGGGGGGCGGGGGGGGGGGGGGGGGGAAGCCAAGATTTCCTGTTTCCATCCGAGATTTGTGGAATACCCTCCAAGCCCCCCCCCCACCCCCCCACCCCATCCATTCTTCTCTATTTTTATCCATATTTAGGATGAATTATCATAAGATTCCCTGTCCTTTTTATGTATATTTATTACTCATTATCCATTGTCATTCACTTCCAGAGTACCCGCTTTTTTTTTTAAGGGAAATTCGTTTCGAATTTCTCAATATTGTTTTATTCGTTTAGTAGGTGGAAACAGTTTTCAATTTTTCGCTTCCCCATTTTCCGTAAACATTAAATTTTTCTTATTTCTCTATTTTTTATATATATATTAAAAACATTCATTTATTCCCGTTTCACTGTTATTCTTATTCCTATCAGCACGAGAAAATGTTTTTCAGTTATTCATTTCTTCACTTCCCCATTATCCGTAAGCATTCAGTTTTTCCTCTTCTATATTTTGTCCATATTTCGCTGTAATTTTTTCTGTTTTTCATATTTGGCTATATTTATTCACATTTCCTCATATTTTTTATTATTTTTTATCTAAAACATTCAGTTTTCCTGTTTCTCTATACTTTTGATTTCGCATTTTCTCTATATATTTTCATATTTCTCTATGTTCAATTTATTCATATTTCTTAATATTTTTCCATATTCTCTATATTTTTAATTCATAAATTCTTTAGGTTATTTTTTTAAACATTATGTTTTTCAATTATTCATTTATTGTTTTCACTTCTCCTATTTACTTTTATTCATATTAGCAGGTGGACAAGTTTTTCAATTAATTTCTTTTTTTTCACGTCTTCCTATTTCCTTTTATTCATATTAGAAGGACGAAACGTTTTTCAATTATTCATTTATTCACTTCCCCATTTTCCGACAACGTTTGCGTATGGAAATGAGGGATCATCTCTTCACGACGGAGTAATGACATTACGAGGAGTTTTCTCCACTCTCTATTCATATTAGGCGAACCCGATTGAATTACTGCGGCTAATAGTGTTGAAATATCTGGCGATTTCATTCTCCGAACTCCTTTTTTTTTTTTTTTTTTTTTTTTTTTGTCTATGTCAGATTCGATTACCGGTCAGACTTTTTTTTTTTCTTTTTTTTTTGTGGGAATCGTGTCTTTGTTCCAGAGCGCCGCCGTATTTTTTTAATATGGGGAATGTTTATTTTTGGCTTGGTCGTCTCTCTCTCTCTCTCATGATAATTCAGGCATGGAAACAGATAGAAGGAATAGCAGAAAATATCATGGAACTAAAAATATCAGAAAGAGCAAGCAGAGGTAGATTAATAGTGCCCAAAACTATACCAGGAAAAATAAGGAAAGCACACAGGACATTAATCCACTACGACACCAGCATCGATAATGCAGCGTCTATTCAATGCGTTGCCAGCTCATCTGAGGAATATATCAGGAGTGAGCGTAGATGTGTTTAAGAATAAGCTCGACAAATATCTAAACTGCATCCCAGACCATCCAAGATTGGAAGATGCCAAAAATATACCGGAAGATGTACTAGGCAAACTCTCTGGTAGACATTAGAGGTGCCTCACACTGAGGGACCTGGGGCAACCCGAACAAGATGTAAGGTCTGTAAGGTAAGGTAAGGTCTCTCTCTCTCTCTCTCTCTCTCTCTCTCTCCTCTCTCTCAAGGTTGAATCTGTGCCGCGTTTCCTTAATTATAATATGAGCATGAGTCACAAAATAAAAGGTGAAGAAATACCGCAATGCTGTAAGTGTAAATATGTATTAATATATATTATATACACACAAACCGAAAGCCTTCGAGAACCTGCTCGATTCTCCTTCTCAATAATAATAATAATAATAATAATAATAATAATAATAATAATAATAATAATAATAAGCGATAGCAACTCAGCTTCACAAACACCTTAGGAGTCCTGCCTTTTAGATGATGTGACCAAGTATTAAGAAGAAATTGAAATACATGCAAAAAAAAACGAGATAATAATTCAAGATAACGGCGGATTACAGATATAGAATTTAAAACATCTCAGCACTCCACTGAAATAGGATCATATCTCTCGAGGTACGTCTCTCTCGATACAACGAAAAAAAAAAATATTTCTCAACGGACTTGTGAAATCAGTGCTTTTATGTAAGTAATGGACGTTTGAGTTCTCGTTTGAAGTGAATTTATTATTAACATTTGAGGAAGACATCTTGAACTGTCGCTGAAGGTAAAAATAAAAAAAATGCGTGATATAATATTGCATCAGACCTCCCATGATTCGAGAACATATTCTTGTTTTAAAGATGGCGTCTAAAATAACAAAACACAGTATTGTAATTTCAGAAATTAACTTTTGAATTTCCGTCCGACATCTGCCTTCCCTTCCCTATCTCATCCAGGCCTGGGCTAGACAAGGGCGTCTCGATATCTCGATATGTGGAGCTAAGCAACGCTTGGGCCTGGTCAGTACCTGGGTAGGTAACCAACTGCAAACGCCATGTGCTGTCGACGCATGAGGAGCACCAGCGACCTTTTCTGGAGTTTGTGAGGAGGATTGGAAGTCTGGGTCGAGCGGAATGGGTCACAAGAACCTGAAGAGTAAACACTGTCTGACAGATTATTTGAAAAGGAATCTGCTGCTCCTTCATACAGTCAAGAATATGTATCATTAGTGTCTCGCGTGGGTGAGGGGGTAGTAGTGCCATTAGTGCAGCTCACACGGTGCATTGTAGGCCTTACTTAAGGTTCGTTCCAGCTTCCCTTCGGCCCCCAGCTGCAACATCTTTCATTCTTTTTACCGTACCTTCTTTCATATTCTCTGTCTTCCATCTTACTGTCCACCTTTCCTAACAATAATTGTTTCACATTGCAAAACGCTTTGAGGTTTTCCTCTCTTACATCTTTCAAACCTCCTTTATTCTCAGTTTCGCTCTCAGCGCTAAATGACCTCACAGGTCACAGAGCTTGGCCTTTGACCTGATTTTCATATTCCAATATCACAGTAGTGATTAGGAATAAGTTTTCCAGTTATAGTCTTAACGGAAGTTATTTTATTTTAATAACTTCCTTGGAATACTACATTTATGTATCTTGAGGAAGAATCAGTGTTCAACTGTAATTCCAGATTGCGAAGCTACGAACGAATATACCGAGCGAAGGATATTCGCCAATATTATTCCGTCTGAAAGAAGTAAATATTTCAACACCACTCTACAGACACGAACCTCACAGCTTCCTAGTCTGTCTAAAAGCGACGAGACTAACAGCACTCGCCCGTCACAATTCTCTTGACAGATCGGGCTGTAGCCAGACTGATGAGATGTGGCTGGGGGATTTCGGGTCGGGGGTGGGTGGGGTAGTGGTTGGGAAGGATGGGATGGGGTTGGAGGGGGAGCCGAACTACCCAGGGGCCATGGAGGGTGGCGAGAGGGGCCCAGATGCCTCCGAGGAAAGAAAATGTTTGAGGATAAGAAAAGTGCTTTGACTTATCAGCCACATGCAGCTCCCAACTGACCTATAATCCTACAGTTTGTCTGTCCGGCCGACTGGCGTAAACCGCCCTAAGGTCCGCAACGCAATCTCGCCCTTAGGTCGTCGGGGGAAAGGGACCTCTCTTCGGCGTCCCAACTCGCAGGGCGAACGCCTCCTTCGTCATACGTTGTCATGTATCTCAATGAAGTAAAGTCTTGATTAAACTCGAGGAAGGAACCTGCTAGTGGAGTTTGAGCCGGAGAAACTACGTCAAATGGTAGATGGCCTTCTTGGTATAAACTTTCTGATGGTCTTCCTCCGGTTGTGAATTGTTTGTTTATTGCTTTTTCGCCCGTCATCTGCTTACTCCTTCGTTAGGCGTCTGTTCTCTACGCTCAATGTAAATGCAAATGGTTATGGTCTATTTGTTTAAAAAAAAAAGTTTGACATATTTCCTTACTTTGATAAAACTCACTCAAACACACACACATGTATATATATATGTGTGTGTGTGTGTGTGTGTGCGTGCGTGCGTGCGTATAAGGGATCTATAAGGCAAATTCTCCTTCCAGAACAATATTTTATAGTAACCTCCTTAATTTATCTAATTCCTCACTTAATTTTTATATCCTTCATAGCACATCGGGTTAGGAGTACCAATGTAGTCAAGGTTTCTCTTCTTGTATTACCAGTTTTGGATTCGGGGCTCTCAATAGAGAGTTTATTTCAAAATGTAATGGGAAATAGAGACGTTACTAGTATTAGATTCTTTGGGAATATAATAAACCAATCCCAAGGGAGATGTAGCGCCCTGTATGAGAGCTGTGCTTCTTCTCTTGAATCTAAAGGTAGTCACAGATGTCATTTCAGTCCACTTAATAAAGACTGTTTCTACGATGGTAGATAGCAGTACAAACTGAACAGGACTGCCCTAGGGAGGGATATACCAGTGGCTTGTGATATAAATGTTATGTCTCCCAAAGTCTGCCTAGTTGAAGGCTAGTGGATTCGTTGGTGGAAGAAAAGTTTCTCCTCAAATCCCAGAGAGCCTCGCCTATTGAGGCCATTGGCAACGATGCTCTTCACTCCTTTCTTTCGATGCCAGGAATAGTAAATGATAGACTTTTGCTGCTCTTAGGGTTGGGAGTTGAACCAAGAGCGTGGTGGCTGGAATGTTCAGAGTGAAATTAGGGCTAGTCCTGCTTTGTTTTTGGTGAATAGGGTTACACGCTTTGTGTTGAGACGGTGGGGCTGTGAATAGAGAATTATTTAAGAAAGATTGATACCAGATGGGGGGGGCGGGGCTTAGAGAGAAGTGAAGGGGTGCCTTGTATAGAATTATAAATGACTTGTGAATGGATTCTTGATATAATGTTATTAAATAGCTTTGAAACTGGAGTTTATCAGTAAAGAATGACAGTTTTCACTTGGAAATTAAAAGGGAATTAGATTGACCACTGCGTCATTTATTCCTAATACTAAGTCCATCTCAAGAAAGCTGTTTTTAATTCAAAATTTTTGGTAATATAAGAGTAATGTAATGTTATTGTACTTACTAAAAAGAGTATGAACTCCAAGTTAATGTAACTTTTGACGCCAAACCAAAATCTTTTGTTAGCATTTTTGTTATTGTTTTTTATCTTACTGATTAATATACCTACTTAATTTCATTAATAAAATTTTGGAAATAGTAATAGACATGTAACCTTGAAATGATAGTCATGGTCATTGAGGTGATGAATTTAGTTAGCGGATCATCATGTTTGATGTGCATAAGCTGAACAGTAGGGAAGAAAGTAACAATAATAATAATAATAATAATAATAATAATGTAATAATAATAATAATAATAATAATAATAATAATAATAATAATAATAATAATATTGGAAGGAGACCCTCTTTCAAACAAGTCTATTGAAAGATATTGCTGCATCAGCTGCATTCAACTTGTAAATAGTCTTCTCTATTTTTCTAATAATTGCTTTCTCTCTGCTATTACAACTGGCGAGCATTGCGCCGATATTACTCATCAGGAGGAGTCAATTTCAGGGATATTGCTTACAAATTTATTTGTCACAATAAATTAGATAAATCAAATAGGTCAAAAATATGACGAATTAGTGGTACCAACGTTTCTCTCGGTATCATCCCGTCAGTTCCACTATTATATTGAGTAGATCTTGACAGCACCTACAGTCTGCTCCGACCCACTGCCGTGATCATGCTCGGATGATACCGAGAGAAACGTTGGCCACTTATTCGTCATATTTAACCTATTTGTTTATCTATTTATTGTGAAAAATAAATTTGTAAGCAATATCCCTGAAATTGACTCCTCTTGATGAGTAATATCGGCGCAATACTCGCCAGTTGTAATAGCAGAGAGAAAGCAATTATTAGATAAATAGAGAAGACTATTTACAAGTTGAATGCAGCTGATGCAGCAATATCTTTCAATAATAATAATAATAATAATAATAATAATAATAATAATAATAATAATTACGTTTCTCCAAGAGTATCGTTAAAGCTTAACACAGCACTCATATTATCTATTTAGTTTTCTTGACATCTCTCTCTCTCTCTCTCTCTCTCTCTCTCTCTCTCTCTCTCTCTCTCTCTCGTCGTTTAACGGTTATCTGATCGTATTTATGTTAATTCTTATCTCTCTTTCTCGTTTGTCGGTTATCTCATCGTATTCACGTCAGCCATTCTTATCCGTCTTTAGGTAAGCTAACTCTCTCTCTCTCCTCTCTCTCTCTCTCTCTCTCTCTCTATCTCTCTCTCTCTCTCATACATTTTCGCGCATTCCTCAACAATCTATCATCCTCTCTCTCGTTTTTTTTTTTCCATTTAGCCGAGATTACCTCTCTCCCTCCATATAATCGACATAATATTTCCTTCTCTCGCCCCTTCCCTTTTTCATCCACGCTCTTCTTGCATATTTGTATCACTTCACACTTTAGGGGGAGGGAAATGGGAGGATGGAGGAAAGGGGGTGGGAATTGGGGGGTGAAGGGATTCCATTATGCATGCAGGACACAGCGACCGGCATCGCGCGAGGATCAGCCAATTTGCCTCAGGTCAGCTCAAAGACACCCAAGGGACATAGAGAAGAAGAAGTAGCGGCGTGGCAACCCTACCGTCTCTCTCTCTCTCTCTCTCTCTCTCTCTCTCTCTCTCTCTCTCTCTCAACACCACACACACAGACTTAATACATGTTTTATATATATACTATGTGTGTGTATGAAGTTCTTAGTATTTGTATCCACGCTATTATGATATCTCTCTCTCTCTCTCTCTCTCTCTCTCTCTCTCTCTCTCTCTTTGATGCTACTTATTTATTTTACTATTTTTATCTCTATAATTCTTATCATCGTTATTATTATCATTATTATGTAGAATGTATTATTTTTTTAATTGAATTATATTTTTATTTTATTTCAATTATTTTTATTTTTCTGTTTATAATTTTACCTTTTACTGTCAAAGTTATTACTCATATTTCGTTATTTTTATTTTATTATTTTTTACATCTATGCTTATTATTTTTTATTTGAACTTTTGTTTTTATTATTATTTTAATTAATGTTATTTATATTTCATTCTTTTTATTTATTTTGATTATATTTTTTAATATTACCTTTTAAAATTATTATTATTATTATTATTATTTTATTAAAAGTAATGGCTACTTTCAGCAGCATTACACTTGTAGAGATTCTTCTCTATTTTCCGAATAGCGGCTTTTTCCGTGCTACTTAGACAGGCTAGTAGAGCGCCTATGGAGGTCATGATCAAATACAGAGTTAAAATTGGTGTATATATTTGAATTTTACAGATAAACTATGATACCATAGTAATCAAAGTCATTAACGATATATATATATATATATATATATATATATATATATATATATATATATACATATATATGTCTCTATCTCTCTCTCTCTCTCTCTCTCTCTCTCTCTCTCTCTCTCTCTCTCTCTCTCTCTCTCTCTCTCTCTTTCTTGAAGCAAGCGAGCTCTCGTCTGGAGCTGCCAGACATCCTCGGGCTGGGAAGCTGAGGGTGGACTGATCTTGAAGCGGTGTCCGTCCTCGTCAACTCCAAATATAAACGAGGACGGACACCGCTTCAAGATCAGTCCACCCTCAGCTTCCCAGCCCGAGGAGGGTGTCTGGCAGCTCCAGACGAAAGCTCGCTTGCTTCAAGAAAGAGAGAGAGAGAGAGACGAGAGAGAGAGAGAGAGATAGAGACATATATATATATGTTAATGACTTTGATAACTATGGTATCATAGTTTATCTGTAAAATTCAAATATATACACCAATTTTGACTCTGTATTTGATCATGACCTCCATAGGCGCTCTACTAGCTGTTCTAAGTAGCAACGGAAAAAAGCCGCTATTCGGAAAATAGAGAAGAATCTCTACAAGTGTAATGCTGCTGAAGTAGCCATTACTTTTTAATAAAGTATGCTTGAGAGAGGGTCTGCTTCCTAAGTATATTATTATTATTATTATTATTATTATTATATTATTATTATTATTTTTATTATTATATTATTTATTTTCATATTTTCTTACTATTAGTTATTTTGTTTTTCAACTAAATTATTAATTTTTTTGTTTTTATGTGAATTATAGCTTATTTTTTTATTTATGTTGTTTATTTTTATTTTCATAATTTTATTATTAATAATTTTATTTTCATTTGCATTTTTAATTTTAATTTATTATTTTATAATACTTTTATTTTGACCTTGTTTTACTTTTTACTTTTGTGTTGATGATTATTCTTACTTTTCTGTTTATTATGATTATTTTATAGTTCTAATTTTTTTTATATATTATAATTGTTAGTTTTTTTGGTATTATATTTTTTTTATTATTTATCATTTTTATTTTAAAATTTATTCTTATTTTAGATATGCATATTTCAATTTATTATTATTATTTTATTAGTAGTGTTTATATTTTATTTCTATTTTATTATTTTTATTTATGTTTTATTTTTGATATTTTCTTTCAATATTTATATATATTATTATTATTTGCTTTTGATTTTATCATTATATAATTATTTTTTATTTTATTGTTATTTTTAATTTATATTACTCCTATTTTCTTATTTTTTTATTGATATTCTTAGTTTTCTGTTTATTATTATTATTATTTTTTATATTGTCTCATTATTGTTTTTTTTTTTTTTGTATTTATATTTTTATTTTTATTGTTGTTATCAGTATTGTTTTTATTTTTATTAATTTCAGGCTAGTTTTATTACTATTATTTTATTTATACTTCATTTCTATTTTTTTATTTGTATTTTTATGTTTTAATTTTCATTATTTGTATCTTTCTTATGGAAGTAAACCATCTTTTAAACATGTTAAAAAGTAATTGCTTCCTCAGCTGCAGTAATTTTATGTAGGTATATTTTCATAATTATGATTTTCTCATTGTTGCTTAAACTGCTGAACAAGGCCCCGAAGGTTGGCATGTCTAAAATAGTTAATTATGAAAGTCAATTTATTTCTATTCAAAAGATGCCCGGGGCTGTAGTTAAACATTCGTTGTATAAAACCCGTAGGGTTTTCGGGGTAAAATTTTTATTCGAAGTCTGGATTCTAACTATTCCGTGACATTACTTAAACAGGCTAGTAAAGCGCCTGTGAAGGCCATTTTCACATGCAGGGTCAAGATCAGTGTATATAATTATATTTCAATTTTTACAGATAAAATATGATATCATAATCATCAAAGTCTCTCTCTCTCTCTCTCTCTCTCTCTCTCTCTCTCTCTCTCTCTCTCTCTCTTAATACTACATATTATTTCACTATTTTTATCTTTATAATTATCATCATTATTATTTGAATTTTATATTATTATTGTTTTATTTTAATTTTTATTTAAATTTTTATTTTATTTTTTTAATCTTTTCTTTTGTTTATAATACTGATTTTTATTATAAAGTAATTACTAATATTTTATTTTTTTTTATTATTTATTATTTAATCTTATTATTTTATTTTGAACTTTTATTATTATGATTTTTACTTACTTTATTTATATTTTATTATTTTGAATTTTAGTTTCATTTATTTTTTAATCTTTGTTTTATTATTAGTTATTTCATTGTTATTTTTATTACTTCTATTAATTTTTTCATTTTTCTTATTATTTTATTTAGTTATCATTATTATTTTCGTCTTTATTATTTTTTTATATGAATTTTATGTATTTATTAATGTTTTTTAATTTTTATTTTTGTAATTTATATTAATAATTTATCTCATTTTATCTTTATTTTTTTATCGATATTATTATTAGTTTTCTGTTTATTATTATTTTATTGTTCTAATTATTATTTTTTTATTTTTATATTTATAGTTATTATATTGTTTTTATTTTTATTATATTAATTTTATTATTCCTAATATTTCTTATTTTTATTTTTATTTTTCTTATTTTTATTTCATCGTTTTTATTTATTTAAATTATTACTTTAAATATTCTTATATTAATTTATTAGTTTTATTTATATTTTTTTATATTTTATATTATGATTTTTATTTTTTATTTTCAATATTTTTATTTGGTTTTCATTATTATTTTATTTTATAATTTTTTCGTGTGCATTATACTTGTTTTATTATTTTTTATTTTTTTTATTTTTTTATTTGTATAATTATTTTATTCATTATTTATTATACTATTATTTTTATTGTACCTAGGAAGTACTTTATTAAAAGTAAAGGCTACTTCAGCTGCGTTACACTTGTAGAGATTCTTCTCTATTTTTCGAATAGCTGAATTTTCCGTGCTACTTAAACAGGTTAGTAGAACTCCAATAGAAATCCTTATCAAATATAGGGTCAAGATCGATGTATATATTTGAATTTTATAGATAAACTATGATATAGTCGTCAAAGTCATTAATTAGGCTGAGAAGCTGAGGTGGACTGCCTTTGATGTGGTGTTCGTCCTCCTTATATTTGGAGACGTCAACAGGGGGTCTGCTCCATGCTGATCTTCTATTGGCTGGTGGCGGTAAGTCTTCTATTTCATTGGTGGCTTGAGCCAGGTCTCAAGCCACTTTCGCCGAGACGATGGTTACGAAGCTACAGGCTCTGCAGCCGCCTGGACCTCCTGAGTTGTGTGGTAACGTTGTTGGACGTTGCGTTACGCTGCGGGACGTCACGGCTAATTTGATTTCCGTTGGCTGCAGGAGTATCTCATTCGGGGTAGTTGTCTTCCGTAGAGTTGACATGATCAGTGATGTCATTGCTGGTGGCAGGTCTTCTCAAACTCGTGGGGAGGAGAAATTTTTCCTACGTCGTATTTAGTACCTGGTTTTATTTGCTGGATGAGAAGCGCCTCCAGCAGGCGTAAACCGGCGGACAATAAGGGGCCTTCTTGGTGGTCTTGATGTTGGGTGCGGGCCTGATTTTTTATAGCCCCCCTCTTGGGCGTGGCAGGAGAGTCTCTTAGACAGGCGCATGCTAGTCATACTTAAGTAGGCGCCGTTGCAATCACGGAGACTGGGCATGTTTACTGGTACACCAAATGCGTCTGCTTCAGGGGGAATCGTACCTGTGGAGAGGGGTTATTTTTCATAATAAGGTCGCACGTCCTCCGATTCTGTTAGTATATAATCAAATCAATATTCTTGGTGTCGTCGGTCGGGGATACATTTTCGGAAATAATATTTTTAACGGGGTCCTCTTCTTCACGGTAATGGGAACTCATGAAGGCTTTATAATACAGCTTGATCATGGGGGCGGGGCTGCGGGTTCTCACTACCGTACTATTTCTCCCGCGCTGTGTGGACTTTCTTACTTATTAATTTATTCGAATATCCATTATTCACGAGTACTTTGGTGGTGAGGTCAAGTTCCTGGTGAGTGTCCTGCCAGATCGAGCAGTGGGAGATGGCTGTCCTGACGAAGGCCCTGACGGTGGTGCTTTTGAATCTGGCGGGGTACTTGCTGTCACCGTTAAGGCAAAGTCCGAGATTAGTCGTCTTTGTGTAAACGAAAGTACGCGGAGACCGTCTTCCGTCTTACTCACAAGGACGTCGAGGAAGGGGAGCCGATTGTCGGTGCTGTATTCAACCGTGTAATTCAGAACACTGCACTGCTGAAATGCTTGACGGAGGGCTTTTACTCATCTTCGACGTTCGATTTGAACAAAGGTGTTTTGTCGATATAACGGCCATATCTGCGAGGTTGCTGCATCCTGGCGAAGACCGTTCCTCCAGGGTGCCCCATGTAAAAGTTAGCGAAAAAGACCCCCAGTGGGGAGCCCATCGCCACGCCGTCCTTCTGGCGGAACATCTGGCCACGGTGGGTGGAGAAAAAAGGGGGCTTCTTGGTGCAGGTCTCCAGCAGCGTACGGAGTCTCCTTAAGTTGGTGGGGAGGAAGAGCACTTCCTGTTTACGGTATTATCAAGAATATCAAGATAATAGGAAGGGCTCCTGACCAGCGACCCTTGCGATGCTCGAGGCACTCCTCACACAGCAAGAGAAGCCCTCATTGAATACGACGCAGGAAATGCTCTTCCTCCCCGCCAACTTAAGGAGACCCATGTGTATATAATAATACGTAATACCAGACCGAGCGACACCCCCGATCAAAGAATACCAGATGAGACAAGCAGCCCAGAGCCAATGACATCGCGAGCCGTCGTGACACAACGCCCAGGGAAGCCATGCCCCAGCCTCGACGGTCTGCTAGGCTGCAACAGCGCGGCCTTCAACGACGAGAAGTGTCTTGAAGAAAACTTCCTTCAACCAATGGCGGGAGCGCATTGCGCCACCGGCCAATGAAAAACGCAGCTAGCGGTTGACCCACTGCTGACCTGCCGCTATAATATTGAGTAGATCTTGACAGCAGCTACAGTCTGCTCCGACCACCCACTGCCGTGATCATGCTCGGATAATACCGAGAAGAAACGTTGGCACTAGATTAACTTATATTTTGACCTATTTGTTCATTGACTGTGACAAATAAATCAATTTGTAACCATTATCCTGAAATTGACTCTCTGATGAGTAATATCGGCGCAATACTCGCCAGTTGTAGTAGCAGAGAGAAAGCTATTATTAGAAAATAGAGAAGACTATTTACGAGTTGAATGCAGCTGATGCAGCAATATCTTTTCAATAAGAACTTGTTTGAAAGAGGGTCTCCTTCCAATTATTATTCTTATTATTATTATTATTATTATTATTATTATTATTATTATTATTATTATTTATTTGTATAATTTTATTATTTATCATTTTATTTAAACATTTCTTTTTTTTTTATTTTTTTTTATTTTTAAAATTATTACTATATATTATTTAACGAATTTTATTTTTATCATCATTATTGATATTTTGTATTGGATTTTATTTTATTTTTATTGTATTATTTCATCAGTATTGATTTTATTTTTATTAATTTTATATCTAGACTATTATTTTTTATTTTTTTATTTGCATTTATTTAATATGTATATTTATTATTTTTTATTCATTTTTAATTTTAATTAAGTATTATTTTTATTTTAATTATTATTATTTTTATTTTTTTCATATTTTTTTACTTTTATTAATATTATTATTTTATTTTCATTATTATTTTATTATTTTTGTCGTAGTGTATTACATATATTTTTATTATTATTTTTTTGGTATTTTTTATTTTTATAATTATTTTTATTATTTTATTGATATTAATCTTAGTTTTCTGTTTGTAATTATTTATTTTATTGTTCCTATTTATGTTTTGTTATTTTCATTTTTATATTTATTATGGTTATCAGTGTTGTTTTCAATTTTATTTATATATTATACTTACTTCATTATTTTTTAGATTGTATTCATTTTTATTTTTGTTTTATTACTTATATTTTACCTAATATTATTTCATTTTTTGCTTTTATTAATTTTATTTTTATTTTAAATGCTTATATTTGAATTTATTATTATTGTTGTTGTATAAGTTTATATTATGTGTATTGTTTTTATATTTTATTTTTATTTTTATATTTTGTATTTACATTTTTATTGATTTTATTTATATCTAATATTATTATTTTCTATATTTTATTTTTATTATAGATATATATATAGATATATATTTTTATATTCTATATATATATAATATATATTTATATTTTATTATTAGATGTCATATTTTATTTATTTGAAATTTTATTTAGTTATTATCAGTTTATAGCTTTATATACATATTTATCATTTTTTATTTATTTGTATTTTTAAAAATTTTTTTTTTATTTTCATTATCTTAGTTATGATTTTTTATGTATATATTTTTCTTATTATTATTTTTTATTATTATTTAAATTTAAAATTTCATAACTTATTTGAATATATTATTTTTTTGTTTTTTATTTTTTTTATTTATTTTATTTTTATTTATTTTAATATTTTACTTTGATTAGTTCTACTTTTGTATTATTTTTTTTTTATTTATTTATTCAAGTTTTCATAATTAATAAAATTGTTTAATTAATTTTCTTTTATTTTCTATTTATATTACAAATATTTTTATTGTTGTTTTTTATTGATATTTTTAGTTTTCTGTTTATTATATTATTTTGTTCTCATTATCAATTAAATTTTTTCATCTTTATATATGTTGTCGTTAATGGTTATTTTAATTTTTATATTTATTTCATTATTTTTTTAATGTTTATTGTTTCTATTTTCATTTTAATATTAAGATGTTCCTTATTACTTCAATATTTTATTTATGTTTTATACTTTTGTTATTATTTTAAATGTTGTTATATTGAATTTATTGTTTTTTTTATTCATTTTTATTACTAATAGTTTAATTTTTTATTTTTATTTTTATTATTATGTTTATTATTTTTTATTTTGTTAGCTATATCTTTATTATTTTTATATACAAATTATTACAATTATTTCTTTTATTTTCTTTACTTTTAATATTTTCTTTTTTATTAATATTTTCATTTATTATATTATTTATTATTTATTTATTTATTTTTATTTATATTTTACTTATTTTCCTTATTATTTTTTATTTTGCTCTTATTAATTTTATTTTTATTTTATAAGTTTTATTTATATTTTGTGATCATTGTTTATTTTTATTCTCAGTATTTTCTTATTTCAACGTTTACTATTTTTATTTTTATTTTTATTTATTTTCATTAAATATTCATTATTTTCATTATTTCTTTTATTATTATTATGAATTCATTTGAAATACTATATATTATATTATTTTTATTCATTATTTGTTTATTATTTATTAAAATTTTCATAATTCATTTGAAATTACTATTATTATTATTATTTTATTAGTTTTTATTCATATTTTTTATTTATATTTATTTATATTTTAAATATTTTTATTATTTTATTCTTTTTATTTTCATTATTTTTTCATTATTTTTATTTGTAATTTTACTATTATTATTGTATCTTTATTATTCATATCTTCTTTTTTATTTATATTACTACTATTTTTATATTGCTTTTATTTGGTATTCTTAGTTTTTTCTTTAATATTATTATATTTTTCTCATTATTATTTTTTATTTTTATATATTTATTGTATTATTCATTTTATTTATTTTCTATTTTTGTCCTATGAATTTTGTTATTGTTTTAAAATATATTTATTTGAATTTGTTATTTTTATTATTAGTATTTTAGTTTTTATGTTACTTTTACTTTTTATTGTTAATATTTTATTATTGTTAGTTATATTTTTATAAATTTTTTGTTATTTCTTTACAAAATTACTATTATTTTCTAACTTTTATTTATTACTATTACTTTACTAATTGTATTTATTTTTTATTATTAATAATACTTTTATTTCTAATTCTACAGTTAATTTTTTTTATTATTAAATTTCATTGTTATCATTTTCACTATTCGTATGTAAAATTAATATATTATTATGTTTTATTTTTATTATCATTTTTTATTCGAAATTTTTATTTTTCATATTTATAACTATAATTTTAGGTTTATTTTTATTACTATATTTTGTTATATTTCATTTTTATTTTTTTTATTTTTTGCTTAAATTTCCATTAATATTATTTCATTATTTTTATCTTTTCAATGGAAGTAAACCATCTTTTAAATATGTTAAATTAAAAGTAATTGTTGCCTCAGCTGCAGTAATTTTTATGTATGTTTTTTCCATAATTATGATTTTCTCATTGTTACTTAAACTGCTGAACAACGCACCGAAGGTTGGCATGTCTGAAATAGGTGATTTATGAAAGTCAAATTTTAATTTTATTCAAAAGATGCCCGAGGCTGTAGTTAAACATTCGTTGAATAACACGTAGAGTTTTTCAGGTTTACATTTTTATTCGAAGTCTGGATTCTGACTATTTCTTGACACTACTTAAAACTGGCTATCAGAGAGCCTGTGGAGGCCATTTTCACATGAAGGGTCAAGATCAGTGTATATATATATAATCAGTCGTTACAGATATACTATGATAAAGTCATTCTTCTCTCTCTCTCTCTCTCTCTCTCTCTTCTCTCTCTCTCTCTGTAGGGTGAGTAGTGCCTATTTTGTACCCTTTTTGGTGCTCGGTAGGCAATACTTAAGGGTTTTTACAGCGTCCCTTCAGCCCCGAGCTGCGACCTCTTTTAAACTTCTACTTTAATTCCGTTCAAACCATCTTTCTACCATCTTGTCATCTCTCTCTCTCTCTCTCTCTCTCTCTCTCTCATCTCTCTCTCTCTCTCTCTCTCTCTCTCTGATTTATTTCATCTTGTGACTGAGAGGATTTCCTCTTTGTACATCTTTACAAGAAAAAAAGCTTGGAAAAATAGAAGAAAAAAATTTTATAAATAAAACTTAGACATAAGCTTAGTGTAAGGAGCTGACAGCTACCTCATGCGTCAGAAAAGAGGCTTGAACCTCTTTAAAAAAACGCAGAGCAGATGCTTGCAGGTTTCCAAAGACCAGGATAGGAGGGACCCTGGTGCAACTGGGCATGCAGAAATGGAGTGTTGCTATTGTGCCCCGTTAAGCTCACTCCTCCGTGTAATGAAAGACCACCCCTGCAACCACTACCCTGAGTGAAGGTTAAACTGCGGAGCTTTTGTGCCTTGTTGGAGTCCTAGCCAAATGAGCTTCTGTGACATTGATTGTGTAACTTCCTACACATGGGGCCTGCTGGTGTGGTCATTCCTTGTGGATTTTTATGGTTGGAGGAGAAACATTCAGGTTATAAGATTCTGGCTGTTCATGGCTGTTGGAAGTTTAGTCATTTAAGGGATGCTGCTGTTCACTCCTGGCGAAAATCATTAGCTTACGCTAATTGCGTTGCTCAGTTGGGAGCTGGGACACGTTTGGGATCGTCTAACAAGGGAGACCGTATGTTAGTGTGGCAGCGATAAAAGGTATCCTGGCGACGAACTATGGAAAACTGTCCATGGATAAGCGGATGCGGCGAATGTGGGAGTACTCAGCCCCTCGTCCCCCTTCTTTTTTTTTCCTTTTCAGCTGGTCACAATAGAAAGAATGTTGAATTAAAGATGACGCAAGAAAAGTTAAAACCTTTAAAGCCACCCATGTGCGAAATGCAGTGCTAACAAGTGGTGCATAGACTTCAAAGAGGCATGTGCATCAAAACTACTAGTCTCAGTGTCTGTCTCTCCTGTCAACAAGAACTGGAGATAGCTAAACTGAGAGGAGGGAGGTAGAAGAATTAGCAAAGGAACTAAAGGAGTTTACAAAGGACAAACTCGAAGGCAAGAGAAGAGAAGACAGGATGGAAAAGGAAATTGGAGACCTACGAAGAGAAGGAAGGAATTGAACAACGACATAGCAGAAAACGGAGAGCATAGTGGAGATTAGAAAGCAATTGCCTAAGACCAGAACCAGAAATGAAAAAGAAACAAGCACTAGACTAGGTACAAAGAAAAAAAGCTTACAATGATAAGAATGATGAATTCAAGAGAGCTGTTGGTAGAAGTGATAGCAATCAGAAAACACAATTGTCCCCAAAAGGAATCAACACAACGAATGGATTTGCTGTGCTCTCAGAAGCAGAAGAGGAAACAACCTTAATCGGAGACTCGTCAGTAAAAGAGCAGGGCTTAAATTTTGTGACCAAAAACAGAAGTAAGAGAACAGTTAATTCTTACCCAGGTGCAGGAGCAAAGAGATAGCCGATACAGTGAAAAAAATCAGTCATAGTACAGGGAGGAGGAAAATGGCTTGTTTCTAAAAGACGGAGGAACTGGCTAGACAGAAAGGTCTTGTAGCCAACCTGACTAAAATTGTAGAGAACATTCAAGAGAAAACTGATAATGGCATTGTTATAGGACTTTTCCCCAGAGCCAATGTAAGCCATTACTCCCTTACCTTACCTTACAGACCTTACATCTTGTTCGGGTTGCCCCAGGTCCCTCAGTGTGAGGCACCTCTAATGTCTACCAGAGAGTTGCTAGTACATCTTCCGGTATATTTTGCATCTTCCAATCTTGGATGGTCTGGGATGCAGTTTAGATATTTGTCGAGCTTATTCTTAAACACATCTACGCTCACTCCTGATATATTCCTCAGATGAGCTGGCAACGCATTGAATAGACGCTGCATTATCGATGCTGGTGCGTAGTGGATTAATGTCCTGTGTGCTTTCCTTATTTTTCCTGGTATAGTTTTGGGCACTATTAATCTACCTCTGCTTGCTCTTTCTGATATTTTAGTTCCATGATATTTCTGCTATTCCTTCTATCTGTTTCCATGCCTGAATTATCATGTAGCGTTCTCTTCTCCTTTCTAGACTATATAATTTTAAGAATTGTAGTCTTTCCAGTAGTCTAGGTCCTTAACTTCTTCTATTCTAGCTGTAAAGGACCTTTGTACACTCTCTATTTGTGCCAATATCCTTTTGATAGTGTGGGTACCATATCATATTGCAATATTCAAGTGGACTACGAACATATGTTTTATAAAGCATAATCATGTGTTCAGCTTTTCTTGTTTTGAAGTGCCGTAACAACATTCCCATTTTTGCTTTACATTTTGCCAACAGAGTTGCTATTTGATCATTGCATAACATGTTCCTATTCATCATCACACCAAGGTCTTTAACTGCTTCCTTATTTGTGATGGTCTCATTATTAGGTCCCCTATATGCATATAGCTTTCTTTCTCTGTCTCCATAATTTATTGATTCAAATTTATCAGAGTTAAATACCATCCTATTTACCTCTGCCCAATCATATACTTTGTTAAGGTCTCTTTGTAGAGCGTTCCTATCTTCATCACAAGTAATTTCTCTACTTATTCTTGTGTCATCTGCGAAACTACTCACTACCGAATCCTTAACATTATTGTCTATGTCTTCAATCATAATATCAAACAGTATTGCAGCTAACACCGTACCTTGCGGCACACCGGATATTACCTTGGCTTCATCCGATTTCTCGTCGTTTGCAATAACTATCTGTTTTCTGTTGTGTAAAAATTCTTTTAACCATCTTCCTACTTTATCCACGATATTGTGTTTTCTAATTTTCTTCGCTAATATATTATGGTCTACTTTATCAAAAGCTTTTGCAAAGTCTAAATAAACCACATCTGTTTCATTTCCGCTTTTCATATTTTTGAATATGTTTTCACGGTGGACTAACAGTTGGGTTTGTGTACTTTTTCCGGGTACGAAACCATGTTGTCCTTTGTTAAACAAATTATTTTTTATTAAATGTTTCATAATATTTTTCTTCATTACCCTTTCATACACTTTCATAATATGTGATGTTAGACTCACAGGCCTATAATTTACTTGCCTCTAGTCTTGATCCACTTTTGAAAGTAGGGGTAATATATGCTAATTTGTGCTCATCATATATCTTGCCTGTATCTACACTTTTTCTTAATAATATTGCAAGTGGCTTTGCGATAGAATGAACTACTTTCTTTAACAAAATAGCAGGAATTCCATCAGGCCCTGCAGCAGCTCCATTTTTAATTTCATTAATAGCCTGCACAATATCAGCTTCATTAATATCTATGTCAGCTAAATATTCACTATTTTCATCCCTTACTTCTATATCATTATCTTCATTATCTATTCTAGGGGTGAATTCTCTCTTATATCGTTTCTGCCAGTATGTTTGCAAATTTCCTTTTTTTTCATTCGTTTAATCTCCCTTCAATTCTCAGAGGGCCTATTTCTATTCTTCTTTTATTCATCTTCTTCGCATATGAGTATAATATTTTTTTTTAGTTTGGGGTTTTGCTTGATATTTAATAGGGTTTTTTCTTCCAAGTCCCGTTTTTCATTTTCTTTTGATTGTATAATCTTTTGTTCTGCATTTTCTATCTTACTTTTTAGTTCTATAACTTTCCATGCATTTTTTTCTTTTGCAAGACCTTTTTTCCACTTTCTGATTTTCTGGAACAAGATCCTTCTGTCTCTTGGTATGCATGAATGATGTTTACTTTTCTTCTTCGGTATATATTTTTCCACTATTATCTCCAATATTTTATATAATATCTCCGTATTTACCCTTATGTCATCACTTACGAAATGTTATCCCAATCTTTGTTTAATTCTTCATTAATTTCTGACCATTTTATAGTTTTTACTGTAGAAGTTGTATTTTCCATATCCTTCCCACTTTTTCATTTCTTGCTTATCTCTATTTCACTTGCTTGGAATGAACTGTTAATTCTATGACATTATGGTCTGAAATACTCGCATTATAAACTATTATTTCTTTAACATTAATTCATCTCGTTCACAAATACTAGGTCTAAGTATTTTCCTTTCTTGTTGGCAGGTGATTTATTTGTTGATGTTGTATTCTAGTAGCATATCTAATAGCTTTTCAAATTGCCTCTTATCTTCTGCACTACTATTACTCTCTTTTTTATATGTATAAGTACAACCACAATCTCCTATTCGTTCTTTCCATTCTACGAAAGGAAAGTTGAAGTCACCAGATAGGAGAATAGTCCAGTCCTTGTGATTTCTACATATATCATCCAATTTTTTCAATTATTAAGTCAAACTCTTTAGTATAGGAGGTCTATATATTACTATGTTCATAACTTTTTTCAGAAATTCAAATTCTACCGCTATTAGTTTCACATTCTGAGTTACTATATTTCTCATATATTTTTCCTTGTTTTTTGTCTTCCCACCATATTGCGGTTCCCCCTTGATTCCTATTTTTTTCTATCTGATCTATAAGTTTGGAACCCTTTTATTTGATCATCATTCCCAGTCTCTTGGGAATACCAGGTTTTCACTTATTATTCATTATATCTATTTTCTTTTCATTTTGGTTTTCGGGTTAGTTTCTTCCTAAGTACTCTATTTTTCTTTTTGAGTTACTCGTAACTAAACCCTGCGCATTCATCACTATGATGGTTTGCGTGTTTTCTCCTTCATTTAATACTGGTAGTAATAAGGATTTTTCCCATGTCTCTTTCCTGTTCTGGTATGTTGTTCTTTTTTCATTTCCAGAAATTCTGACATTAAAAAATCCAACTTTTCCATATAATATTTGATCTTCCTTCATCATAATTATTAATTTTGTGTCTGAATTCTGCAATTTTCTTTTCTCCGTTGTTTCATTGCAATATCCTCTTGCATAATAAATACAGTTATTATCTCTTGAGTAGAATTTCGGAGCTGATGCTTTGAAATTTTTTGCTGACACCTCTGCATATCTCATTGGTGGTTTGCTTTTCTCTTTTACCTGATATTCTTGATTTCTCTCTTTATTTGTTTCTTTCTTATTTTGGATTTTATTACTTGGTTGGTTATTTAATTTGATATGATTCATGGCTACAGGGTGCATATATTTGCATTTTTTGTCGAACTTACATCCTTTTTCCTTCTTTTAGGTTTTTACATATTTTTGGATGCAGATCTCTGCAATCATCCCCATATCCATCTAAGTATGCACATTTACCATATATTTCATAGTTTTTTTGCATATCTTAGGATGTTTGTAGTAACATCTTTCTCCAAATCTGCAATTCCCTCTTTTCAAAAGGTTGCAGATTTTTGTCTTTCTTGTCTATTTTTTCCTCTTTCCCGTCATTGTAATAGATCTGGGTAGAGCCTCTTCGGGATTTGCTTTTCTGTTGTCATATCGTAATTTATTTCTTCGTAGGTATGCTGCTTTATTGCCTCATAGTAGTATCAATGAGTATCTCTGCATCCATACTTTTATCTTGTTCTTTGTTTTCCTTATTTTTTTTCTGTCATTTCATTTTTGTTTACTTCTCTTCCGTTTTCCTCTTCTTCTTTTTTCTTCTTCTTCTTCCTCTTCCTCTTCTCTTCATCCTCAACTATTTGTACATTCAATCTTGATTTAATAACATTGTCTATCCATGATAGACATGTTTGAACAAAAAATTCTTGTATCTTTTCTCAAATCTTGTATTACCTCAGCACACTGTGGATGGGTCGGAATGTTGCATGCAGCACATTTTCTGATTAGGTTTTGTGGATTGACTATGCTATACCAAACCTTACATAGTTTGCATGCTTTTGGCATTCTTTTTCCTAATGCATCAATTAGCAAGACAATTGGAATCATGACAAACTGGAACTAATATGCCAAGAAAAAAGGTGTTAGGTTTGTGAACTTTTGGGACAGATTTATAGGGAATAAAAAACTATATAAAGAGATGGAACTCACTTTGAATTTGGAAGGAGCAAAACTAATAGGAAAAGCACCCAGAATCTGGTTAGTATTAGCGCTGTAGGCAACAGTGACAGTAAGGGAAACTAATAAAGCCACGGGGACAAAAGAGAAGATAGAAAAGTCCCTCAGAGTGGTGCAGTTTAATGCACAATCAATTCGGAACAAAGTAGATCTCTTTAAAGCATTGGTAGCAAGTGAGGAATTAGACATAACAGGTATCACAGAAACATGGATACAAGAGGCAACAAGAGACTTCGTAGGAGAGTACCAGATAGCTGGATATAAATTGTTCAAAAAAGATATTCAATAAAAAAAGGTGGAGGCGTTATGTTATAGTTTTAGGGACCCACCCCCTCAGTCCAATAGAATGTAAAATTACAACCATGCAAGAAGTGATTGGCATCAATATAAACAGTCTAGGGAGGAAGATAACTCTAATACTAGTGTACAGACCTCCCCACCAGTCACAAATGTCCGATGAGGAGCTGTATGCACTACTAGGACAAAGATAAACAACAAACTCTGCATAATAATGGAGATTTCAATGCAGCACTACATTGGGACCGATGACCTCCGCATCAAACGTAGAAGGAAAGAGACTTTTAGATTTGTAAAAAATGAATTCCTCCACCAATGGGTTAACAACCCACCAGAGGAAACAACATACTAGACATCGTCCTATCAACGGAAGATAATCTAGTGTCTGACCTGTCAGTAGGTGTAAATCTAGGCAAAAGCGACCACAAAACTGTCTCATTTCAAATTAATGTTCAATATAAAAAAAGAGAAGACGAAATTAATGAGATTAGACTACCATCGCCAAGACCTAAAAAAGTTAAAGGAGTACGTTAAAAATCTAGAGTACGACGAGGACACAGGCATAGATAAGCACTGGGAAGCCTTTCATGAGGAATACACAGAAAAACGCTCTAGATGTATACCATTAAGGCAAATACTAACAAATGACAACCCTCAACAGAAGTGGATCAACAGAGAAATTAAAACTAAGATAAGAGAAAGAGACAGATTGCACAAATCAATGAACCCACACCCAACACCAATAAAGGCAAGCAGGCATAAAGAACTCTGTAGATTGGTGGACAAATTAGTAACTAAAAAAAATGCAAAGATAAATGAGGATAAGAGAGTTGCATCAGTCTGTAAAGAAACCCCAAAAGAGTTCTTTGCGCATGTTAATAGTAGGAAACCAATAAAAAATAACATAGGTCCCCTAAGGAACAATAGAGGTAACCTGGTGAACTCAGACCTTGAAAAAGCAGAGTTACTGAATAAGTTTTTTACGAGTGTTTTCACAATTGAAGGCATTACCTCAATACCGGAACCTGCTATTAAATATGAAGGGACAGAACCGTTGGACAAAATAATATTTACAGAAGAGGACATTAAAAACAAAATAGACAAACTCAACAAGTTCAAATCTCCTGGCCCGGATGGGATTCATCCAAGAGAAATTAAAGAGCTAAAAGAGGAGATAGTTCCTCACCTATATAAACTCTACAGAGATAGTGCACAGATCCTGCCTATCAAACCTCTTGTAGTTTTTCCATAACATGCTTGGTATTTACGACAGTAGTAGAGCAATAGATATACACTACTTAGATTTCCAAAAGGTCTTTGACAAAGTTCCACACAAGAAACTAATGACAAAAGTTAGAGCTTTAGGAATTGTAGGAGGAAATAGCG
>NC_087212.1:7752265-7760948 GCF_015104395.2 Macrobrachium nipponense
GGGACGAGTGAGGTCATTCAGCGCTGAAACTGAAATTCAGATTGAAGTGTTTGAAAGGAGTAACAGGCGGAAAACCTCAAAGCAGTCGCACTATGAAATAATAATTGTCAGGCAAGGATGGAAATGAAGATGGAAGAAAGATTATGAATGGAGGTTCAATAAAAGGAATGGAAAAGGCTGAAGCTAGGCCCAAAGGTACGCTGCAAAGAACCTTAATTACTGCCTACAGTGCACCGCGTGAGTTGTACCGACGGCGCTACTCTCCTACGGGGACCAACAAATGTAAAAAAGAGAATGAACAGGTTGGCGGATGCAGTGAATAAGGACCATTATAGCGCTTAGTTCCCACGTGTGATATAGCTGGTTATGGCCCAGGATACTGCTCCCGGATAATTAAGGCTCTTAAGCCTATCAGTCCCTTTAAGACCCATTATATCCCAGATGTCATCACCCGCACACACGGAGTAGCACTCGAGGCGCTTAACAAGATATTGGTTAATATACGAGTATATACCACGATATCACTCTCTGAGTTCATTGTCCTACTGGAGACGATCTCCGTATGGGGGAATAGCGCCGCCAGCGCACCTCATGCGGTGGACTATAGGCATTACTTAAGGTTCTTTGCAGCGTCCCTTCGGCCCCTAACTGCAACCACTTTCATCCCTTTTACTGTACGTTCATATGCTTTCTTCCATCTTACTTTCCACCCTTTCCCAGCAAATGGTTCATAGTACAACTGCTTTGAGGTTTTCACCCTGTCACAACTTTCACAAACCTGTCTTTACTGCCAATTTCCGTTTCAGCGCCGAATGATCTCATGGGTCCCAGCGGTTGGCCTTTGGCCTAAATTCTATGTTCTATTCTATTCCACTAAAGACTACATTCCTCCAAAGTGACATCTCATCGATGTATATGAGAGTATATTCACAAATGCTCTTGTAGCAGAGACGGTGAATATAATTTTGAATATAATCTCAGGGAAGTTCGTAGATCAGGAGTTGGACGCTTCGACATTCCAGAAGGAACAATCAGCTATTAGTGTAATTACAAGTCCCTCAACCAATACTGTATATCACACCATAACAACCTACGAAAATCAAGAGGAGAGGAATGAAATTGAACAGCTGACTTCGGGACTGTAACCATCCATATTATAAAAATATTATTGAAGCAGTAACAGTGAGAGTACTATATATTTTTTATGAATTCTCCTGAAATCTCGACATGAACTTATGAAGGAAGAAAACAAATCGTAAGGAAGATTAGAAAAACGAATTAAATAATGCTGAAACAGCTTTAGTGATAGCATCACGTTATTGAGGATAAAACGTCAGTCTTTTTTTTATGGATCAAAAGTACCTGTTCATTACTCGTTTCGAATCTATCACAGATAAAATGGCAGGTTTGGAGTGCTCTAAAAAGAAACCATTTCCCCACAGTAGCCGTAGAAATGTTAGCAAGTAATACTCCGAGAGAGCTGCCACTGTTTCATCATCTATGTGGCGGTAAACCTCAACTTTGTCTGGCAAAAAAGGGAGCCACTTTGGTGCAGGAATGTCGAAGTGTACAGCACCTGTGTCCTATGAGGTCATTAAACGTTGGGGCTGAAATTGACAGTAAAAAAGGTTTTTAAAAAAGTAACAGAATGAAAACCTCGCAGTTGCACTATGAATCAATATATATATATATACTGATAGATATATATATATATATATATATATATATATATAATATATATATGATATATATATATATATATATATATATATATATATATATATATATATATATATCCGAGATCCTAAAATCTCGGTTCTTCTATTTTAAAAGGTAGCAATGAACCAGAGTAGTAGGCAACTGGCAACAACCACCTCCCTCTCTCTCTCTCTCTCTCGCTCTCTCTCTCTCTCTCTCTATCCCTCTTTCTCCTCTCCTCTCCTCTCTCTCTCTCCCCAACAACACACCTCCCCCCACCATTATCTAAGGCCATCAAATCAGACACGTGAGCTTATAAAAAATAACATTTATTTAAGAACAAAGCATTAGCTAAATAAACCCAGGTTCTTAACAAAAAGATTAAATGAATGATTGAACTCAAATAGCCCATTCCATATTCCCAAAAATAACCAACATCATTTTAGTCATGAAACTGGAAAAGTCACAACAGTCTCTACAGTAACACCATGACACATTATTCAAGTCAGTTCCCCTTTCTCCAGATCAATTCCCCTTTCTCCAGAACCACCTTTTAGAAGACAGGAGAACACCTCGATAAGCACAAGATTAAAATCAAAAGATCATATGAAATAGAACATCTTTGAAATAAATATTCTAATACAATCCAGCCACATCTTTGGCTGAAAATATAAGTATGCTTACCCATTCAACACAGTATGCACAAACACTTCTCTAAAAACACCTTTGCAGAAGCCATCTTGGCTTCTGCCGCCTCAGTAAGGATCTATCACCACGGATTGCATACAAGTTTCTCACAATAGTAGGGAAAAGCTCGCACACACGTACGAACTCACACACAATGTTCACGCCCCAGGTAACTGCCTAGAACTAGATTCATAAGTCACCTCTGCGATTGCCCATAGCAACAGGACATGCACTGATCTGCTAAGACAGCAACTTTGATATCCACACCACCCCAAAAAGACACATTAGCATTCCTAAGCTCATCACCTCGAGCACTGTCTCTTAGGGAAGCTAAATGATGACTCCACATTCTAGGAAAGTCACAGCACATCACATTACCACGGTATATTAAACATGTTATTAATTATAGCCCTCTTATATATAAAATATATATAATATTATATATATATATATGATAAAATAAATATATATAGATATATATATATATTATATATATATATATATATATATGAATGATATACGCTACACACACAACACACGCGCAATCACAGAGGACTGGGCTTGCATCTGCATGGTCCGTGGTTAAATCCTACCTGTCACCCTAGCTCTGTAGATTAGCTCTGTAGATTAGCGTAGCACCAGCTGGAGTAAAAGGATAAATGCAGTGGGCTTGCAACATCAGTTGTGGGCACAAGCCATCGCTTGTTGGTTTGTTGAGTCCAGAGGTCTACGCTATGCCTTTTATAACCATTGTTACCTTACCATACTGGCTGCCTTATGTTTAGGGCCCGTGCTGGCATAAGGCTAACTTATTCTGAACTAGACAGCAAATGGGAAAAATATATTTTCTTCAGATATGCTGTCGCAAATAACCCATTGATATCGAATTCACTTTGCCTTGAGAATAACTTACACCTAAATGGAAGTGCGTACCATAAATTCATTTACTCTGGGAAGGATTCGAACCTACGAGTTTGAGTGTAAAATAAATTTGATATTAAAATGTTATTGTGTCTTTCTTTTTTAAAGTAAAATCAAGTCATGTGTAAAATCAGCGAGAAACCTACATATCTATGAAGAGTGTTTGCAGTACAGAGGTGCTACCTAAGAGTAAAGCTTACGAAGCATACTTTTTTTTTTCTCCTCCTTCTTCCCGTAGTTCGCTTCCGTCCCTTTTGTAGCCTCGCGAGTTGCACAAAGCATCAGTTACCGACGCCGGGTCGTTCTGGGAAGCCAAACAGGCATTTCATTCTTCCAGCCTTCTCTCCTTTCTGTGTTACACGAAAGCTCCTCCTCCCGACGGCGGCTGGGAAAAAGCTCTTAAAAAACGCAATCTATGCATGCTGGTGAGCCATCTGTTTATAGGACACTCAGGCTTATTAGACAAACACCACCTGAATACAAACATCCGCCGTCCAAACAATCTCTGAATACAAACACATCACCCCCGATATCTTGTGAGTCGGTGGCATGTTTGTACAGCACTCAACCACTGATCGCACCAAGATACCACCTACATCTGGCAAAGCGTTAACCTCGGCCCTCGCCCACCCAGACCCCTTTCTCCCCGGCAAGGGCCGCCCGACCCTATTTGCCCAGGTAGAAGTCCCTTTTGGACCCTTCCGTCTTGTTCAGCTCTGTAAATGTGGGCCAAGAAGTTCTTGCAAAAGGCGTCTTCAAGGGCAGAGGGAGAAGGTTGGAGGATAGTAGTCTCGGGCTCGGCTCTCGAAAGTCTCTGTTCGAGTGCTCCACGTCCACCGAAGTTTTATTTCATTTTTTCTTTTTTTCCTCCTTCCTTGGTATTATAGCATTTTCTTTTTGGAACTGGAAGTGGCCCCTTTTTTTCCCCCAAGGGTTGGTGTGCTTTTTGTGTACGTTTAGTTTTCTGTTTGAAATTAACGCTACGTTTTCCAAACTGTCTAGATCACGAAGCTGTTAAAATGTACCTTGTTAATTGTTATTATGTTTTTTTAGATTGTTTTAAAGTTAAGTGAGAGAGAGAGATTGAGGGAGAGAGAGACGAGAGAGAGAGAGAGAGAGAGAAGAGAGAGATATCCTTTCAAGCTGACCTTTTTTTTTCCGGACCCAGACGTGAGGCCATTAATCGTCTATAAATGCAGGTCCACCGTGAAACGAAGGTGAAGTAAATCAGGTTCGCCATCTATCCACCAGATGTCCTTTGTAAATATTTACCTCCTTCCTATGTGTAAGCGGGCAGGAATTCAGTGTACAATTCTCCTCTGATATTCTAAGGTAAACTTGTGGTTTTTCCCTTCACAGGAAGGACCATGGATTTCACAGACGTGAAAGAGCAGAGCAGAGCAGAGAGAGAGAGAGAGAGAGAGAGAGAGAGAGAGAGAGAGAGAGAGAGAGAGAGAGAGAGAGTCCATTCAAATTTTATATTCAAGAGTACCTAATACGCAAAATTATTTATGAGAAATATTAAGGTGAGAACATTTTTGTCAAGAGCATTTAATGGCTATTAAATTGCAAAAGATACTATTATGACGCCTTACTGGCCCTATCATAATATTATGAAAGCATGCAAATAAATCCCTTGTTATGATATTAGTGACGGAGTTATCATTACCAAAGAAATCTGTTGGACGCAAGACTCACTAATTGTGCCTTTTTCTCACGGAATTCTATCGATGTGTCCTTTCTAATGTTTCAGTGTTTGTGCTCACATACAGCGACATTGAAATCCTAGGAAGCATTGAACTCACTGGGGTTCGGTAGTTCAAATTTCCTTTCTGTTAGATATATGTAGATTCATTCAAGCGTTAAGTGTACCAAGGACCATTGTAGACTCGATGTCAAGAGGGCCCAACAAACTTTCCTGGCCTATTAAACCTATTAAACAGCCCCAAAATACATATCTGACTGTATGTCAAGGACTTTCCTGACTTTGTGTCAAGTTCGCCAAGGTACTCCTCTGATTTAGGGTTAAGTGTCCCCAAAGACCGTATCTGATCTCATGCCAAGTCTCCCCACTGGAATTTTCTGGCCCCATGTTAAGTACCCCAGAGGAACCGTTTTGACCATCAGGTGTCCTCAAGGAATATTTCTGACCTCGTGTGAAGTTCCCCCAACGGATTTTTCTGGCATGTCAAATATCTCGAAGAAACTTTCCCTTTTTCTGACTTTGTGTCAGATACCGAGAGGTACTTTTCTGATGTTTCAAATGTTCCCAAAGGACTTTTTGGGTTGACAAGAGCCCCCAGTGTGAATTATCTAACGTCACCTCGAGTGGTTCCTACAAACCTTTCTGACATCATGTTGTCTCCAAGAAACCTTCCTGAACATCGTCTTATCTTGTGCCAGGTCCAACCACAGAAAAAGTTGTCAGACTTTGCATCAAATGCCCCAAATGAACCTCTCTGACAAGACTTTAAGTGTCCCCTAAGAACCTTTTTTTTATTTTCTGTTAGTTATCAGAAAAAAAAAAATTGTCCATACTCACATTCCGCCAGGTACTTTCTGACATGTCAGGTGACCCCTAAGCGACTTTCTGATCTCATATGAAGTTCCCGCATCCGCCCCATTAGTTTTTTGTCCCTACATCAAGATCAAGTGCCCTCGAGGGGCTTCCCTGACATGTCAAGTGCTGCCAGGGGGACTTTCTGATATTCCAGATGCCCCCAAGAGACATTAGGGATCTTGCCTGAGGTGCCACATTTGTTGACCTTATGCCAAGTGCCCGCAAGAGACATTTTCCACACGCCAAATGACCCCAAGAGAGTAAGACTTCATTTTTTCAAACATTATTCCTGTTTTTCTGCTGGCTTCTTAGCCATCACTGACCCACTACCGGTAACACCAGATCTACAAATTAAATTTACTTAGCATAAAATTCTTTGGGGACGGGTTTGCTAGTCTCGTAACCATGTCCCGGATGTAGGTCACGATAGTTTAGCTTCCCCGGCTTCCTGTCATCCCAGATGTGCATTTATTTATCGAAATGAGTTTTTCGAACCCTCCTCCTCCTCCTCCCTCCACCACTCCTTGCTATCGCCTCTATGTCATGGCGATAATCATTTTCCAATTCGTTATTTCTCTTTATTGTCCTTTAAATGAGAGAGAGAGAGAGAGAGAGAGAGAGAGAGAATGTATAATAGCAGTCAGCATCACGTTTCTTATTTTCCTGTCAGTTTTCTGTAAATTACAAAGAGAGAGAGAGAGAGAGAGAGAGAGTCGTATCGCAGTAGTCGCACCCGCCCGCCCACCTCCCCCCTCCCCCCCACCACAATTTCCCTTCCATTCTGTTTAAATGAGAGACAGAGCGAGACGGGGAAAAGAGAAATTTTCATCAAAAGCTTATCAGCCGGAGTAATAATCTTTTTCTCCTCGTCGACATCTGAGCCCTCTGGCGAGAGCGCGGTGAAATATATCCGTCGAATCCGTCTCTATCAATAACACATTATCAACTTCGGCGGGGCTCTCTCTCTCTCTCTCCCTCTCTCTCTCTCTCTCGTTGACGAGTTCGAGAGTTTCCCCCGACGGTCCGATTGATATGAAATAATCATTTCACAATTCCCGAATAATGAGGGGAGGAGGGTGGTGGTAGTTGGGGAGGGGAGAAAAGGGGGATTTAGTATGCAACCTCGCCCTCTGGGCGGATATCGGGGTGACGCCGGAGAATTCCAGGCATTTCGTTCGGCGAGAGAGAGAGAGAGAGAGAGAGAGAGAGAGAGAGAGAGAGAGAGAGAGAGAGAGAGAGAGAGAGAGAGAGAGAGAGAGCTTGTAGGTTGCTGAGGCAAAATAATGCCCACGATTTGCTTTTGATTTTTTAAAATTAGAATTAGTTTATCTCTCTCTCTCTCTCTCTGCTTTAAACTCCTACGCTGTAAATCAGCGATACAAAAATCTGTGTTGAAAAGGACATTTTTGGGAAGAAACAAGTTTTAAATATGAAAATGCATTTATTACGGACGAACTAATCCTGTAATCAAACTACAGAGTATTATGTGATTATCTCTTGAGAGTTTCACAAAGTTATCTTACCGGTAATTGTGAATTACTATCCTTCTTAAAATCCTATGCAGGTAGAGGTTGGTGAATTATCGTAATAAAAGCATTTCCCTGGTAAATTATCGCGCTAAAAGTGGGTATTAATCTCTCAAAAGTAGGTGAATTGTCGCATTAAAATTGGGTGAATATTATTGAACTAAAAGTTGATGCATATAATTTTGATGATTTTTTTTATTATAATTTACAAAAAACATTTATATACGGCAGAGAAATAAAAAAAACAAAGTGCGTCCTTAACACAAGTATGCATGTCAGATTAAAATGTGATATCGTCTACTTTTAACTTCCTATTGGAAAATATATTATTTCCCAAAGACATTACAACGTTCTCTTAAAATTCATGAAAATTTCATCTCAAATTCCTTGGTCCTTTAGAATCACTGAGCATTTCCTCCCTACACTCTGTTCACTGAACAAAATCTTGTATTGGCATAAGGCCAGTGCAATCATGTGAACAACCTGTTCATAAACGCTTCTCCCACAGGGGGCTGTTGACTGATGGATGAAAAACGGGGCACATTAGGTAAGTCCCCGGTGGCTTTTCTACATTTGACATTTCATATGTTCATATAGCAAACTCTTTTTGATACTTGACTTATTAAACTCAATTATTGTATCGCGGTTGTGTACAGTGGAAAAGGCGCTTAAAATTCAGTCTAGCATGATGCATAAGCGTGGCTTCACAAAAATAGTTGCAGATGTCTCTCACTTTTTGTTAGTGACCGAGTTTAATTTTTTCCTTGTACGGTTCCAATGATTATTTTCCATGTCATCATTTTTTCTTACAACACGTACATTCACTTTGCTACTTTACATATATATATATATATATATATATATAATATATTATATATATATATTATATATATATATATATATATATATATATATATATATATATATATAATATATATATATATACCAAGTCTAGTTATTCAGTTATTATATAGATCTAATATATAAATAGTATATATTATATATATATATTATAATTAATATATATTGAATATATAGAAATATATATAATATAGATTATAATTATATATATATATCTAGTATATATTATAGATCTATTATATTATACAACCTGAATAACTTAAACTTGGTAATATATATATATCAATTATATATATATATAGCTAATATATATGTATAATAGAACCTGAATAACTAAGGCTTGGTATTTTCTTCAAACAATATATTGTTAAGTGTAATTGACCATTGGTCTTTTATTATGTTGTCATTTGTATTATATTCAGTTGTCGTC
>NC_087212.1:7761448-7768948 GCF_015104395.2 Macrobrachium nipponense
GACGACAACTGAATATATATACAAATGACAACATAATTAAAAACCAATGGTCAATTACACTTAACAATGTATGTTTGAAGAAAATACCAAGTCTAGTTATTCAGGTATTATATATATATATATATATTATAATAATATATAATATATCATATATATTATCTATATATAGATATAATTACCAAGTCTAGTTATTCAGGGTTATATATATATATATTATATATATATATATATATATATATTATATATATATATATATATAACCTGAATAACTAGACTTGGTATTTTCTTCAAACAATACATTGTTAAGTGTAATTGACCATTGGTTTTTAATTATGTTGTCATTTGTATATATATTCAGTTGTCGTCAGTGTTTGGGTATCAACTGGTTCAGCTTTGTTGAGACTTTGTGCCGGCCTGCCATTTGTTGGTGCTAAAGGAGATTCACATGAACCATGCATCTGATGTATAGGCCAGTCCCTTACGACGCTTCTGATTGGCTGTTGATAAGCCAATCACAGGGCGGAAAACTCTTAGTCTCTCGAGAGTTCACACACACACACACACACATATATATTATATCTATAATATATATATTCTATATTATATATAAATAAATATATATATATAAAATAAAAATACCAATTCTATATATATTGTAAATATATATATTTATATTAATTATATATCTATAATATATATATATATATATATAAATATATATATATCATATATAATATTAAAAATACATATATATATATATATACTATATATAATATTATTTCTATATATATATATATATATATATATATATATATATATATTATATTATATATATAGAATAATATATTATTATATATATATATATATATTGCTACGTCTATAGAACGCCTCGCCTTCCCAGCAGAGTTTTAGTTATATTTAATTATAAAAGTAGCAGCCATGCCGTCTCCTGAAGCGACTGTTGTTGGGAGAGTGGGTATGTCGTAGGAATGATATTTCCGGTCTGACGGAAGCTTAGGGTAAGAGAGGCAAGTCACAAGAGTAGCTAGGCTTCGAGATGGATTTTAGGGACTTCTACAATAAGACCTATTTTCCTTCCCAATTTGCTGGCGTTGTGTTTACCACCTTTCAGGCAATGCTCGAGGCGGTTTTTGGAAGCCCCGTGATTCGAAAACAACCAGTATCGATCTCAGTCGGCTGCGAGACGTGATCTCGGACAGAGGTCAAATTGCCAGCCTCCCAAAATTAGGCCTACCCACGACGTACTGGTGGACACGAACCCCAGACCTGAACAGAGGTCAGGCCGCATTCTTCTACAAGGATACACAGAATATTTGCATAAAGGTACGTCTGAAAGTGTAAACTTCAACCCAGCACCTTTTACTACCATACGACTCTTGCTAAATTCATTTTCAATTCTCATTTTTACCCCTTCTACATCAAAGCCCTTTGTCCTCATCGGGCCACGTGCTCCCCTTTGTGACTTGTTAAAGACCAAGCTTTCGTGTATACCTCAGTGAACCATTCGAGTTTACCTTCCCCAATGTTAGAGAATTAATCAGCCTTAATCAAAGCAAGAAGTCATTTTTCCTTTTATCTCGTTTAATCTGGGATTCTTTTCCAGATTCCATGAGTCACGTGCCGTCTCTGCCCGCAAGTGTGCATTACCCAAGTGTATGAAAACCAGCTATAACGGCCTCAACGGAGCCATCATTTACCTTTTCTCCAGCCCAGCACGGGCCTTTTAGCAAATAAATAGTTGTTAAGTAACGAGCTGAGTTTTCTGGCGACCTTTCCCTCTAAAGAACTTAATAATAACTTTCAGCTTACGGTAAGTAAAGCAATTCCCTCTTGAAATCCCTAAATTACTTCCGTTTACGTATCTAGCTTCTCTCAAGGCCCTATATACGTAACATTGTCGACCTTCGCCGAGGATATGAACCTAGCTTGCTTAAAAAAAGCTTGTAAATCGCGTTATCCGTTGTAAAACGTAAACTGTAAATGTTTTTCAAAGCGCAAAACTAAGCACACTTGCAGGGAAAGAAGACACACTGACTCACGGTAAGGTATTCCATTCATTAATATGATTATTCTATAACCCAATGTTAGCTTAAGGTACGTTTAAGTATTTTATTGTAGAAGTGTGTTAAACAAATGCGTAGGTAGAAATCTTATTATTGTAACGGCGAACGCGCCAGAGCTTTATTTTAGCGGCGAGCAAACAATTTGCCCCGCGAATTCTCTGTTACTTTGTGCTGTCCTCGTCGGACGAGACAGAGCACGTGTGTAGAATAGATGCCAGAAAGAACCAGATCAAAACTAGGAAGTGCTTTGCCAGGGTTTATTGCTGTGTTTGAAAGCCTAGCTAGTTAGGAGTGTTTTACTAATAGTTACGGCAAAAGAAGTGTACAATTCTTTTGTCTGTCGATATGTTAGGGTATCCATTTTTAACTTAGTCTTCATTCCAAGTGTTGGTAACCGCTACCTCTCAGCTTAAATTCAGCTTAGAGCATTCTCGCGCCTGCGCGGTCTCAAAACCAACCTTCGTCTCATTCACAGCGGCAGCCATGTTTGTTTCCTCTTTCAACATTATCTAAACAATTTAAGCAAAGTAACGTAAGTCACGAAGTTTTAACGTAAATAATATCAATGTCTGTACTAGTATCTATCGTTCTGCCAGAGAAATTAACGTAATTCGCCTTGAATAAGAAAGTAGAACTTTGTGTTGTAAATTGCCTTCGCATTTACAGAGAATCAGCTGTTTTGAACGACATGCTGCGCGCTAGCAGCGCTACCCAGCTCCTTCACGTGTTTCACTCGCATCGCTCACTCGCGCGATGAGCGAAAAAATTTCATTTCACTTCGCACTTAACGTAGCCTCATTCACATTGTTTGCTAACATCGTTTTAAATCCTTACCGTCATTTCACTGTTCACGGGGACCTAGTATCTTACATAATAGTTAACATAAATCTCAAGTAGAGTAAATCACAAGAATTGTTAACGTAAAACACGTCTTTGTAAAATTCATATTGAAACGCAAATCATTTCATAAGCGTAAGCCGCTACTATTAGCGTAAAAATCGTTCAACGCGAGCGCGTTATCATTTTCATGAAACGTTATCCAAAGCAATTCTTTCATTTCACGTTAACGTAAGTAAATCATTTAACGCAAGTTGCGTCATATTAAACTAACATTAGTAGTTCAATTCAATATAAGGGAGTTCATTCACATATCATTTTTCACCCTCTCCGAGAGAGAGAGAGAGAGAGAGAGAGAACCAGAACCCAGTATTCACGAAGCCAAGAGTACTACATCTTACCATTAATTATAGCATGCAGAATTAACATTATTTTAGTCTTGTGTCTTTCCTTTACACCTGAGCGTGATACGTCACGCGCCTGTGTCCATTGCAGTTTGCAAGCATTTATTTCATTTATCGAGTACTTCAGCGAGTGACTGAGCCTTTCTAGAATTTCCATTACCTGTCGTTGCCCGAGTGGTCTTGTTCATTTTTATCCCAAAAGACTTGCGTGTACCGCAAGCACAATTCGCACAGTGTGCCACGCAAATTCATTACTTCCAGACAGGGAAGTCGTTACCAGTTTAGACTGGCCACCACCAGTGCACGTCAGGTCTTATCATTTTACAGTGCCACTAATTCTTGACACTGTCATAGACTGGATGCTGAAGTACTCCCACCTTTTACTTTCTCTCCTCCACCATTACACTCTGCCATGAGCAGTGCCATTTCACTTCAGAATATTTAAGTATACTGCATGTAGTGTCCGGGACACACCAGCACGATACCAGTGCTCCAAGGAACGCCTCCATAAATGCCATTTGCACCTGTACAGGCCGTACAGGTAGCCGTAAACCTGCGTGTCCCGTCCTTACGGAACGCCCAAGTAAAACTAGTGTGTCCATGTACAAGGGTCAGTGATCCTTCGGAATACTCAACAAAGGGAACGCCTCCCGAAGCGCCGCAATACCAGCCCTAAGTGCTGACAAACCTGCGTGTCCGTCCTTACGGAACGCCCAATTCATTAATGTCCGTGTACAAGGATCAGATGATCTTCGACCAACCCAAGGAACGCTCCTCATAAGTGCCGCGCTCCTGTACAGACGTACAGGTAGCCCATTCCAACGTCTCCCAAGTTGGGAACGCCCGTAAGTGTGACGTACGCCGCACACTTCATTCGATTTTTTCACCTCAGCAGAAGGTGCCATTCACAAAGTGCCACCGAGCACCCAGTCTTTTCACTTTCATACCACATGCAGAACCCATTTCCAAGTGAGTGCCACTTTCCACAGTAGGCACTCCTATTCCATTCAGTACCTTTCCTGGCCATTATTTTCATTTTCTTCCGAGCCTCTACTGTAGCTAAGGGAAATGTCTTCCCTTGCTTCCCGTGACTTCTTTGCCAGAGAGCTAGAGAAGCTCGGAGCCCTCATAACTCTGGGCAGGGAGGCTGGTTACAATGGACCAGCACTTGACCAGTGGATAAAGACGCAGCAGGCTGCTGCGCGCCAGCAGGGAAAGGAAGAAATAGAAAGCAGAGAGGGAAAGCCGCAGAAGCAGAGAAAAGAAAGAAAGAGAATGCAGAGAGGATAGCAGAAGAAGCAGAGAGAAAGGAAAGAGAAGAAGAGAGAAAGCATGAGCTAGCTCTCCTAGATGACGCAATCTCTCTGCTAGTTTCCAAGCCCCAGACCATGAGCTGGACTCCCGGTAAGAGGTGTTGCGGAGGTTCTGCACCACTTGTTGTGTGCGTGGGCATGCTGTGGATTCCGACCAGTGCCCAAGTCGGTCTCTACCTTGGGAGGAGAGCTTCCAGGGTGAACTTCTCCAAGGCTACCATGTAGCCCTGCCTGATGAACAGTCTCCTACGGCCTATCAGTGGGTACAAGTCATGGCCGACACCGAAGCCCAGGTCTCCCTTATTTCCAGAAAGGCATTGCCTAGGGGTGCCAAAATCCAGACGAACGAAGAAATTCAGTTTGAATGGATTGACGGTAACCTCTATTCTGTTTTCCTTCGGTCCTTCTGAAATGGGTGGAAATGCCCTTTCTGGACCAGGAGACCAGGGAAACCACATTGTGCTGCCTGGGCGTAGTTGACCAATTTCATGATGTTTATCAGGTGATATTGGGCCGAGATCTACTAAAGCCGTATCTCCCCTGGACGCAGCTCCCATACCAGATGCACCGGCGACACCTGCAGCATGCCAGATAACCACACCTCTTTTAGGTTCAGAGGCTAGTGCCTCCGATGCCCCGCATCCTGTCTATTTGCGAACCTGGCCCTGACCCAGTGTCAGAGCCCGAAGTTTCTTCCGCACCATCTCAGCCTCTTACCACTTTACCGCCTACCTCCTCCCCTTGGAAGAGGTAAGCCCACCAGTTGACCCGGACTGTTTCCGAGGGTGATCCAACAGAGGACTCTTCACCTGTGCCAGAGCACACTGCCAGCCTTGGTGACTCCGCAGAATTCGCAACCTGTGGGGCCATCTCGGCCTTTATCATCCAGTGCCACGGAAGAGGTTCTGGAACAAGTTCTGCCGAGACTGTGGCCGCAAGGGTCACATGTCTGCCAACTATGGAGGGTGCGCAAACCACCATATTCCTGCCATCGCAATGGCCGTCACCAATCCTTCTTCACTAGGACCCCCAGCTAAGGGCCCTATAACAGTCGCACCCCTCCAAAGTCATTATCAGCCAAGCCACGTCAGAGCCTACGACGACTCTGGCGCTCAAGTCTCCCTGATACGGGAAGACAGAATTCCCCGAGGGGCTAACGTTGATAGACGTCGATTGATCACCATTGAAGGTATCAATCACATTAAAACTGATCCTTCCGACCGTCCAATTGAGGGTCACCAGACCTCACTTCTCCAAAGAATGTACTCTTGCAGTTGCAAGCTACATCCCAGGAGGTTACGACCTCCTCCTAGGGCAAGACATGAAGTCTCCCTCACAATTCAAAAGCCTAGGGGTCCTAACCCCATGTCAATTCACTCCAAAGCAAGGAGTCACCGAAACTCTACTTCTTCTAGGAAGTACATCCACCAACAGTCTCCCCCGTACCAAGGAGGGAGATTGGACCATTCACAGTTCCGTTGCAAAGACCTGTAACGTAATAGGGCACTCCACAAATTGGCCTAGATGCCTAGCAAGTTAGTGTGCAGCGGACGCTGTCCAAGTCCCAAGGCTAGCCTTCCATAAAAGAGACAGGACCCTCTGTCTCCCATAACCAAGGCACGCTGAGAGGTATTGCACCTCCGGTACCCGCCACAGGTCCAGTCGACCTCAACTCTCCCTGCCAGTACCACTTGGCAGCACTGAGCAGTGCCAAGCTCCGTCCAGCCTGGACGTAGAGCCACCACCGAACTTGACCTCTGCGCCTGGCCCCGAGCTAGCGCCGGCGCCAACTTAACTTATCAAGGATCCTCCTACAGGAGACCCTCCAACAGGCATGGAGCTTACCACAGCCATGGCCAATCACTAGTTCCTCCTTCTTCATCCTACCTCTGTCGCCCGAGGATGAACCTCCGGCAGACCTTACCTTTGTACCTCCTCTGGAAAACCAGGAACTGCCCGACCAGGAGTCAGCCTGGAGTTTTCCCCTCACGACGGTTGTCGCAGCAGCCGGAGTGAGGGCCTCCCCTGCAGTAGGTTCCACCTTTACGACGGTTGCTGCAGAGACCGAAGTAGGGTGTTCTCCTGAAATCCTTCAGGCTACCGCTGCCTCTGCTCCTGCCGGGCGTTTGGCCTTTCCCCCAGAGTCGGTGCCTCCGTTCACTCCAAGGGATGTATAGCCAGGTCCTGGAGGAATAAGAAGAAGAAGAAGAAGGGACGTTCATTAACATACTAACAAAAGATACATGCTCTCCTTGACACCTGTGCCCGAGGTACAGTGTCGCATTCAATTGCAGAGTGATCCTGGCACCTACCCAGAGAAGGTAGCCAGCCCGATCCCTGCCAGTAGCACTAACCCTCTAACCCCTAGCCATTGTAATATAGCCCTAATTTAAATATAATTACCTCATTGCATTTCCCTCCTGGTCAACTAACAACTCATCATCCCCCCGCGCATCATTACTCTCATTATGTATTCTAACAATTCCGTCGCTGAACTACTGCTGTGCGTACCACACTCTGGAATGATTGCGTCTTCATTTAATAAAAAACTAAAAAAAAAAAAATAAAACAAAGATCAAACAAAAAAAACAAAAAAAAAAAAAAAAAAAAAAAGAAAAAAAACGAAGACAAAAAAATAAAAAAAAAAAAAGAAACATGGAATAAAAAAACACAAGAAAAAAGAAAAACAAAAAAATACAGAAAAAAAAAAAAAAACAAAAGTAAACAAAAAAAAACAAAAAAGAAAAAAAAGAAAAAAAAAAAAAAAAAAAAAAAAAAAAACACAAAAAAAAAAAAAACAAAAAGAAAAATAGAAAAAAAAACGAAAACACAAAAAAAAAAAGAAAAACTGTATTGAGTAGG
>NC_087212.1:7773948-7811448 GCF_015104395.2 Macrobrachium nipponense
TGCGGACACTTAACCCTAAATCAGAGGAGTACCTTGACGAACTTGACACAAAGTCAGGAAAGTCCTTTTGGGGCGACTTGACATACAGTCAGATATGTATTTTGGGGCTGTTTAATAGGTTTAATAGGCCAGGTGAAAGTTTGTTGGGCCCTCTTGACATCGAGTCTACAATGGTCCTTGGTACACTTAACACTTGAATGATTCTACATATATCTAACAGGAAAGGAATTCTGAATTTACCGAACCCCAGTGAGTTCAATGCTTCCTAGGATTTCAATGTCGCTGTATGTGTGAGCACAAACACTGAAACATTAGAAAGGACACATCGATAGAATTCCGTGAGAAAAAGGCACAATTAGTGAGTCTTGCGTCCAACAGATTTCTTTGGTAATGATAACTCCGTCACTAATATCATAACAAGGGATTTATTTGCATGCTTTCATAAATATATGATAGGGCCAGTATGGCGTCATAATAGTATCTTTTACAATTTAATAGCCATTAAATGCTCTTGACAAAAAATGTTCTCACCTTAATATTTCTCATAAATAATTTTGCGTAATTACACTCTTGAATATATCATTTGAATGTACTCTCTCTCTCTCTCTCTCGCTCTCATCTCTCTCTCTCTCTCTCTCTCTCTCTCTCTCTCTCTCTCTTCTCTCTCTCCTCTGCTCTGCTCTTTCACGTCGGTGAAATCCATGGTCCTTCCTGTGAAAGGAAAAAACCACAACAAGTTTTACCCCTTAGAATATCAAGAGGAGAATGTACACTGAATTCCTGCCCGCTTACATCATAGGAAGGAGGTAAATATTTACAAAGGACATCTGGTGGATAGATGGCGAACCTGATTTACTTCACCTTCGTTTCACGGTGGACCTGCATTTATAGACGATTAATGGCCTCACGTCTGGGTCCGGAAAAAAAAAAAAGAGGTCAGCTTGAAAGGATCTCTCTCTCTCTCTCTCTCTCTGTCTCTCTCTGTCTCTCTCTCTCTCTCTCTCTCTCTCCCTTAACTTTAAAACAATCTAAAAAAACATAATAACAATTAACAAGGTACATTTTAACAGCTTCGTGATCTAGACAGTTTGGAAAACGTAGCGTTAATTTCAAACCGAAAACTAAACGTGCACAAAAAGCACACCAACCCTTGGGGGAAAAAAGGGGCCACTTCCAGTGCCAAAAGAAAATGCTATAATACCAAAGAAGGAGGAAAAAAAATAAAAAATAAAATAAAAACTTCGGTGGACGTGGAGCACTCGAACAGAGACTTTCGAGAGCCGAGCCCGAGACTACCATCCTCCAACCTTCTCCCTCTGCCCTTGAAGACGCCTTTTGCAAGAACTTCTTGGCCCACATTTACAGAGCTGAACAAGACGGAAGGGTCCAAAAGGGACTTCTACCTGGGCAAATAGGGTCGGGCGGCCCTTGCCGGGGAGAAAGGGGCTGGGTGGGGCGAGGGCCGAGGTTAACGCTTTGCCAGATGTAGGTGGTTATCTTTGGTGCGATCAGTGGTTGAGTGCTGTACAAACATGCCACCGACTCACAAGATATCGGGGGTGATGTGTTTGTATTCAGAGATTGTTTGGACGGCGGATGTTTGTATTCAGGTGGTGTTTGTCTAATAAGCCTGAGTGTCCTATAAACAGATGGCTCACCAGCATGCATAGATTGCGTTTTTTAAGAGCTTTTTCCCAGCCGCCGTCGGGAGGAGGAGCTTTCGTGTAACACAGAAAGGAGAGAAGGCTGGAAGAATGAAATGCCTGTTTGGCTTCCCAGAACGACCCGGCGTCGGTAACTGATGCTTTGTGCAACTCGCGAGGCTACAAAAGGGACGGAAGCGAACTACGGGAAGAAGGAGGAGAAAAAAAAAAGTATGCTTCGTAAGCTTTACTCTTAGGTAGCACCTCTGTACTGCAAACACTCTTCATAGATATGTAGGTTTCTCGCTGATTTTACACATGAAAAATAAAGACACAATAACATTTTAATATCAAATTTACTTTACACTCAAACTCGTAGGTTCGAATCCTTCCCAGAGTAAATGAATTTATGATACGCACTTCCATTTAGATGTAAGTTATTCTCAAGGCAAAGTGAATTTGATATCAATGGGTTATTTGCGACCGTATGTCTGAAGAAAATATATCGATATATATTATATTTGCACCACACATTTTTCCTATTTGCTGTCTAGTTCAGAATAAGTTAGCCTTATGCCAGCACGGGCCCTAAACTTAAGGCAGCCAGTATGGTAAGGTAACAATGGTTATAAAAGGCGTAGCATAGACCTCTGGACTCGACAAACCAACAAGCGACGGCTTGTGCCCACAACTGATGTTGCAAGCCCACTGCATTTATCCTTTTACTCCAGCTGGTGCTACGCTAATCTACAGAGCTAAGGTGACAGGTAGGATTTAACCACGGACGATGCAGATGCACGCCCAGTGCTCTGTGATTGTGCGTGTGTTGTGTGTGTGAGCGTGTATCATTCTATATATATCTATTTATTTTATAAAAGAGGGCTATAATTAATAACATGTTTAATATACCGTTGTAATGTGATGTGCTGTGACTTTCTTAGAATGTGGAGTCGTCATTTAACTTCCCTTAGAGACGGTGCTCGAGGTGACGAGCTTAGGAATGCTGATGTGTCTTTTTGGGGTGGTGCGATATCAAAGTTGCTGTCTTAGCAGATCAGTGCATGTCCTGTTGCTATGGGTAATCGCAGAGGTGACTTATGAATCTAGTTCTAGGCAGTTACCTGGGGGGTGAACACTGTGTGTGAGTTCGTATGTGTGTGAGCTTTTCCCTACATGTGAGAATGTAGGAATACCGTGGTGATAGTTCCTTACTGAGGCGGCAGAAGCCAGATGGCTTCTGCAAAGGTGTTTTTAGGGAAGTGTTTGTGCATACTGTGTTGCAATGGGTAAGAACATACTTATATTTTCAGCCACAAAGATGTGGCTGGATTGTATTAGAATATTTATTTCAAAGATGTTCTATTTCATATGATTTTTTTATTTTAATCTTGTGCTTATCGAGGTGTTCTCCTGTCTTCTAAAAGGTGGTTCTGGAGAAAGGGGAACTGACTTAAATAATGTGTCATGATGTTACTGTAGAGACTGTTGTGACCTTTCCAGTTTCATGACTAAAATGTATGTTGGTTATTTTATTTGGGAAATATTGGAATGGGCTTTGTGAGTTCAAATCATTATTAATCTTTTTGGTTAAGAACCTGGGTTTATTTAGCTAATGCTTTGTTCTTAAATAAATGTTATTTTTATAAGCTCACCGTGTCTGATTTGATGGCCTTAGATAATGGTGGGGAGGTGGTGGTTGTGGAGAGAGAGAGAGAGAGAGAGAGAGAGAGAGAGAGAGAGAGAGAGGGAGGTGTTGTTGCCAGTTGCCATACTGCTGTGGTTTCATTGCTACCTTTTAAAATAGAAGAACCGAGATTTTAGGATCTCGGTTATATATAATATATAATATAATACCCCCTCTCCCCCTTATATACTCATATATATATAATTTATATAATATATAATAATGATATAATAATATATAGTATAAGCGAATACCACGGGAAAACAAATGATAGACAGGAATCCAAAGCGCTTCGTCTTTATTCCAGGACATCGTCAAGGAGCTACTAAACAGTACAATCGGAGAGGAAGGCCTCAGGTACAAACAAGATCAGGAATACCAGATGGTTAATTATCAAAAGGGTAAAAATGAAAAGGGATAATCCAGGATTATCGATATCACACGGTCACAAACTTAAACAGATTCTGACCCTAACCGAAATTACAAAGTATCTTTACAGTCCAAAACATGTAAAAACTGAATATATTAATTTTGTTGCTTATATTTATCTACAACTTTTTTCATTATGAAAGCATCAAGTTTAAATAAACCAAGACTTAAATTTAGAACATTTCTATTATTTGACTTGATAAAACAAGATTCAATGATATTCCTTTCTTTAACTGTGCATTACATGGGACTAAGGCTCTTGCTTGCTCCAGTTAATAGGATGGTCCCTAAATCTCTCATATGTACAAATAATGCATTCGATATTTGCCCAGTTCTCACAGAATATTGATGTTGCTTAAGACGCTGTGAAAGAGATTTGCCAGTCTGTCCGTAATAGATTTTATCACACTTTTTGCAAGGAATTTCATATATGCAGCCTGGAAGATCTTTAGGAGAATTTTTGATTACTAAACTCTTGACATTAATATTACTGAAACAACATTTATGTTTAAAAAGCTTTAAAATTCTAGGAATATCTAAAAACCTTTCATCATAAGGTAATTTTAGAATGTTATGCTTACTAATTCAAGTTTGTTCATTTAGTTGAATAAAATGTTTTTCTAGCTCTTTTCCATGCCACATCTACAAAAGTCCTTGGGTATTTGTTAAGTTCAATGCAATATCATAAATAGTTTTAATTTCAGCGTCAATAAACTGCGGGCTACAGACACGTAAAGCCTTAGGAAACATCCAGAACAAAACAGAGAATTTAACATTTTCATGGTGATTGAAGTAGTAATGAACAAAAGAGGCAATATTAGTTGATTTTCGAAAGACTGAAAAGGTGAAATTTCTATCATTTCTATGGACAGTTACACCAAGAAAATTCAAATTACAATTTCTTTTCTTCCTACAGTAAATTTTATAGAAGGGACTAAATTATTGAGATATTAAGGAATTCCTGGAGGTTTTCGTGAACTGGCCAAATACAGAATATATCATCCACGTATCTAAACCAAATAAAACTTTTTGGGGCAAAATTCTTGGTAAGAGTTTTGTCTCAAAAAATTCCATGTAAATATTGCTAAGGACAGGAGATAAGGATTACCCATGGCCATGCCAAACTTTGTACAAAAAATTCCCCATTGAAACAAAATTTACTATCTTTGTACATAACCTTATGAGACTAATGAGATTTTCTACACTTAAGGTAGTATCAAATATAGTAAATTTTGTTTCAATGGGGAATTTTTTGTACAAAAGTTTGGCATGGCCATGGGTAATCCCTTATCTCCTGTCCTTAGCAATATTTACATGGAATTTTTTGAGACAAAAACTCTTACCAAGAATTTTGCCCCAAAAGTTATTTGTTTAGATACGTGGATGATATATTTCTGTATTTTGGCCAGTTCACGAAAACCTCCAGGAATTCCTTAATAATCTCAATAATTTAGTCCCTTCTATAAAATTTACTGTAGAGGAAGAAAGAAATTGTAATTTGAATTTTCTTGATGTAACTGTCCATAGAAATGATAGAAATTTCACCTTTTCAGTCTTTCGAAAATCAACTAATATTGCCTCTTTTGTTCATTACTCACTCCAATCACCATGAAAATGTTAAATTCTCTGTTTTTTCTGGGATGTTCCTAAGGGCTTTACGTGTCTGTAGCCCGCAGTTTATTGACGCTGAAATTAAAACTATTTATGATATTGCATTGAAACTTAAATACCCAAGGACTTTTTGTAGATGTGGCATGGAAAAGAGCTAGAAAAACATTTTATTCAACTAATGACAAACTTGAATTTAGTAAGCATAAAACTTCTAAAAGTTACCTTATGATGAAAGGTTTTTAGATATTCTAGAATTTTAAAGCTTTTTAACATAAATGTTTGTTTTCAGTAATAGTAATGTCAAGAGTTTAGTAATAAAAAATTCTTCTAAAGATCTTCCAGGCTGCATATATGAAATTCCTTGCAAAAAGTGTGATAAAATCTATTACGGACAGACTGGCAAATCTCTTTCACAGCGTCTTAAGCAACATCAATATTCTGTGAGAACTGGGCAAATATCGAATGCATTATTTGTACATATGAGAGATTTAGACCATCCTATTAACTGGAGTCAAGCAAGAGCCTTAGTCCCATGTAATGACACAGTTAAAAGGAATATCATTGAATCTTGTTTTATCAAGTCAAATAATAGAAATGTTCTAAATTTAAGTCTTGGTTTATTTAAACTTGATGCTTTCATAATGAAAAAAGTTGTAGATAAATATAAGCAACAAAATTAATATATTCAGTTTTACATGTTTTGGTCTGTAAAGATACTTTGTAATTTCGGTTAGGGTCAGAATCTGTTTAAGTTTGTGACCGTGTGATATCCGATAATCCTGGATTATCCCTTTTTCATTTTTACCCTTTTGATAATTAACCATCTGGTATTCCTGATCTTGTTTGTACCTGAGGCCTTCCTCTCCGATTGTACTTTAGTAGCTCCTTGACGATGTCTGAATAAGACGAAAGCGCTTGGATTCCTGTCTATCATTTCCCGTGGTATTCACTTATTTATGAAGTCACGTGCATCTACTGTGATTTTTTAAGCATATATATATATATATTGATTCATAGTGCAACTGCGAGGTTTTTCATTCTGTTACTTTTATAAAACCTTTTTTACTGTCAATTTCAGCCCCAACGTTTAATGACCTCATAGGACACAGGTGCTGTACACTTCGACATTCCTGCACCAAAGTGGCTCCCTTTTTTGCCAGACAAAGTTGAGGTTTACCGCCACATAGATGATGAAACAGTGGCAGCTCTCTCGGAGTATTACTTGCTAACATTTCTACGGCTACTGTGGGGAAATGGTTTCTTTTTAGAGCACTCCAAACCTGCCATTTATCTGTGATGGATGCGGCACCAGTAATGAACAGGAACTTGTGATCCATAAAAAAAGATCGACGTTTTATCCTTAATAACGTGATGCTATCACTAAAGCTGTTTCAGCATTATTTAATTCGTTTTTCTAATCTTCCTTAGGATTTGTTTTCTTCCTTCATAAGTTCATGTTGAGATTTCAGGAGAATTCATAAAAGATATATAGTATTCTCACTGTTACTGCTTCAATAATATTTTTATAATATGGATGGTTACAGTCCCGAAGTCAGCTGTTCAATTTCATTCCTCTCCTCTTGATTTTCGTAGGTTGTTATGGTGTGATATACAGTATTGGTTTGAGGGCTTGTAATTACACTAATAGCTGATTGTTCCTTCTGGATTGTCGAAGCGTCCAACTCCTGATCTACGAACTTCCCTGACATTATATTCAAAATTACATTCACAGTCTCTGCTACAAGAGCATTTGCGAATATACTCTCATATACATCGATGAGATGTCACTTTGGAGGAATGTAGTCTTTAGTGGAATAGAATAGAACATAGAATTTAGGCCCAAGGCCAACCGCTGGGACCCATGAGATCATTTGGCGCTGAAACGGAAATTGGCAGTAAAGACAGGTTTGTGAAAGTTGACAGGGTGAAAACCTCAAAGCAGTTGCACTATGACTCATTTGCTGGGAGAGGGTGGAAAGTAAGATGGAAGAAAGCATATGAACGTACAGTAAAAGGGATGAAAGTGGTTGCAGTTAGGGGCCGAAGGGACGCTGCAAAGAACCTTAAGTAATGCCTATAGTCCACCGCATGAGGTGCGCTGGCGGCGCTATTCCCCCATACGGAGATCGTCTCCAGTAGGACAATGAACTCAGAGAGTGATATCGTGGTATATACTCGTATATTAACCAATATCTTGTTAAGCGCCTCGAGTGCTACTCCGTGTGTGCGGGTGATGACATCTGGGATATAATGGGTCTTAAAGGGGACTGATAGGCTTAAGAGCCTTAAATAATCCGGGAGCAGTATCCTGGGCCATACCTGCTATATCACACGTGGGAACTAAGAGCTATAATGGTCCTTATTCACTGCATCCGCCAACCTGTTCATTCTCTTTTTTACATTTGTTGGTCCCCGTAGGAAGGGTAGCGCCGTCGGGACAACTCACGCGGTGCACTGTAGGCAGTAATTAAGGTTCTTTGCAGCGTACCTTCGGGCCTAGCTTCAGCCTTTTCCTTATTCCTTTTATTGAACCTCCATTCATAATCTTTCTTCCATCTTCATTTCCATCCTTGCCTGAAAAATTATTATTTCATAGTGCGACTGCTTTGAGGTTTTCCGCCTGTTACTCCTTTCAAACACTTCAATCTGAATTTCAGTTTCAGCGCTGAATGACCTCACTCGTCCCAGCGATTGGGCTTTGCCTTAATTGTGTATTCCATTCCACATTTGTTGGTACGGGTATTTTTACAATGTTAAAAATTTGGTATAAAGTCATCCAATTTTTTAATATTTTATATCTATATTTTTGCTTTGGCTCTTCTATTTCCTTATTGCAATGTTCCTTCAAAATAAGTTAATTTTTTCTTTTTAGACAGTTCTGCAAACCAGTTCGTTCCACCAAAAAGGGAGGAAGGAGGAATTTTCCCTCAACCTGGAGGTTGGCCAAAGAAGACCACCATGAAGAACCTCACCTCCGGTTCTCCTAGATTTTTGAAGAATGCGTTTTCTGTAGGGGCAATAAAACCTAGCTTAAGGAATTTAGTTGCTCTTTAGTAAGATCGATACCGACATGATTTGATCCTTCAAGAACTTGTGTCCTGTTTTACAACAAGACATCATGAATGAACAGTTAACTATACATGGATGCGTCCGCTGATAATCGACGCATAATGCAACCCAAGTTTGACTACAAACGATAGCTTTGGATAACCGAAAATCGGATTGAAACTGGAAAGAAGCTTCGGCAGTCGAGTAAGGTTACAAATTAGGTTACAATCCGACCACACAACCTCACAGAAAAGGGAATGAGTAATGTCTCTTGGAAATACTCCTCCATAAAAGAAACATTATTTCTGTAGTTATGCCCGTAAACTTTATTAAACAAATACTTACGTACATGCATACATACATACATATACATATATATATGTATGTATATATATATGTATATATAATATATATATATATATATATATATATATATATAATATATATATATATTATATATATATATATATATATATATATTATATATATATATATATATATATATAAGGAGAGAGAGAGAGAGAGAGAGAGAAATTATATGCAATTGAAGGGTCATGACGTCACAAATCAAAAACAACCGGGCATGACTTCCTTAACACTGCCAGAGACTCGATTTTTTCTTATTTTTTAATTTGTCCTTATTTTTTATTTACTTTTTGTTTACAATACGACGGAATACAGCGGCTTCCTTTCTCTCGCAAACGAATGAAATATCCAAAAATACCAGACCAGAGAGAGAGAGAGAGAGAGAGAGAGAGAGAGAGAGAGAGAGAGAGAGAGAGAGAGAGAGAGTGTGTTTCGTATATGCATGGAATGTGGCCCTTGGGGTCGCAAATGTTTAGGCTTAGCAACGGAGCGTTGGAGCTTATGAGAGTTAGGACAATAGCAGTAGGCTTATCATGTCTGTAGAAAGAGAGAGAGAGAGAGAGAGAGAGTTACAAGGATTAGGATGTCTCAAAGACTCGTTAGTCCATCAGCGGAGACATCGTATGCTCACTTATCTGTAGGAGCAGGTTTTATTGTTCGTTCATGATGTCCTAATGATTTTGTCTAGCTTTCTTTTAAACTCTTCCACACTGTTGCTGTTTACAACTTCTGGTGGCAGTTTATTCCACGTGTCATATCTTGTATGTAAAGAAGTTCCCACAGCGGGATGTGTTGTCTCTTCAGTTCTAGTTTCCATCCATTAGTTCTTGTCTGGTTTTCGTTTAACGTAAATAGGTTACTATCTACTTTTGTTATACCTTTCAATATTTTAAATGTTTCTATTAGTTGTCCTCGCAATCGTCGTGTTTCTAAGCCATACATGTTCAGGCTCTCTAGTCGTTTTCACGAATGGAATTAATTTGTGGCTCTTGCTTGTACCCCTTCTAATCTATTTATGTCTTTTCTTAGTGTTGGTGACCAAAACTGTACTGCATATTCAAGATGAGGTATAACTATTGATGTGTAGCTACCGCACCGTTTCCTTGTTTCTGTATTTGAACTGCCTCTTTATGTATCCCACTAGTTTCTGTGCCTTCTTTTCAGCTTTTATGCACTGTTTTGTGGATTTTAACTCCTTGGTAATAATGACTCCAAGTTCCTCCTCTTGTTCGACACTATTTATGTCATTTCCAAGCACCATGAGGGTTGTTTGTTCCTATTTGTATCACTTTACACTTATCCACGTTAAACGGCATTTGCCATTTTTTTGGCCACTCTCCTATTCTCATTGGGTCATTCTTAAACTTTCTACTGCATCTGGGTCCGCTGCATTTACACCTAGTTTGGCGTCATCTGCAAATTTGGCTATCCTGCTAGTTAAGCCTACATCAATGTCATTAATGTAAATCAAAAACAAGAGAGGGCCAAGGACAGAACCCTGAGGAACTCCGCTTGTTACATCTGCCCATTCTGATTCTTCACCATTTATTACAACTCTCTGTTTTCTGTAAGTTAGCCAGTCTTCGATCCAGTCCGCTATTTCTCCTACAATTCCTAAAGCTCTAACTTTTGTCATTAGTTTCTTGTGTGGAACTTTGTCAAAGACCTTTTGGAAATCTAAGTAGTGTATATCTATTGCTCTACTACTGTCGTAAATACCAAGCATGTTATGGAAAAACTACAAGAGGTTTGATAGGCAGGATCTGTTTCGTCTGAAACCGTGTTGGCTGTTTAACAACAAGTTGTTTCTATCTATGTGATCCACAATTTGATCTGCAATTATCGATTCAAAACTCTTGCAAACGACCGACGTTTGACAGATTGGTCTATAATTTCCCGGCTCTTCTCTTGGACCTTTTTTGTAAACTGGGGGCACATTACCTAGTTTCCATCCTTTTGGTGCATTTCTTTGTTCAGCACTATCTCTGTAGAGTTTATATAGGTGAGGAACTATCTCCTCTTTTAGCTCTTTAATTTCTCTTGGATGAATCCCATCCGGGCCAGGAGATTTGAACTTGTTGAGTTTGTCTATTTTGTTTTTAATGTCCTCTTCTGTAAATATTATTTTGTCCAACGGTTCTGTCCCTTCATATTTAATAGCAGGTTCCGGTATTGAGGTAATGCCTTCAATTGTGAAAACACTCGTAAAAAACTTATTCAGTAACTCTGCTTTTTCAAGGTCTGAGTTCACCAGGTTACCTCTATTGTTCCTTAGGGGACCTATGCTATTTTTTTTATTGGTTACCTACTATTAACATGCGCAAAGAATTCTTTTGGGTTTTCTTTGCAGACTGATGCAACTCTCTTATCCTCATTTATCTTTGCATTTTTTTTAGTTACTAATTTGTCCACCAATCTACAGAGTTCTTTATGCCTGCTTGCCTTTATTGGTGTTGGGTGTGGGTTCACTGATTTGTGCAATCTGTCTCTTTCTCTTATCTTAGTGTTAATTTCTCTGTTGATCCACTTTGGCTGAGAGCTGTCATTTGTTAGTATTTGCCTTTAATGGTATACATCTAGAGCGTTTTTATGTGCATTCCTCATGAAAGGCTTCCCAGTGCTTATCTATGCCTGTGTCCTCGTCGTACTCTAGATTTTTAACGTACTCCTTTAACTTTTTTAGGTCTTGGCGATGGTAGTCTAAGCTCATTAATTTCGTCTTCTCTTTTTTTATATTGAACATTAATTTGAAATGAGACAGTTTTGTGGTCGCTTTTGCCTAGATTTACACCTACTGACAGGTCAGACACAAGATTATCTTCCGTTGATAGGACGATGTCTAGTATGCTGTTTCCTCTGGTGGGTTTGTCAACCCATTGGTGGAGGAATTCATTTTTTACAAAATCTAAAAGTCTCTTTCCTTCTACGTTTGATGCGGAGGTCATCGTGCCTCAATGTACTGCTGCATTGAAATCTCCCATTATTATGCAAAGTTTGTTGTTTATCTCTTGTCCTAATAGTGCATACATCTCCTCATCGGACATTTGTGACTGGTGGGGAGGTCTGTACACTAGTATTAGAGTTATCTTCCTCCCTAGGCTGTTTATATTGATGCCAATCACTTCTTGCATGATTGTAATTTTACACTATTGGACTGAGGTGGTCCCTAACATATAACATAACGCCTCCACCTTTTTTTATTGAGTATCTTTTTTGAACAATTCATATCCAGCTATCTGGTACTCTCCTACGAAGTCTCTTGTTGCCTCTTGTATCCATGTTTCTGTGATACCTGTTATGTCTAATTCCTCACTTGCTACCAATGCTTTAAAGAGAACTACTTTGTTCCGAATTGATTGTGCATTAAACTGCACCACTCTGAGGGACTTTTCTATCTTCTCTTTTGTCCCCGTGGCTTTATTAGTTTCCCTTACTGTCACTATTGCCTACAGCGCTAATACTAACCAGATTCTGGGGGTGCTTTCCTATTAGTTTTGCTCCTTCCAAATTCAAAGTGAGTTCCATCTCTTTTATATAGTTTTTTATTCCCTATAAATCTGTCCCAAAAGTTCACAAACCTAACACCTTTTTTCTTGGCATATTAGTTCCAGTTTGTCATGATTCCAATTGTCTTGCTAAGGGAGTAATGGCTTACATTGGCTCTGGGGAAAAGTCCTATAACAATGCCATTATCAGTTTTCTCTTGAATGTTCTCTACAATTTTAGTTAGGTTGGCTACAAGACCTTCTGTCTAGCCAGTTCCTCCGTCTTTTAGAAACAAGCCATTTCCTCCTCCCTGTAGTATGACTTGATTTTTTTCACTGTATCGGCTATCTTCTTTGCTCCTGCACCTGGGTAAGAATTAACTTTTCTCTTACTTCTGTTTTTGGTCACAAAATTTAAGCCCTGCTCTTTTACTGACGGGTCTCCGATTAAGGTTGTTTCCTCTTCTGCTTCTGAGAGCACAGCAAATCTATTCGTTGTGTTGATTCCTTTTGGGGGACAATTGTGTTTTCTGGGCTGCTATCACTCTTCTACCAACAGCTCTCTTGAATTCATCATTTTATCATTGTAAGCTTCTTTCTTTATACCTAGTCTAGTGCTTGTTTCTGTTTCATTTCTGGTTCTGGTCTTAGGCAATTGCTTTCTAATCTCCACTATGCTCTCCGTTTTCTGCTATGTCGTTGTTCAATTCCTGTTCTTCTCTTCGTAGTTTTGATGTGCATGCCTCTTTGAAGTCTATACACCACTTGTTAGCACTGCATTTCGCACATGTGTACTTTAATTTTAACTTTTCTTGCGTCATCTTTGTTTGTGTCTTGGTTTCAATATTTCTACCCATGCCCTTTAAATCAGCATTCTTTCTATTGTGACCAGTTGAAAAGGAAAAAAAGGGGGGAGGGGGTGGCTGAGTACTCCCACAGTCGCCGCATCCGCTTATCCATGGGCAGTTTTCCATAGTTCGTCGCCAGGATACCTTTTATCGCTGCCACACTAACATACGGTCTCCCTGTTGTTCGACGATCCCAAAGGTGTCCCAGCTCCCAACTGAGCAACACAATTAGCGTAAGCGAATGATTTTTCGCCAGGAGTGAACAGCAGCATCCCTTAAATTACTAAACTTCCAACAGCCATGGACAGCCAGAATCTTATGACCTAAATGCTTCTCCTCCAACCATAAAAATCCACAAGGAATAGCCACACCAGCAGGCCCCATGTGTAGGAAGTTACACAATCAATGTCACAGAAGCTCATTTGGCTAGGACTCCAACAAGGCACAAAAGCTCCGCAACCTCAGAGCAGTTTAACCTTCATTCACAGGGTAGTGGTTGCAGGGGTGGTCATTCATTACACGGAGTGAGCTTAACGGGGCACAATAGCAACACTCCATTTCTGCATGCCCAGTTGCACCAGGGTCCCTCCTATCCTGTCTTTGGAAAAACTGCAACGCATCTGCCCTTGCGTTTTTTTTAAAGAAGGTTCCCGAAAGCCTCTTATTTCTGACGCATGAGGTAGCTGTCAGCTCCTTACACTAAGCTTATGTCTAAGTTTTATTTATAAAATTTTTTTCTTCTATTTTTTTTTTTGTAAGGGAAAAATTTTTTTTTTTTTTTTTTTCTTAAAGATGTACAAAGAGGAAATCCACCCAGTCACAAGATGAAATTAAACTCAGATAGCTCGGGGATGGCAAAGATGGTAAAAGTGATGGTTTGAACGAATTAAAGTAGAAGGTTTAAAAGATGGTCGCAGCTCGGGGCTGAAGGGACGCTTGTAAAAAAAAAAACCCTTAAGTATTGCCTACCGAGCACCAAAAAGGGTACAAAATAGGCACTACTCACCCTACAGAGAGAGAGAGAGAGAGAGAGAGAGAGAGAGAGAGAGAGAGAGAGAGAGAGAGAGAAAAAATGACTTTGATATCATAGTATATCTGTAACGACTGATTATATATAAATATAAACAATGATCTTGACCCTGCATGTGAAAATGGCCTCCACAGGCTCTCTACTAGCCAGTTTAAGTAGTGTCAAGGAATAGTCAGTATGCAGACTACGAATAAAAATGTAAACCTGAAAAACTCTACGGGTTGTACAACGAATGTTTAACTACAACCTCTGGCATCTTTTGAATAAAATTAAAATTTGACTTTCATAATCACCTATTTTAGACATGCCAACCGTCGGTGCGTTGTTCAGCAGTTTACACAACAATGAAAAAATCATAATTATGAAAAAAGACCTACATAAAATTGCTGCAGCTGAGGCAGCAATTACTTTTAATTTAACATATTTAAAAGATGGTTTACTTCCATAAAAAAAGATAAAAATAATGAAATAATATTAATGGAAATTTAAGCAAAAAAAAAAAAAAATGAAATATAAACAAAATAATAGTAATAAAAATAAACCTAAAATTAATAGTTATAAATAGGAAAATAAAAATACGAATAAAAAATAATAATAAAAATAAAAACATAATAATATATTAATTTACATACGAATAGTGAAATGATAACAATGAAATTTAATAATAAAAAAAATAACTGTAGGATTAAAAGTAATTATCAAATAATAAAAATTTAAATACAATTAGTAAAGTAATAAAGTAATAAAATAAAAGTTAGAAAATAATAGTAATTTTGTAAAAAGAAAAATAAAAAATAAAAAAATAAAAAAATAAAAAACAATAATAAAAAAATTATTTAAAAATATAACTAACAATAAAATATTAAACAATAAAAAATAAAAGTAACATAAAAGCTAAAATAATAATAATGAAAATAACAAATTCAAATATAATATTTAAAACAATAACAAAATTAATAGACACAAAAAGAAAATAAATTAAATAAATAATACAATAAATATATTAAAAATAAAAAATAATAATGAGAAAAATATAATATAATATTATAGAAAAAACTAAGAATACCAGTAAAAGAAAAGCAATAATAAAAATAGTAGTAATATAAATAAAAGATAAAGATATTAATAAAAATAACTTTTATAAATAATGAAAATTTTCAGAAAAATATAATAATAATTAAAATTATATATAATACACATGAAAAAATCATGAAAATGAAAATAAAAGTAACAAAAATAAGATATTGATATTAAGAATAAAAACAAATAAAATAAAAATAAAAATAATAATTAAAAGAAATAGTAAAATAAAAGATAATAAAATATAAATACAACTAATAATAATAATAATTACATATTCGAATAAATTATGAAAATTTAATAAATAATGAAAAATTTATAATAAAAATAAAAAATAAATATAATATACATGAAAAAATCATAAAAATGAAAATAAAAATAATGAAGCTAAAATAATAATAGTAAAATTACAAATAAAAATAAGTAAAAATAATGAGAATAAAAAGAATAAAATAATAAAAAATATTTAAAATATAAATAACTATAAATAAAAAAATATGAATAAAACTAATAAGATAATAATAATAGTAATTTCAAATGAATTATGAAAATTTTGATAAATAATAAAAAATAATGAAAATAAAAATAAATATAATATATATGAAATAATCATAATAATAATAAAAGATAATGAAAATAAAATAATATTAGAAATAAAAATAAAAAATAAAAATACAAATAATAAAAGTTGAAATAAGAAAATACTGAAAATAAAAATAAACAATAATCATAAAAATATAAATAAAACTTATAAAATAAAACAAAATTAATAGTAGCAAAATAAAAATAATGAAAAATAAGTAAAATATAACTAATAAGAAATAAAAAAATTTAAATAAATAAAAAAATAAATGTAATATAAATGAAAATATTAATAAAAAGAAAAGATTAAAATAAATGTAAGGAAATAATAGTAATAATTTTGTAAAAAAAAATAAAAAATTAACAAAAATATAGGTAACAAAATAAAATAATAAACATAATAATAAAAATAAAAATAACATAAAAATTAAACTATTATTAGTAATAAAAATAATAAAAAAAAAACAATGAATTCAATATAAAAACATTTAAAATAATAACAAAAGTAATACAACATAAATAAAATATTGAAATAATAAGGAATATCTTAATATTAAAATGAAAATAAAGACAATAAACATTAAAAAAATAATAAAATAAATATAAAAAATAAAATAATAATTAACGACAATAAATATAAAGATGAAAAAAGTTTAATCAATAATGATTAGAACAAATAATATAATAATAAACAGAAAACAAAAATTATCAATAAAAAAATGTAACAAAATAAAAAAATTTGTAAAATAAATTTAAATTTAAAAACATATTTAAGAAAATTTAATATAAAAACAATAAAAAAAATAATATAAATTTGAAAAAAAAAATAAAATAAAAAATGCAAAAAATAATACATATGAAAAAAAAAAACATAAAAGTAGAACTAATCAAAGCAAAATATTAAAATAAATAAAAATAAATAAATATAAATAAAAAAAATAAAAATATATTCAAATAAATTGTGAAAATTTAAATAATAAAAAATAATAATAAAAATGAAAAATTTATACATAAAAAATCATAACTAAGATAATGAAATAAAATAATAAAAATAAAAATAAAAATTTTTAAAAATACAAATAAACAAATGAAATAAAAATGATAAATATATAAAGCTATAAACTGATAATAGTAATAAATTCAAATAAATTATGAACATTTGAGTAATAAAATATAAAAATAAAAAAATATATATAAAAATCATAAAAATAAAAATAAAAATAATGAAAATAAAACAATATTAAAAATGAAAATAAATAAAAATAATAAAGATTTAAATACAAAAATATCAAAATAAAAATAAATAAAAAAACAATATATATATAAAACTTATACAACAACAATAATAATAAATTCAAATATAAGCATTTAAAATAAAAAATATAATTAATAAAGCAAAAAATGAAATAATAGGTAAAATATAAGTAATAAAACAAAAAATAAAAATACTACAATCTAAAAAAATAATGAAATAATTATAATATAAATAAAATTAAAAACAACACTAATAACCATAATAAATATAAAAATGAAAACAACAAAACATAATAGGAACAATAAAATAATAATTACAAACAGAAAACTAAGATTAATATCAATACATAATAAGACATTTTATAAAAATAAAAATAAAAGAATACAAAAAAAAAAATAAAAATATAGTAATACATATAACGACAAAAATAATAAAAAATAATAATGAAAATAAAATAATAATATTAATAAAGTAGAAAATATGAAAAAATAAAAATAATAATAAAACGAAAATAATAATACTTAATTAAAAATAAAAAATAAATAAAAATATATAAAACATTAAAATAAATGAAAATGAAAATAAAATAATAGGTCTAGATATAAAATTAATAAAAATAAAAACAATACTGATGAAATAATAAAATAAAAATAAAATAAAATCAATACAAAATATCAATAATGATGATGATAAAAATAAAATTCGTTAAATAATATATAGTAATAATTTTAAAAAGAAAAAATATAAAAAAGAAATTTAAATAAAATGATAAATAATAAAATTAATACAAATAAATAATAATAATAATAATAATAATAATAATAATAATAATAATAATAATATATCTAAGTCTCTTCGCTTTTGCGAAAGACTTTTTTTGTTTCTCCTTACGACTGTCATTCGTAAGTATTTCTGGTTCCTTTCATCTCCTATGTGATATCTTAGTAGAGTGGTTCTACTTAAACTAAAGGAGAGGATTCAAACAGATAAGTTGAAAAGATATAACAACTTTATTCTGTAACTCCATACTAAGAGATGCAGTTCGGTCGGGAGACCGATATGTTTGAATGCTGGCACGGAACTGCCATTCTAAAGCATCACCTCGATAGCGGAACCTTAGCTATCTCAGCGATTCATATAAAAACATACGTAGTCCGCCGGCTCGGAAGTTACAAGTTTCCGGCGTAGGTTAACAGGTCAACCGCTTCCCATGGAAGTTGTTGTGCAAAGTTATCAGTAATGCAAAATGCTGACAAAGTAACAGATTTAAACCAGGCTACTGCAGACAGCGCATAGCGTAATCTAGATCTGCATTGGTCACGTAGGACCCTCCTAATGCCATGACCTCAGGTCATGGGTTTTTATTTACAGATACTGTAATATTAAAATGTATTTATTACATTAGGCTCGGTCTGCTACCATTCAAGCCTTGAATAACAAAAGTTACTTTAAACATTGTTTAGGTTAGGATCGTGCTCGTAACATATGTCTAGGTATAAACATAATAAGTGATTAAATGCATAAAAAAGTTCTGTTACATACCCTTTTGACATATTCATAAACAAAGATAAATGCATGGAAAAATCTAGATCCATGTTTGGTAATAATAATGATTAGGTACCCAAAAATAATAAAAAGGTAAAAATCAAAAGATTAACATGTATACATGATTAATATGATAATAGGTAACCTGATTAAGAATAGTGGTTACTGCATAGATTATGGCATGATCATGGATAATTGTTAAAGAGTACTTGTCACTCTTTGTAATAGGTAAATATAATTGTACAATTGTATAATAGTATAATTGTGTAATTGTGCACAAATGCAATATATAGGGCTGGCTATATTTTTTTATTAGGTGCCCGAAAAATACCTTTAGGAGTATATTAATGTATAATATTGGGCTATAATATTTTATTAGGTGCCCGGGAGATACTTTAACTGTTCAAATGCAAAGGCGTGAGTCTTTCTTGTCCTACATTTTTGCCAGCATACAGACTGCTTTTCACACACAACACAATTCCAGACAATTTCCCTAGGCACAAAATGAAGTGGCCAGTTTCAGGCGGCCCTAAACTCAAACGACTTGAGTTTAACGGGTACGTCATCTAGACGGGACAATACGTTTCTTTGGAGATCCTTCTGTTTACGCCTCAGCCTACGCCAAGCAAAGATGTTGACGGCGATAACCAATATGGCCGTCACGCTGAACACGGCCAGCAGAATGTAGTAACGAAGATTTTCTCCACCTGCATAAGTCGGTGACGCGTGGTTCATCTCAGCCAGTTGCGTCAAACGATGAGCCACCCGCGCGTTGTATGGGAGAGGTAGTGATGGGATAATTGTAGACGCCCAAGTATAGTTCGCAAAATACGCCTTCTCACGTATTATCGTATTGACCCCCCTGACGGTGTAGTTTGTAGATGTCCCCGTACAAATTGGATATTACTGGACTTGAGTTATTCGTCATGAAAGTAGGAAACGGTGCTATTTTGTATGATTGCCAAGCATCGGAAGAATCAAAAGGTATGGTGATCATAATCCTATAATATTCAACGCTGACTGATATTAGGCTATAATAGAACTCTACTTTATGGGCGTCTAATAAAGGAATATAACCTAGTTTCTCCCGTCCGTTTTCCAAAGTTAATGTCAGATCTTTAATAGGCATGAGGTGTGGAGATAACACACCCTTTGTCGCTAACGTAATAGCTTCTACATAATCTTTTGATTTCTCAATAAAATGTGATATTTTCACACGGATATGATCTATTTTCGAACTATAGTAAGCTAATGTAGCCAGCAAATGTTGAACTTCCATGACCTGATCGATATTATTTGAATGTTCGTTTACTATACTCATTATTTGATTGATTGAAGATAACTGACTGCGAAGTTCGGACAAAGCTAATTCGGTTTTGTGTTGCAAAAACTCAATTCTTTTATTTTGATTATTTATCTTAAGGCGATTTGAAATTCCTAAGCCTAGATTCGCAACAGATCCTAAGATGTTTAGTCCAGCCAGAATATATTACATATATTGGAAGGAGACCCTCTTTCAAACAAGTCTTATTGAAAGATATTGCTGCATCAGCTGCATTCAACTCGTAAATAGTCTTCTCTATTTTTCTAATAATAACTTTCTCTCTGCTACTACAACTGGCGAGTATTGCGCCGATATTACTCATCAGGAGGAGTCAATTTCAGGGATAATGGTTACAAATTGATTTATTTGTCACAGTAAATGAACAAATAGGTCAAAATATAAGTTAATCTAGTGGTCAACGTTTCCCTCGGTATCATCCGAGCATGATCACGGCAGACTGTAGCTGCTGTCAAGATCTACTCAATATATAGCGGCAGGTCAGCAGTGGGTCAACCGCTAGCTGCGTTTTCATTGGCCGGTGGCGCAATGCGCTCCCGCCATTGGTTGAAGGAAGTTTTCTTCAAGACACTTCTCGTCGTTGAAGGCCGCGCTGTTGCAGCCTAGCAGACCGTCGAGGCTGGGGCATGGCTTCCCTGGGCGTTGTGTCACGACGGCTTGCGATGTCATTGGCTGCTGGGCTGCTAGTCTCATCTGGTATTCTTTGATCGGGGGTGTCGCTCGGTCTGGTATTACTTGTATTATTTATACACATTGGTCTCTTAAGTTGGTGGGGAGGAAGAGCACGTCTTGCGTCGTATTCAATGAGGGCTTCTCTTGCTGTATGAGGAGTGCCTCGAGCAGTCGCAAGCGTCGCTGGTCAGGAGCCCTCCCTATTATCTTGATATTCTTGATAATACCGTCGCGGGAGATAGCTTCCTGGTGTGCTCTCATTGATTACGACGCAGGAAGTGCTCTTCCTCCCCACCAACTTAAGGAGACCTATATGTATAAATAATACATGTAATACCAGACCATGCGACACCCCCGATCAAAGAATACCATATGAGACTCCGTACGCTGCTGGAGATCTGCACCAAGAAGGCCCCTTTCTCCACCCACCGTGGCCAGATGTTCCGCCAGGACGGCGTGGCGATGGGCTCCCCACTGGAGGTCCTCTTCGCTAACTTTTACATGGGCACCGTGGAGGAACGGGTCTTCGCCAGGATGCAGCAACCTCTCAGATATGGCCGTTATATCGACGATATCTTTGTTCAAGTCGACGCCGATAATAAGGTAAAAGCCCTCCGTTAGGCGTTTCAGCAGTGCAGCGTGCTTAATTACACGGCTGAATACAGCACCGACAATCGGCTCCCCTTCCTCGACGTCCTTGTGAGTAAGACGGATGACGGTCTCCGCGTACTTCCGTTTACACAAAGACGACTAATCTCGGACTTTGCCTTAACGGTGACAGCAAGTGCCCCGCCAGATTCAAAAGCACCACCGCCAGGTCCCTTCGTCAGGGCAGCCCTCTCCCACTGCTCGATCTGGCAGGACACTCACCAGGAACTTGACCTCACCACCAAAGTACTCGTGAATAATGGATATTCAAATACATTAATTAGTAAGAAAGTCCACACAGCGCTGGAGAAATAGTACGGTAGTGAGAACCCGCAGCCCCGCCCCCAGGATAATATCAAGCTGTATTATAAAGCCTTCATGAGTTCCCATTACAGTGAAGAAGAGGACCCCGTTAAAAATATTATTTCCGAAAATGTATCCCCGACCGACGACACCAAGAATATTGATTTGATTATATACTAACAGAATCGGAGGACGTGCGACCTTATTATGAAAAATAACCCCTCTCCACAGGTACGATTCCCCCTGAAGCAGACGCATTTGGTGTACCAGTAAACATGCCCAGTCTCCGTGATTGCAACGGCGCCTACTTAAGTATGACTAGCATGCGCCTGTCTAAGAGACTCTCCTGCCACGCCCAAGAGGGGGGCTATAAAAAATCAGGCCCGCACCCAACATCAAGACCACCAAGAAGGCCCCTTATGTCCGCCGGTTACGCCTGCTGGAGGCGCTTCTCATCCAGCAAATAAAACCAGTACTAAATACGACGTAGGAAAAATTTCTCCTCCCCACGAGTTTGAGAAGACCTGCCACCAGCAATGACATCACTGATCATGTCAACTCTACGGAAGACAACTACCCCGAATGAGATACTCCTGCAGCCAACGGAAATCAAATTAGCCGTGACGTCCCGCAGCGTAACGCAAACGTCCAACAACGTTACCACACAACTCAGGAGGTCCAGGCGGCTGCAGAGCCTGTAGCTTCGTAACCATCGTCTCGGCGAAAGTGGCTTGAGACCTGGCTCAAGCCACCAATGAAATAGAAGACTTACCGCCACCAGCCAATTGAAGATCAGCATGGAGCAGACCCCCTGTTGACGTCTCCAAATATAAGGAGGACGAACACCACATCAAAGGCAGTCCACCTCAGCTTCTCAGCCTAATTAATGACTTTGACGACTATATCATAGTTTATCTATAAAATTCAAATATATACATCGATCTTGACCCTATGATTTGCTAAAGGATTTTCTATTGGAGTTCTACTAACCTGTTTAAGTAGCACGGAAAAATTCAGCTATTCGAAAAATAGAGAAAGAATTCTCTACAAGGTGTAACGCAGCTGAAGTAGCCTTTACTTTTAATAAAGTACTTCTAGGTACAATAAAAAATAATTAGTATAATAAATAATGAATAAAAATAATTATACAAATAAAAAAATAATAAAAACAAGTATAATGCACACGAAAAAATTATAAAATAAAATAAAAATAATGAAAACCAATAAAAAATATTGAAAATAAAAAATAAAAATCATAATATAAATATAAAAAAATATAAATAAAACTAATAAATTAATATAAGAATATTAAAGTAATAATTTAAATAAATAAAAACGATGAAATAAAAATAAGAAAAATAAAAATAAAAATAAGAAATATTAGGAATAATAAAATTAATATAATAAAATAAAAACAATACTAATAACTATAAATATAAAAAAATAAAAAAAATAAATAATTAGAACATAAAAATAATAATAAACAGAAAACTAATAATATCGATAAAAAATAAAGATAAAATGAGATAAATTATTAATATAAATTACTAAAAATAAAACATTAAAAAACATTAATAAAAATACATAAAATTCATATAACAAATAAAAAGACGAAAATAATAACTAATAACTAAATAAAAATAATAAGCAAAAATGAAAAAACAATTAATAGAAGTAATAAAAATAACAATAATAATGAAAACAACAATAAATAAATAAATAAAATAAATAATAAAATATAAATAAATAAAAATCTAAAATCATAATAATAAAAGTTCAAAATAAAATAATAAGATTAAATAATAAATAATAAAAAATAATAAAATATTAGTAATTACTTTATAATAAAAATCAGTATTATAAACAAAAGAAAAGATTAAAAAAATAAAATAAAAATGTAAATAAAATTAAAATAACAATAATAATATAAATTCAAATAATAATGATGATAATATTAAGATAAAAATAGTGAAATAATATGTAGTATTAAGAGAGAGAGAGAGAGAGAGAGAGAGAGCGAGAGAGAGAGGAGAGAGAGATGACTTTGATGACTTTTATGATATCATATTTTATTTGTAAAAATTGAAATATAATTATATACACTGATCTTGACCCTGCATGTGAAAATGGCCTTCACAGGCGCTTTACTAGCCTGTTTAAGTAATGTCACGGAATAGTTAGAATCCAGACTTCGAATAAAAATTTTACCCCGAAAACCCTACGGGTTATACAACGAATGTTTAACTACAGCCCCGGGCATCTTTTGAATAGAAATAAAATTGACTTTCATAATTAACTATTTTAGACATGCCAACCTTCGGGGCCTTGTTCAGCAGTTTAAGCAACAATGAGAAAATCATAATTATGAAAATATACCTACATAAAATTACTGCAGCTGAGGAAGCAATTACTTTTAATTTAACACGTTTAAAAGATGGTTTACTAAGAAAGATACATATGATGAAATTATATTAATGAAAATTAAAACATAAAAATACAAATACAAAAATAGAAATAAAGTATAAATAAAATAATAGTAATAAAATAAGCCTAAAGTTAATAGTTATATATAATTAAAAATAAAAAAAATACAAATAAAAATAAAATAAAAAAATAAAAAATAAAAAATTTACATATTATACATACTAGTTCAATAATAATAATAATAATGAAATTTAATAATACAAACAATACCTATAAAAATGAAAATAATGATAAAATTATAAAAAGTAATAAATACAAATATTAAAATAACAATAATAAAATTACATAATATAAATATTAATATGAACATACAAATAAAAAAATATAAGAATAACAAAGTAAATATTATTAATAATCAAAATGAAAAATAAAATAATAAAAATAAAAATAAGAAAATATTAATAATAATTTTTTGTAAACAAAATAATAAAAAAACTTTAACAAAATAATAAAAACTTAATAAAAAAGAATACCAATAATAAAATAATAAAAATAAATATAAAATAAATAAAAATAAAAAAAAAACGATAATAATAATAATAAATAATATTAAAATATTGAATTCAAATAAGAATATTTAAAATAATAACAAAATTAATGAAATAAAAATAAAAATAATGAAACAATAAGAAATATATAAAAAATAAAAACAATAAAAACAATATGAATAAAAAATAATGAAATAAATATAATAAAAATAAAAACAAACAATACTGATAGCAGTAATAAAAATAAATATATAAATACAAACAATTATGAGAACAATAAAAATAAAATAATAATAATAATAAACAGAAAACTAAGAATATCAATAAAAAATAATAAAAATAGGAGTAATATAAATAAAAAATAAAAGAATAAAATATATTATATATATAAAATCAAAAGCAAATAATGATAAAAATATAGATATAAATATTGAGAAGAAAATATCAAAAATAAAAAACAAATAAAAATAATAAAATAAAAATAAAAATAAAATATAAACACAACTAATAAAATAATAATAAATAAATTGAAATATACATATTTAAAATAAAAATAAATTTAATAAAAATTAAAAAAGATGAAATAATAATAAATCAAATATAAATAATAGAAATAAAAATAAAAAAGAAAAATAATAAAATAAATATGAAACTAAAATAATACTAATAACTATAATAAAAAAATAAAAAAAATTAGAACTATAAAAATAATATAATAAACAGAAAACTAAGAATAATATCAATAAAAATAAAAAAGTAAAGTAAAAATAAAAGTAATATAAATAATTAATTAAAATAACATGAAATAAAATAATTATATAAATGATGAAAATAAAAAACAACATTAATAAAAATAAATATAATTCACAAAAAAATAATAATATATGAAAACAAAATAATAATAGTAAGAAAATATAAAAAATAAATAAAAGTAATAACAATAATAATAATAATAATAATAATAATAATAATAATAATAATAATAATATGTTTTGTTAAAAATAACTGCTGCTTCAGCACTATTAATCTTATAAAGAGTCTTCTCTATCTTTCTGATGACGGCTTTCTCGTTGTTGCTTAGACTGGCGAGCAACGCACCAAAGGGCATGGTAAAATTCGGTTGAGTCATTTGATTTATTATTGCTTATACAATTCTCTCTCTCTCTCTCTCTCTCTTCTCTCTCTCTCTCTCTCTAACGCGACGTTTCCTCCTGATCGACAGGACATTATCAAGCGATAACTGCTGAGGGACTGAATTCCAGTGGCGAGTCCTTCTCCTTTTATCGTGGTGTTGCGAGCTCTCCAGTACGGTCAGAGCACTTCTCCGGTAGGTCGAGTTTTTATTGGTTCCCGGGAAGGTGACTCATACGGCGGGCGTTGACTAGTCTTGCAGACCTTCTCAGGTAGGGGGTATCACCGGGAGCCTCTTGATTGGCTTCTACCTGCGTGACGTCACCCCTGAAGAAAAGCCTCCCCTCAATACCACCCAAGAAGCGTTCCTGATACCGACGTGTGTGAGGAGGACCACACCCCTCTCCCCTAACGAAAGTACCAGCGCGCATGGAACGAACACCGGACATGAGAATAATACCAGGGTGACGTCACGCAGGTAGAAGCCAATCAAGAGGCTCCCGGTGATACCCCCTACCTAGAGAAGTCTGCAAGACTAGTCACGCCCGCCGTATGAGTCACCTTCCCGGGAACCAAAATAAAAACTCGACCTACCGGAGAAGTGCTTCTGACCGTACTGGAGAGCTCGCAACACCACGATAAAAGGAGAAGGACTCGCCACTGGAATTCATGTTACGGGCTGCTCTGTGAGCAAGAGCCCGTGCTGACACAAGGTCAGCTAAATCAAAAACAACAACAACACTGGAATTCAGTCCCTCAGCAGTTATCGCTTGATAATGTCCTGTCGATCAGGAGGAAACGTCGCGTTAGAGAGAGAGAGAGAGAGAGAGAGAGAGAGAGAGAGAGAGAGAGAGAGAGAGAGAGAGAGAGAATTGTATAAGCAATAATAAATCAAATGACTCAACCGAATTTTCTTCGAAGAAAAGCCTCCCCTCAATACCACCCAAGAAGCGTTCCTGATACCGACGTGTGTGAGGAGGACCACACCCCTCTCCCCTAACGAAAGTACCAGCGCGCATGGAACGAACACCGGACATGAGAATAATACCAGGGGTGACGTCACGCAGGTAGAAGCCAATCAAGAGGCTCCCGGTGATACCCCCTACCTGAGAAGGTCTGCAAGACTAGTCAACGCCCGCCGTATGAGTCACCTTCCCGGGAACCAATAAAAACTCGACCTACCGGAGAAGTGCTCTGACCGTACTGGAGAGCTCGCAACACCACGATAAAAGGAGAAGGACTCGCCACTGGAATCAACGTTACACGTTACGTCATCCTTGCGCTATACTATTGGTCGTTATATAATCTCGAGCAGCTCGCTTTGTCGAAGTTAAAACGATGGCTGAAAAGCGGCCGTCGTCTCCTGGCTCCCAGCAGGGCGACCCGCCCCCCCTCGACGATCAGGGCTTCCAGAAAGTCCAGAAAAAACGGAAAAAAGCCCTCAATACCGTCATCGACCTTCCTACACTTTTGACGCCTCCAGCACCTACCATGACGACTCAGGCACTTCCTAGATTCAAGGCAACATCCCAAGAACACCAGACATCGTATGCTGCCGTCCTAGCACTGGAAAAAAAATACCCCAATGCACAACTTCAAGCCCGACCGAATCTGAAAGGGGAATTTATTATTACCCCGAAGGACAAACAGTCAGCAGACCTCCTGAAAAACGATCCCTTATGCCTCCTATTGGACCCAGCTGATAAGACAACGAAAGCAATGATTTGCAAAGTCCCGAAATATGTGACTATCGAACGGATTCTCGAAGTACCAGGCGTATTGACTGCTTCACGTTGCAAAGTGAAGAACAGAGATGGAACTGAAGAAGAAACCCAAAAAGTCGAAGCTACGTTTAGAGGCAAAATTCCAGACTTCATCAGCCTTGGGATCCTCGGAAACTATAAGACCGAAGCCTTTATCCCCGAACCTCTCAGGTGTTTCAAGTGCCAGAGGTTTGGGCATCACAGGAGAGAGTGCACGGCTCAGCATGTCTGTGGAATCTGCAGCCAGAAGCATGAGACCGACGTTTGCCTCAACAAATTCAAGGCAAAAGGCCACACTGTTGCCCGATGCCCACAAACTGCCATCAGTCTCATCATGCATGGTTCAAGGGGTGCCCTGTCAGACTGGAAAAAATCTGGAGGATGAAGGGCATTTCCCCACCGCCAGCAAGACCTCGAGAACGACAACCATCGCCCTCAAGACGACCACCATGTCAACCTACGTATCGATCCAAGAACTAACCGACCACCTCCACCACAAGCTCCTCACCTTCCCCTGCAGAACACCCCAAACCTCGTCATTATATCCCAAACCCCCTCATCCTTTCCTCCCTCCAACCTCCAATTCCCAAACCCCTTCCAACCCCCCCGACCCCTAAGGATATTCCCTCAACCCCTCAGTCAATCCCCCCAACCCCTCAGGTTATTCCCCCAGCCTTCGCATCGCCGACGACGTCGACTCCTGCTCGTGTTGAAGCAGGAACTCAGACAGAACAACCAAAACAACCAGTTGAAGATATGCAGGTCGAGACAATCACAGAAGCTCCCGCTTTGTATGCCGAAGCTGGAAACACAAACAGAGGAGTTCCCAGTTAAGCAAGACATGGGAATCCAGACCTGCAAAACCGAAACTCAGATCAGTCGCCTCTGGAAGTGAATTCCGGTTCGTAGGAGAACAGGGGATAAACAAGCTCCTGATGACCTATGACGAATTCAACGCCTTCATCATAGAGCTCTATCTGACAAGCATTACACTTTCAACGACCGACTGTTTACAGAGATCTTCCAGGAAGCCCTCAACTTTGAGATCTCCCTCCCAGATGATTTCCTCCAATCTGAATTTCGATTTAGAACTCCTCAAAGACAACTACCCATTCAGCAATAGAACGATCATCAACTGTTCTCTGAGCTCGTCCACGTTCTGTTGGGACCTAGAGATCAGTTCCAGATGACCTCCTTCGAGAAAAGTGCTGTTTATAGCATTAACTGCTTTTTCTTTTACTAAACAATCCTCCTTTCCCCTCCGTTTTTCGGCCGCCTCACGTCTAACGACCGAATATTTCAACTGTCACTCTAACTACCGCTTAAGCTGTTGTTTACTTTTGTTTTGCTTTCTCTAAAACTTATAATATTTCGTTTTTCTCTCGCCGAATCTCTATTACTAACGATCGGCGCTGTTTATTCTATTGTCGTTAAGTGAAATATGGTACTTGAACTCCATAGATTAATGTGCTTTTTTTTTCCGTTTTTCTACGACTATAAATTTTTCGTTTTCCTTACTGGCTATCTCTGACTCGCCAGGACTCGCTACTATCGATCTTTATCTCCTACTAATGGGTACCTTAGGGTTTTAAAGGGGTTTGTAACCTTGCCTGTTCACCTTTCCTTTCCTTTTCAAATCATACCATTTCACGTGCATAACCCATAGAATCATAAATAAAGGCTCACCTCATATCCTTAAAAATCACCTTTCCACATCCAAAAATTCAATGACCTACGGGCTGCTCTATGAGCAAGAGCTCGTGCTGGCATAAAGCCAGCTTAATCTTCAACAACAACAACAACCACTGGAATTCAGTCCCTCAGCAGTTATCGCTTGGTAATGTCCTGTCGATCAGGAGGAAACGTCGCGTTAGAGAGAGAGAGAGAGAGAGAGAGAGAGAGAGAGAGAGAGAGAGAGAGAGAGAATTGTATAAGCAATAATAAATCAAATGACTCAACCGAATTTTACCATGCCCTTTGGTGCGTTGCTCGCCAGTCTAAGCAACAACGAGAAAGCCGTCATCAGAAAGATAGAGAAGACTCTTTATAAGATTAATAGTGCTGAAGCAGCAGTTATTTTTAACAAAACATGTCTACGAGAGGGTCTCCTTCCGAAATAATAATAATAATAATAAAAATAATAATAATAATAATCTAAGCATGGCATGGATAGACTATAAGAAAGCCTTCGACATGGTACCACACACATAGCTAATAGAATGCCTGAAAATATATGGGGCAGAGGAAAACACCATCAGCTTCCTCAAAAATACAATGCGCAACTCGAATACAATACTTACAAGCTCTGGAATAAGACTAGCAGAGGTTAATATCAGGAGAGGGATCTTCCAGGGGCGACTCACTGTCCCCACTACTCTTCGTAGTAGCCATGATCCACATGACAAAAGTACAGCAGAAGATGGATGCTGGGTACCAACTCAAGAAGAGGCAACAGAATTAACCATCTGATGTTCATGGACGACATCAAGCTGTATGGTAAGAGCATCAAGGAAATAGATACCCTAATCCAGACTGTAAGGATTGGTATCTGGGAAACCAATCAGGATGGAGTTTGGAATAGAAAAACGTGCCTCAGTCAACATACAAAAGGGCAAAGTAACAAGGACTGAAGGGATAAAGCTACCAGATGGGAACAACATCAAACACGTAGATGAGACGGGATACAAATACCAGGGAATAATGAAAGGAGGGGATATAAAACATCAAGAGATGAAGGACACGATCAAGAAAGAATATATGCAGAAACTCAAGGCGATACTCAAGTCAAAACCCAACGCCGGAAATATGATAAAAGTCATAAACACATGGGCAGTGCCAGTAATCAGATACAGCGCAGGAATAGTGGAATGGACGAAGGCAGGACTTCGCAGCATAGACCAGAAAACGAGGAAACATATGACAGTACACAAAGTACGGACAGACTATACATAACACGAAAGGAAGGAGGGAGGGGACTATTAAGCATAGAGGACTGCGTCAGCATCGAGAACAGAGCACTGGGGCAATATATGAAGACCAGTGAAGACGAGTGGCTCAAGAGTGCATGGGAAGAAGGACTGATAAAAGTAGACGAAGACCCAGAATGTACAGTGACAGGAGAAAGACACGCAGAACAGAGGACTGGCATAACAAACCAATGCACGGACAATACATGAGGCAGACTAAAGAACTAGCCAGCGATGACACTGAGGGGAGAGCTAAAGAAGGAAACTGGAGGAATGATAACAGCGGCACAAGATCAGGTCCTAAGAACCAGATATGTCCAAAGAACGATAGATGAAAATAGCATCTCTCCCATATGTAGGAAGTGCAATACGAAAAATGCACAGAACCAGTACAAAAAGAGGCATGATTCAGTAGCAAAAGCCCTCCACTGGAGCCTGTGCAAGAAACACCAGCTACCTTGCAGTCATAAGTGGTCCGAACACCAACCTGAAGGAGTGATAGAAAACGATCAGGTAAAGATCCTCTGGGACTATGGTATCAGAACAGATAGGGTGATACGTGCAAATAGACCAGACGTGACGTTGATTGACAAAATCAAGAAGATAGTATCACTCACTGATGTCGCAGTACCATGGGGCACCAGAGTTGAAGAGAAAGAAAGGGAAAAAATGGATAAGTATCAAGACCTGAAAATAGAAATAAGAAGGATATGGGGTATGCCAGTGGAAATTGTACCCATAACCATAGGAACACTAGGCACGATCCCAAGATCCCTGAAAAGGAATCTGGAAAAACTAGAGGCTGAAGTAGCTCCAGGACTCATGCAGAAGAGTGTGATCCTAGAAACGGCGCACATAGTAAGAAAAGTGATGAACTCCCAAGGAGGCAGGATGCAACCCGGAAACCCACACTATAAATACCACCCAGTCGAATTAGAGAACTGTGTAAAGCAAAATAAATAAATAAATAAATAATAATAATAATTTAAAAGTAATATTAAAAAATATAATCACAATAAATAAAAAGAATAAAATATAAATAACATTAATAAAAGAAAAATAAAAGTTCAAAATAAAAATAATAAGAATAGATGTAAAAATAATGAAAAAATAAAATAAAATACGAGTAATAACTTTGATAGTAAAAGCTAAAATTATAAACAGAAAAGTAAAAATAATTGAAATAAAATAAAAATATAAATTCAATTAAAAATAATAATATATTCTAAATAAAAATGATAATAATAACGATGATAAGAATTATAAAGATAAAAATAGTAAAATAATATGTAGCATCAAAAGAGAGAGAGAGAGAGAGAGATCATAATAGCGTGGATACAAATACTAAGAAACTTCATACACACACATAGTATATATATAAACATGTATAGTCTGTGTGTGTGTGTTGAGAGAGAGAGAGAGAGAGAGAGAGAGAGAGAGACGGAGGGTTGCCAAGCCGCTACTTCTTCTTCTCTATGTCCCTTGGGTGTCTTTGAGCTGACCTGAGGCAAATTGGCTGATCCTCGCGCGATGCCGGTCGCTGTGTCCTGCATGCATAATGGAATCCCTTCCCCCCCATTCCCCCCTTTCCTTCATCCTTTTCCCCCAACCTACCACCCTCCCATTTCCCCTCCCCCTAAAGTGTGAAGTGATACAAATATGCAAGAAGAGCGTGGATGAAAAAGGGAAGGAGCGAGAGAAGGAAATATTATGTCGATATATGGAGGGAAGAGAGGTAATCTCGGCTAAATGGAAAAACGAGAGAGAGGAATGATAGAGTGTTGAGGAATGCGCGAAAATGTATGAGAGAGAGAGAGAGAGAGAGAGAGATGTCAAGAAAACTAAATAGATAATATGAGTGCTGTGTTAAGCTTTAACGATACTCTGGAGAAACGTATTACTATTATCATTTTTATTATTATTATTATTATTATTATTATTATTATCATTATTATTATTATTATCATTATTATTGAAAGATATTGCTGCATCAGCTGCATTCAACTTGTAAATAGTCTTCTCTATTTATCTAATAATTGCTTTCTCTCTGCTATTACAACTGGCGAGCATTGCGCCGATATTACTCATCAGGAGGAGTCAATTTCAGGGATATTGCTTACAAATTTATTTGTCACAATAAATAGATAAACAAATAGGTTAAAATATGACGAATAAGTGGCCAACGTTTCTCTCGGTATCATCCGAGCATGATCACGGCAGTGGGTCGGAGCAGACTGTAGGTGCTATCAAGATCTACTCAATATATAGTGGCTGACGGATGATACCGAGAGAAACGTTGGCCACTAATTCGTCATATTTTGACCTATTTGTTTATCTATTTATTGTGACAAATAAATTTGTAAGCAATATCCCTGAAATTGACTCCTCCTGATGAGTAATATCGGCGCAATGCTCGCCAGTTGTAATAGCAGAGAGAAAGCAATTATTAGAAAAATAGAGAAGACTATTTACAAGTTGAATGCAGCTGATGCAGCAATATCTTTCAATAAGACTTGTTTGAAAGAGGGTCTCCTTCCAATATTATTATTATTATTATTATTATTATTATTATTATTATTAATTATTATTATTATTATTATTATTATTACTTTCTTCCCTACTGTTCAGCTTATGATCACATCAAACATGATAATCCGCTAACTAACCTCATCACCTCAATGACCATGACACACATTTCAAGGTTACATGTCTATTACTATTTCCAAATTTATTAATGAAATTAAGTAGGTATATTAATCAGTAAGATTATTATTGTAATTGAACACTGCGATAAAGTTTAAACCAAGGGTGACTTCATTTTAGTTTGAAAAGAAGAGGCAGAATTGTAAATTGCATGAGACTTACATTATGAAGAACGAAACTGCGACTTGGGAGGTATACAATAATTCTGCATCTTCAGATACGATAAAAAACAAAACAAAAAAAAATGCTAACAAAAGATTTTGGCGTCCAAAGGTTACATTAAAAGATCGTGCATTTTAACTTGGAGTACAATACTCTTTCAGTAAGTACAATACATTACATTACTCTTATATTACCAAAATTTTGAATTAAAAACAGCTTTCTTGAGATGGACTTAGTATTAGGAATAAATGACGCAGTGGTCAATCTAATTCCCTTTTAATTTCCAAGTGAAAACTGTCATTCTTTACTGATAAACTCCAGTTTCAAAGCTATTTAATAACATTATATCAAGAATCCATTCACAAGTCATTTATAATTCTATACAAGGCACCCCTTCACTTCTCTCTAAGCCCCGCCCCCCCCATCTGGTATCAATCTTTCTTAAATAATTCTCTATTCACAGCCCCACCGTCTCAACACAAAGCGTGCAACCATATTCACCAACACAAAGCAGGACTAGCCCATAATTTCACTCTGAACATTCCAGCCACCACGCCCCTGGTCAACTCCCAACCCACAGAGCAGCAAAAAGTCTATCATTTACTATTCCTGGCATCGAAAGAAAGGAGTGAAGAGCATCGTTGCCAATGGCCTCAATAGGCGAGGCTCTCTGGGATTTGAGGAGAACTTTCTTCCACCAACGAATCCACTAGCCTTCAACTAGGCAGGACTTTGGGAGACATAACATTTATATCACAAGCCCCTGGTATACCCTAGGGCAGTCCTGTTCAGTTTGTACTGCTAACTACCATCGTAGAAACAGTCTTTATTAAGTGGACTGAAATGACATCTGTGACTACCTTTAGATTCAAGAGAAGAAGGCACAGCTCTCATACAGGGCGCCACATCTCCCTTGGGATTGGTTTATTATATTCCCAAGAATCTAATACTAGTAACGTCTCTATTTCCCATTACATTTTGAATAAACTCTCTATTGAGAGCCATGAATCCAAAACTGGTAATACAAGAAGAGAACCCATTGAGTTTTATCAAAGTAAGGAAATATCTCAAACTTTTGTTTTTCAAACAAATAGACCATAACCATTTGCATTTACATTGAGCGTAAGAGAACAGACGCCTAACGAAGGAGTAAGCAGAATGACAGCGAAAAAGCAATAAACAAATAATTCACAACCGGAGGAAGACCATCAGAAAGTTTATACCAAGAAGGCCATCTACCATTTGACGTAGTTTCTCCGGCTCAAACTCCACTAGCAGGTTCCTTCCTCGAGTTTAATCAAGACTTTACTTCATTGAGATACATGACAACGTATGACGAAGGAGGCGTTCGCCCTGCGAGTTGGGACGCCGAAGAGAGGTCCCTTTCCCCCGACGACCTAAGGGCGAGATTGCGTTGCGGACCTTAGGGCGGTTTACGCCAGTCGGCCGGACAGACAAACTGTAGGATTATAGGTCAGTTGGGAGCTGCATGTGGCTGATAAGTCAAAGCACTTTTCTTATCTCAAAACATTTTCTTTCTCGGAGGCATCTGGGCCCCTCTCGCCACTCCATGGCCCCTGGGTAGTTCGGCTCCCCCTCCAACCCCATCCCATCCTTCCCAACCACTACCCCACCCGACCCGAAATCCCCCAGCCACATCTCATCAGTCTGGCTACAGCCCGATCTGTCAAGAGAATTGTGACGGGCGAGTGGCTGTTAGTCTCGTCGCTTTTAGACAGACTAGGAAGGCTGTGAGGTTCGTGTCTGTAGAGTGTGTTGAAATATTTACTTCTTTCAGACGGAATAATATTGGCGAATATCCTTCGCTCGGTATATTCGTTCGTAGCTTCGCAATCTGGAATTACTGTTTACAGTTGAACACTGATTCTTCCTCAAGAGAGATAAATGTAGTATTCCAAGGAAGTTATCACAATAAAATAACTTCCGGTAAGATCTAACTGGTAAACTTATTCCTAATCACTACTGTGATATTGGAATATGAAAATCAGGTCAAAGGCCAAGCTCTGTGACCTGTGAGGTCATTTAGCGCTGAGAGCGAAACTGAGAATAAAGGAGGTTTGAAAGATGTAACAGGAGGAAAACCTCAAAGCGTTTGCAATGTGAAACAATTATTGTTAGGAAAGGGTGGACAGTAAGATGGAAGACAGAGAATATGAAAGAAGGTACGGTAAAATGAATGAAAGGTGTTACAGCTGGGGGCCGAAGGGAATCTGGAACGAACCTTAAGTAAGGCCTACAGTGCACCGTGTGAGCTGCACTGATGGCACTACTACCCCCTCACCCACGCGAGACACTAACGATACATATTCTTGACTGTATGAAGGAGCAGCAGATTCCTTTTCAAATAATCTGTCAGACAGTGTTTACTCTTCAGGGTTCATTGTGACCCATTCCCGCTCGACCCAGACTTCCAATCCACCTCACAAACTCCAGAAAAGGTCGCTGGTGCTCCTCATGCGTCGACAGCACATGGCGTTTGCAGTTGGTTACCTACCCAGGTACTGACCAGGCCCAAGTGTTGCTTAGCTCCACATATCGAGATATCGAGACGCCCTTGTCTAGCCCAGGCCTGGATGAGATAGGGAAAGGAAGGCAGATGTCGGAAGGAAATTCAAATGTTAATTTCTGCAAATTACAATACTGTGTTTTGTTATTTTAGACGCCATCTTTAAAACAAGAATATGATCTCGAATCATGGGAGGTCTGATGCAATATTTATATCCCGCAATTTTTTTTTTTTTTTTACCTTCAGCGACAGTTCAAGATGTCTTCCTCAAATGTTAATAATAAATTCACTTCAAACGAGAACTCCAAACGTCCATTACTTACATAAAAGCACTGATTTCACAAGTCGTTGAGAAATAATTTTTTTTTTTTCGTTGTATCGCGAGAGACGTACCTCGAGAGATATGATCCTATTTCAGTGGAGTGCTGAGATGTCTTAAACTAATCTGTAATCCACCGTTATCTTGAATTATCTCGTTTTTTGCATGTTTTTCAATTTCTTCTTAACACTTGGTCACTCATCTAAAAGGCAGGACTCCCAAGGTGTTTGTGAAGTTGAGGTGCTATTGCATTATTATTATTATTATTATTATTGAGAAGGAGAATCGAGCAGGTTCTCGAAGGCTTTCGGTTTGTGTGTATATAATATATATTAATACATATTTACACTTACAGCATTGCGTATTTCTTCACCATTTTAGTGACTCATGCTCATATTATAATTAAGGAAAACGCGGCACAGATTCAACCTTGAGAGAGAGAGAGAGAGAGAGAGAGAGAGAGAGAGAGAGAGAGAGAGAGAGAGACGACCAAGCCAAAAATAAACATTCCCCATATTAAAAAAATACGGCGGCGCTCTGGAACAAAGACACGATTCCCACAAAAAAAAAGTCTGACCGGTAATCGAATCTGACATAGGGAAAAAAAAAAAAAAAAAGAAGCTCGGAGAATGAAATCGCCAGATATTTCAACATATTAGCCGCAGTAATTCAATCGGGTCGCCTAATATGAATAGAGAGTGGAGAAAACTCCTCCTCGTAATGTCATTACTCCGTCGTGAAGAGATGATCCCTCATTTCCATACGCAAACGTTGTCGGAAAATGGGGAAGTGAATAAATGAATAATTGAAAAACGTTTCGTCCTTCTAATATGAATAAAAGGAAATAGGAAGACGTGAAAAAAAAGAAATTAATTGAAAAACTTGTCCACTTGCTAAAATGAATAAAAGGAAATAGGAAAAGTGAAAACAATAAATGAATAATTGAAAAACATAATGTTTAAACAAATAACATAAAGAATTATGAATTAAAAATATAGAGAAATATGGAAAAATATTAAGAAATATGAATAATGAACATAGAGAAATATGAAAATATATAGAGAAATGCGAATCAAAAGTATAGAGAAACAGGAAAACTGAATGTTTTAGAATAAAAAATAAATAAAAAATATAAGGAAATGTGAATAAATATAGCCAAATATGAAAAACAGAAATGTGAGAAATTACAGAGAAATATGAAAAAATGAAGAGAATATGGACAAAATATAGAAGAGGGAAAACTGAATGTTGACGGATAATGGGGAAGTGAAGAAATGAATAATTGAAAAACGTTTTCTCGTGCTAATATGAATAAGATTAACAGTGAAACTGGAAAAATGAATGTTTTTAATATATATATAAAAAATAGAGAAATAAAAAAATGGA
>NC_087212.1:7813948-7818948 GCF_015104395.2 Macrobrachium nipponense
ATCCATCTCATTTTTTTCCAAGTCCTCTTATTCTCAGCTCAATCCCTAGTCTGGGTCGCTGTTATTAATCAGCCTCTTCCAGCAGTCTCTCTGTCTTGAAGAGACGTTTTGCGGACGGATGCCCTTCCTGACTCAAACCCTCCATATCTACCCGGGCTTGGGACCTGCCTTGAGTTGGGCTGGCATGCCATTGCCCCCAACCCCCTCCTCTTCCTCACCCCTCCCCCACACAGTAAATGCGGCTCTTATCTTCGTCAGTGGCTTTTGTCTTTGTCACGCCATTATATATAAATCGTGGAGGATCCTTTCTTGGACTATGTCAAGTAATGCACTTACTCCTCCTCCCTCTTTTCTCTCTCTCTCTCCAAGTGAGGAGGAAGGGGGAGCAGGGTGAGGGGGGAGGTTATAACCCGATGTTATGTTGCGTCGCAATGAATAATTCAGCGAGAGATTCGTCGAAGCGAGGCGAGAGTGTTGGCAAAACATGTGATTTGCAAAGGGCGAGATTAGCGAGAGCTTATTTAAAACGGCTGCACGGGCTCTGAGCCTCCGTCTGTTTGCGAGCAATCCTCTTTGTACGGAGGATTAAACGGGAATAGAAACATTTGCAACAAGGAAAAAGGAGCAAGAACATTTGCAAAGAGAGGGAGAAAGAATTGAATCGCACGGGACATTCAGTAAATTGAAATCAAGGAACAGCTGTGTGAGGTAATGACTGCTAATAATTGTTAATTATTTCTTCGGTGTTACGCCAACATTATTGCCCAGCAATCCGCTTACAACGGCATGAAAATATTTACGTTAAAAAGCACAAAAAAATGTGATCTCTTTAAAAGGAAATATCTTTCAACAAAATCTATATATACGTCCACGTGCAATGAGATAACACCACTTATTAGGTACCATAAATTTTACTTCATCATCTACTTACAAGGCCACTTAAAAGTAAATATGGACATTCACAAACAAAATCAAACATTGCCTTCAAACCGCTTGAAAAAACAACTTCCTGTATGGCCATCAACACAGGAAATTAAAACTGGTAAACACTTACTTACAAGGCCTGGTTTAAAATAAATAAAACACGGAATATTTCATTAATAAAAATCATTACTTGAATATCAGTTAAAACATAAGAATTCGTCAAGAAAATGCACTATCAATCGGGTGCAAATATAATAACTTGCAAAATACTGCTTATACAAACAATTAAGGTCACATTAAATAATTTTTCACGAAATCAACATATCAAATCCTTGGCAAAAAAATAAATTTATAATAATTAATCAGATAGCTGAATAATCAGGAACAAATTACATTCTATCACCCACTAATTGGCTGATTGTAAATTATCACCTGGCGTTCCACCACCTATCAAGATCATGGGGCCCTGCATGGGGGTCACATGTACGTATCCACAAGGTCATCAAAGTGAAAGGGTTATAAATATCATATATATTATATATATATATATATATATATATATATATATATATACGTATACACACACACACATATATATAACTACTGTGATACCAAAGGTACATATAGAATCTATGGTCACTTTTTAACCATATGGGTATGTAATCGTATTAACCACAAAGCACTCTTAACTTCTTGAATATTTCACACATTTTGGATACACTTTTCACTACAAAGCCTGAGATCCAGATGCAAGAATATGAGGAGGTAATTCTGACGCGAGTAGAAGGGTTCGAACCCGCATCCGAAGTATCGATACGACACGACCTTTAGACTTTGCGGAACGAAGTCAAGTTGCTGACGAGCGAGACCAGGAGAAGGTCAGGTCGGCAACGTGACCTCGTTCTCATGTATATATATATATATATATATATATATATATATATATATATATATATATATATATATTAATATATGTATATATTAGATTAACTGAATGATAAACATTCATCAATTAAATGAAGAAACAATACAGGATGTAAATACAGACAATTTTAATAAAAGCAACAGAAAACTGGGACGCTTCCTCACTATAACACATTTTTTTTTTTAAATTCCGCAAACAGTGGTATCCAACATAATCTGAATCTATTTCCCCACTGATTTATCTCCAATCTATAAGAGCGATTAACGTTCCAATGCCATTAGATTCACACCGAGGACGTTTTAAAATTACGCGGTCTAACATTAACTTGAGTGATAGCCGTCAGAATACTCAGTAGCCCCTATTTTATCAGTTTTACGATCGAACTTCATTTGGGTATATTGTCCGGATGTCAAATTGTGGTCCTGGCTTATTCGCAGTAGGTTGGGACTAAACCAAAATAAAGATTATACAAATAAGGAGACACGGGCAGGGATACAGTCACAGCTGAGAGAGAGAGAGAGAGAGAGAGAGAGAGAGAGAGAGAGAGAGAGAGAGAGATTTGAAAAAACTTCAAGACAGTGAGCGATAGCGGGAGAGACTAGCAACACAGAAAGAAACTGGTCAGTGCTTTCAGAGAGAGAGAAAGAGAGAGAGAGAGAGAGAGAGAGAGAGAGAGAGAGAGAGAGAGAGAGAGAGAGATTGTATTTAATGACTGAATGAAAAAAAACTTGTTGGCAGTTCAACTGCCCAAACTATCACAATAATTAACATGAGGTCTGATGAATAAAGAAGATATCTAATCTTTCTACGAAGCCTTTTCATTATTACGTTGTAATACACAAACCTTAAAGGAAGAACATTTGATTGTTATACACGAACGAGTTATTTAGAGATCACGAGAACAGGAGAAAAATTGGAAAGTTGACTGTTATTCTCATTAACAGATGATTGATAGGCCCCCAAACAGAACGAAATAGAAAACTGACTTATTGACTCTGTCTTTCCAGGCTCATTGTGACCCATTGCAGCTCACACATGACTGCCCAGGGGTTGTTGCAAGTTTGTTTTAAACAAAAGGTTTCGTTCAACCCTCCCGGGGAGGGAGGGGGGCTTGGGGGCAGTTCGCTGGCGTCTAATAGACCAACATAGCGTTTTGAGTCTAGGGGATCTTCAGACCATGAAAGCCACACCAAACTTGACTTGTGGGGAGGGGAGTGTCGGGGAGGGGAGGAGATGGAGTTTATGGACTGGGGATGAGGGTGGGGGTTGGGGGTTAGGGGTGTTGGGGAGGGAATGGATTCCTTTGCTGTGGGAGATCAAACTGTGAACCAACCAACCTGTCATTATCCCTCAGTGTCCATCGGGAGGACTGAATCCACACAGACCTTCCCCTCGATGTTGACTTTATGTTATTACTAGGTCACACTTCCCCTTGCGTTACCCCTCCCCCTCCCCTCTCTTTCCGTCTCCTCCCCTCCCCGCCCTTCCAACGCACAACCGCAGCACAAGCAATCCCTGCACACAATTGCCAGCCAATGCAACTTATACAGTGGAGGGAATCCACGGATTTTCTCTTTTTTTATTTATTTATCTTTCATTTTGAATCTGAACCTCAGCTCTGAATGGAAAACTTTGTACGTTAGATAATATTGTCTCATCATCGATTAATAATCTTTAATATAATTATTCATAATTATATAATATTCCTCTATTAAAATTTAACATAAATCTTTCCTGTTACAACATTCCTTGATTATCTGTATACGTACTTAGATGTATATGAATTCATATTCGAAATAAAGAATATTATTATTATTATTATTATTATTAGATATGCCTAGGAGACTATCCAAACATGTTCAAAAAATATCTTTCTCAAAATAGACCTGTTCGCAACAAATTTTGGTGATACATGAATCCAGGTTTGTTTGTTTACACAAACACACATATACATATATATGTGTGTGTGTGTTTGTAAACTGTAAGTGACCCAGGATCTCCCCAACGAAAAACAAATCGTGCCCAACTAAGCGCAAACGAATGTCCAGAACAGCGCCAAAAGCAGCGCAGAAATAGCGCCATTTTCATCTTTTACTGAAAAAAAAAAGATTAGAAAAAAAAAAAAACCGGGCAACGGCGTAAATCCTCCACGAACACTTTTTGAAAGATAAAGCAAAACGTGGAGACCAAATGAAACTTTTTTTTTTTTTTTTTTTATTTTTTTTTTTTTTTTTTCTGGCGCAGCAAAACAGAAATAAAAGGGGATGCTCGTTCAGAGCAGGCAAGGCAATTTATTCCCCCACCATTACGGAGGTAATGGATTCATTCCCGCTTTTGCAACTTTTGTTGAAAATTCTCTCTCTTCTCTCTCTCTCTCTCTCTCTCTCTCTCTCTCTCTCTGTGGTTTTTCAAATATTTAGTCTTCTCTGTCAGTTTAATTATATACGCTGTTTTTACGTATATATATATATATATATATATATATATATATATATATATATATATATAGAAATAAACACCAGCGTACATATGAAAACCTGATGAAGAAGAATATATATTTTTAAATTTTAAAGACCACAGAGAGAGAGAGAGAGAGAGAGATGAGAGGAGAGCGAGAGAGAGAGAGAGAGAGAGAGAGAGAGAGTTTTTCAACAAAATTACAATAATATATATATATACGTATTATATATATATATATATATATATATATATATATATATATATATATAGATATACTCGTGAGTGTGTAGCACACATTACTTTTCATGTCATCACATATAAAACATTAAGCTGCCACGGCAACATTAGTCAATACTGACGTCTTGTGTAAATCTCATGCAATTCAATAATGCTTATCATGGCATCGATACATTTCTTTCAAAGTAATTATGCTTTGGTGGGTTACAACTCCTATTCTCTACGGTCTCCCGAATACAATCTATGACCCTTTATGTCTCCTAAAGTAATTCTGAGTCGAAGAAGAGGAATAATGATTAACAGAGATGATATAAAAATAATGAAATGAATGAGCACCATCAATCCTTAGGCAGAGTTAACCTTGACACAATGATCGAAGGGTCACAGAATTCGAAAAGTTTAATGATAATAAAACCAATCATACGAAAGGACAGAGAGAGAGAGAGAGAGAGAG
>NC_087212.1:7821448-7823948 GCF_015104395.2 Macrobrachium nipponense
ATATATATATATATATATATATATATATATATATATATATATTATGAGGATCTGCTACCCTCTTTTTTAAGGATTCTTTCGTCCGCTATTCTGCCAACTATCTTTATCGCATCTAGGAATTGCTGCAGCCCCTACACTCTACGCCATCTATTGACTGCTGAAGATATCTTATCTTTTTAAACCTCCAGTTTCATCGCATGGGACATTCATCCATGGAGTTTTTGTATAGTTTCTAGTAATTAGAATCCTTTGTTTAAAATAAGTTTACCTCGGATGTAAATCATACGTCTAGAGTTGAGTCTGGTTTACTGCTGGCTTAAGTTTGGTTATCTTCTTCATTACTACTTGTTTGGAGTTAAGTGCTGTGAATAATATGTAATTACTTATATATCATATTTGATATCGTTTAAGTGCTGTATTCTACACCCTGATTATAGTGTATTTGTTTGAAAAGTATATTACAATCTTATATTTAGTACCATCTAGATATTTAGCTGTGAAGTGTAATATGTGAAAATCACTGAATACATTTTTTTTATGTGTCGTTCTTGAATCGGTGGTTGTGAACAAAGACATTTGCCTTTACATCTGGCATCAGGTTAATTAAGAGTAATTAAGAGGAACTTCATATTTGGGGGACTGACCGGGATCTTATAAATTTGAGAGCTAAATATATCCTGTTTGTATTACAACTGATTGAATTTAGTGATCATTTCAAATGTAAACTTATTTTGTAAACACTGTGATCGGGTGTAGTCTTCAGCATTGATGCTTCAAGAGTAAGCCAGGCTCCACGCTTCATTAATAACGTAACTGTTATAACGTAAGTGTTAAGTTGAGTTTGTACTGGAGAGCTAGAATTTTATGAACCAATTGTGTAATTAGGTTTCACGGTATATAAAGCCAGCCTAATTTTTCTCCTAACTTCTCATTAGAGTTTTGAATGACTCTCTACGCCCTATTCGGCACTTGTAAGCCAACACATTACGTCACGGGTATTTAAATCCCATTACTTGTAATCTAGGGAAGTTTAGGAATTACAGGTACATGCCTTTTCATAGGTATCTCACAGATTTAGTCTTAATATACTTGTAATTAGGTAATAACCTTGCACAGGTATCATGTCAGTTATAAAGCTAACGTCACGGGTATTGAAATCCCATTACTTGTAATCTAGGAGTCTAGGAATTACAGGTACATACCTTTTCATAGGTATCACATATTGTCTTGTTCCATACTTGTAGTTAGGTAATAACCTTGCACAGGTATCACTTTTGTTAGGTATTGAAACTTTTTTTCATACTTAGAACATTGAGTTTTGCCACATGTACTGCAAGCATGATTGTTATTATTAGCCCATTCTCATTAATATGTATATTGTGAAATTGGTAACTATACTTTAGTTACTTTAGTACATTGTGACTTAATGATCTCGGGGGATCTAAAAAATTTACCAGTTATAAGTTATTGCTTATTAAGTATTGCACTGTAATTATTCAAATTGTGAACCTATTGTTTGGGATTAATAATGTCTTTTGATGCTAAACACTTTACTTCTAACCCGAAGGAAAACCTTCATACTCTGCAGTATGCCAAAAAGACTGATTTGTTGGCTTTAGCCATTGCTGTTAAGATTGGTGTACCGACAGGAGCTGTGAAAAAAGAAATCTTAGGTCTAATTCTGAATTGCCTGATAGACAAAAATATAATTTCACAAGATGATGTGAAACAATATTGGCCCTTAACTATAATAAATAAGGAAGATTCGGCTGTATAAGTTTTAAAATTACAGATAGAATTGGAGAAAATAAAATTAGATAAAGAGAAGGTAAAAATAGAATCAGCAGAAAGACTAGTTCAGGCAGAATTAGAGAAAGAACCTGAGCTAGCTAAGGCAGAAATACAGAAAGGACGGGAGCATGTAGAGCTAGAGAAGGTAAAACTAGAAATAACAGAAAGAATAAAATAGAATCGGCAGAAATACTAATTCAGGCAGAATTAGAGGAAAGAACATGAGCTAGCTAAGGTAGAAGTAGAGAAAGAACGTGAGCTATCTAAGGTAAGATTGCAAGAAAAACAGGAGAAGAAGGATATTCCTAAACGTTTCAGTGTCTCTAGGGTTAAGAAACTCTTACCTGTGTTTAACGAACAAGAACCTGCAAATTTCTTTGTGGTGTTTGAAGAAACTGCCAAGACCTTAGCATGGCCTAAGGATAAATGGGTCCTGATTATTAGAAGTTCTTTCACAGGACAAACAGAGCATATTGTACCTCAGATGATTTCTGAGAATGACTATGATATTTAAAAAAAAGCTATTTTAGATGCCTATTCTATTACAGCAGAAGGATATCGGCAGACATTCCGCAGTTCATTCAAGACACCCAACCAGACTTTCCTGGAATTTTGTAATCTGAAGATAAAGCAGTTACAGAAATGGTTGGACAAGGCAGATATTAGTAACTTTGAAGATTTGAAGTCTCTCCTGTTGTTAGAAGAATTC
>NC_087212.1:7831448-7848948 GCF_015104395.2 Macrobrachium nipponense
TTAGTACCTTGACCTGTGAACGTCGTTTTTCTAAAGACGCTCGTATTAAAACCATGTTCTGTCCTAGTAATTAAAACATCTAAAAAAGCAAGTTGGTTGTCTTGTTCATGTCAATTGAGAAATTTATATTAGGATGTAGGCCATTGATATATTCCAAGAAAGCTTCAGCTGCTTCTCGGGACCCTAAATAGAGCATAGTGTCATCCACATATCGCTTATAAAAGAGAGGGCGATATGATAAGGGACAAAACCATCCAGCATTTGTTCCTCAAAAGAGCTACATAAAGGCGTTAGCCATAACTGGGCCAAGTGGCGACCCCATCGAAACACCATCAACTTGTTTAAAAAACTTTCTTGTTAAAAAATAAAGTGAGTGTCCTGCACTGCAATTTCAAGAAGTTTCTTAAAATTATCCTTATTAAAACCATGATATAAAACATTTTCCTCGTAAAAGATCTTATTCTCAAAATTATTTTTTGGGGTGGGGGTTTTTTTTCAACCAGTCGCCTCCTGTGCAACGGTTCTGTTCGTAAAAAGGGAGATGCGACATCCAAACTCACCATATATAAGTCAACATCCTGTGTAGAATATCAGGTACAAGGTTAGCAGAATTGAGTAAAACGTATTCATTATTTGCAAATGGCTGTAGCAATGGTACTAAGAATTTTGCTATCTGGTAATTTGGGGTATTGTATGCAGCCAAAATTGGTCGTAAAGGAACACCATCTTTATGAATTTTAGGAAGTCATATAACACACCATAGGATGAACCTGAACAATATAATTCTTGGTAAGTGCTTTCAGTTATAATATTTCGATCTTTGAGACTTTTGAGTAATCTATTGATTTTATCCTCCACCTTGATATGTTGGAACACCTATTTCAACAAATTTAGTGGTATCTTCAAGATATCATCCATTTTCTGTACATAGTCATTTTTATTTAGTATCACCGTGCCTCTTCCTTTATCCGGTCTGGTTATGACAATGTCTGGGTTATTGGACAAGGTTTTTAGTAACATATAATCTCTTTACGAAAGAAAGGAACCCAATTACTACATAATTTAGAAAAAGTTTTGTGAGCAATGCTTTGCAAGTCTCTCTGTAAACTGGGTAAGTCACTGGGAGTTGTAACGACCGAAGTCGTCCAAAAAGGATTTCAAGTGGTCAAATAAAAATTACTAAAACTTGGTTTTAAAATTTGGTAAACAAATTTTATATATATATATGATATATATATATATATAGTATATACATATTCATGGATATCTGCATATATACATATATAAATCCATACATACATATGTAATATATATAGATATAGTATATATATATATATATATATATATATATATATATATATATATATATGTAATCATATAAATACGATTAATATATATATATATATATATATATATATATATATATATGTGTGTGTGTGTGGTGTGTGTGTGTGTGTGTATGCATATGTGTGCGCGTTTGTGTGTGTGTGTGTGTAATAGAGAGAGAGAGAATATTATCAAACTCCATTCAATTATCCGTTCATTAGAAGAATTATATCATCGAAAGATGCAGAGATATTTTTAGTATAAGTGAAAAACAAAAAACAAAAAATCTGGTGGATTGAAAGGAAAAATTTCTTCTTGGTCGAACAAAAACTTTGACATTCGATATAAGTGTCGAGGAATCCTAACAGAAAGAGAGAGAACAAGATGAAGGAAGGAAGGACTCCACAATCTTCAGAAGGAGATCCTTGTGACCCCTGGAGCCCCTTGAGATTCTGGAGTCCCCAGAATCTCTTTTCTGGAGTTCTCGGATCCTCTGCATCCTGTGGCTGATCCTACAACTAACCTTACGTCGCGCGCCTTCACTCTGCCTATACAAAGTTAATCATGTCACTGAATACCTTTGAATACTTATTTGATTTCACCATGGTGCTACTTGTGATCAGGATACTGGCTTGCTTAGTAGCAGTGCGATGCACGACATACTTTGCTAATTTTGGACCGATTCACGACATCGGATATATTGTTAATAGTGGACTCACTCTGGAGACAGAGCGCAATGTTAGTACTGGACCGACTCTGGATACCGGGTACGACAGTGTTGATGCTGGACCGTCTCCCGATCTCGGTTTACCTCTCCTACAGGAAGCCAAACGCGAGCATGTTGTCACGACTTCCAATGTTGGCGGCTGTTGGACGTTCTGTTCTATTGTTGCGGCCGTCTCTGGAATTGCTGTCGTGTCTGGACTCGCTTTTGCTGCCTGGAGGAATTACCGACGTCCTAAGGAGACACACTACACTGTCACGGAAGTCTTGGATCTCCAGGAGGAAATCGATGAAAAAATCTTGGATCTCGAGTTGGATGTCGAGGATCTCCAAGAGGAAGTCGCAGATCTCCAGAAGGAAGTTGCAAATCTCCAGGAGGAAGTTGCAGATCTCCGGGAAGAAGTATTGAATCTCTACGACGAAATCATGGATCTCGAGATGGAAGCCGAGGATCTACAGGAGGAAGTCGCAGATCTCACGGAGGAACTCTTGACCAAAATGGCTGACGAGGAAAAGCTGCAGGAAGAGAACCAACGTTTGCGAGAGGGGTTAAGAAATGCCGCCGGAGCCATTGAACGTCTTGAAAGGCTTCTGAAGGAAAAAGCTGAAGAAGCTGTAAACGTCATACAGAAGAATGACAAGGATGCTCACATCCAAGATCTGTTGGCAGAGAATGATAAAGTGAAAGAAGATCGCAAACGTTTGGAAGAGAAATTAAGAGAAGCAGCCATCAACATGGACGATATAGAAAGTCTTTTAAAAGAAAAAGAAGACGAAAAGCTAGAGATGATAAATCTCTATGATGATCACATCCAGGATCTGTTGGCAGAGAACGAGAAAGTGAAAGACGACTGCAAATGTTTAGAAGAGAAATTAAGAAATGCAGCCAACAACATGGAGAAAATGGAAAGTCTTTTGAAAGAAAAAGAAGATGAAAAGATAGAGTTGGCAAATCTCCATGATGAACAGATCCAAGGATTGTTGACTGAGAAGGATAAGAGGATAGAAGAGCTCTTAATACAGACTGAAAACAGCGATAGTCAGATCCAAGATTTGTTGGAAAAGTTAGATGAAAAAGAATGTGAAATAGCAGTGTTAAAAAATACTTTTTCCAACAAGATAGAGAACATGAACCTTCAGATCCACGAAGCTCATAATAACCTGGAGGAATTGAAGATGGCCTTGAAGAAAGAAGAACAGGAGAAAACGCACATCACAAATCTCTATAAGAAAATGACTGAGAGCAGGGACCGTCAGGTCAGAGATTTGTTGGCTAAGGAGGAGGAACTAATGGAGGAGCAAGAGATTTTGAGAGAACAATTAGCCGAAACATTAAGTTGTGTTGCAGATATAGAAAAGTTATTGGATGAGGAACATGATGCAAAAACAGTAATAGAACAAAAATTACAGCGCTCCTTGAAAAAGGCCGAAGATTCAATTCTGGAAACAAGTCTTTTGTTAAAGGAAAAGGACAGTCAGATTGAGAAGCTTCGTCAACAGGAGCAAGAACTGCGAGAAAAGCTGCAGAAGAAGGAGAGCGAACACAAGACTTTATCTGTCCGAGAAAAGGAGATGGAAATTCTCCTCAATAGGGAGACAGAGCTATTGAAAGATAAGGAAAACGAAATAATTCTCTTGAGAATAAGTATTCAGGAGATATTACAAGAGAGGGAGCAAGAACGAGAGAGCCTGAAGGATCAGAATGGCCACTTGCAAGAAGAGGTGGTGCATCTGCAGAATAGTCTGGTAATTGCTGCAAGCAATGAAGAAACACTGAAAAGCGAGTTGAACTGTGCAAAAGGACAGCTCCAACACTTGCAAAAAACTGAGAGGCAGAATCTACAAAAATACCAGGAGTTAACAAAAGAGTGTGAACTATTACAGGAGACGTGTAGAAAGTTAGAAGAAAGTAAGGAAAAGGTAGAAAAATGTGCCAGGGAACAACAAATGATGCAGGAAGAAGCCTTAAGAATGCAAGATAAATACATGTTGATGGGACTTCTCAACAATATTGCTCGAAGGGATTTCAAGTTACAACGCATTTTGAGGGAGGAGCAAGAAAACACAGAAATTGGAGGAGAAAAAAGAGATATTGGAAGCCAAGACTGTGGCAAAGAAACTAACCAGGAGTTCTGCTGTGCCCAGAATGACAATAGAGGATATTTAAAAAAGCAATGGTTGGATGTAACCGACATCGTGGAGGACATTCTGCACAGAGATGAAAAGTCTCCTGGCTCAGAATTCTAGTAAAAACCAGAAGTGAGGGATGGAAAGATATGAAGACACCTGATTCCGAGGCACAATATAGATGGATGAGTGCTCCTGATCTGGAGGAGACCAGGACTTTGTGGCCCAATGAACTTCAGGTTCCTGCTTCTGAGGCAGCACGAGGATAAAAAAAATGCTCCTGACCCAGAGGAAAGCAGAATTTTGTGGTATTTGTGACACCAGTGAGGCACATGCTCTTGGCAGTAAGGGCGTTCCGTGATTGTCTGCAGACCTTGCAGGCCAAACAAGGGTTCGGTAGCCGAGTGCATGTTGTACAGGGTTTGCACAGGATCACCACAGGGTCCCCCCACCCTGTGGTCAGAGCTTCCCCCCAACCTGTGCTTCCCCCAACCTTGTGCAACATGCACTTCTCTGCCTTACCTTGGTCTGACCTGCATGGTCAACAACCAATCACTGAGCACCCTTGCTATCAGGTGCTTGTGCCTCACTGGCGCCACCTATACCATGTGATGGCTGCTGATTCTGGACAGGTGCTCATGACCTGGAGGAGTCCTGGAATTTGTGGTACAGGTGAAAAGATTCCAGCTTCTGAGGCAGCACATGGACAAGGAGAGTGACAAAAGTGATGCACATGCAATTGGCAGTACCGGGACTCCGTGATTGGCTGATGACCTTGCAGGCCAAACAAGGGTTTGGCAGCTGAGTGCAAGTTGTTCAGGGGTTGCAGAGGATCCCCACAGGGTCCCCCCACCCTGCGGGCTGAGATCCCCCCCCCCCCCACGCCCCAAAAACACCTGTGCAACATGTCCTCCACTGTCTTCCCTTGGTCTGACCTGCAAGGTCAACAGCCAATCACTGAACACCCTTGCTACCAGTTGCTTGTGCTTCACCTGTGCCACCTGTACCATGTGGTGGCTGCTGAACCTGCAAGCTGAGCCAAGGAGCAGCTGGGAAGTGCAGGCTCACAGGGTCCAACCCCTTGTGTGGCCTGTGCTTCACAGCCTCACCTTGGTTGAGCATGTTAGGTCTGCAGCCAATAACAGTCCTCCTCACTAGCAGGTGCTTCTGCCTCATCTGTTCCACTTGAACCATGTGGTGGCTGCTGAACCTTGCAAGCTGAGCCAAGGAGCAGCAGGGAAGTGCAGACCTCACTGGGTCCCACCCCTTGTGTAGCCTGCACTTTACAGCCTCACCTTGGTTGAGCAAGTAAGGTCTGCTGCCAATAACAGTGCTCCTCACTAGCAGTTGCTTCTGCCTCATCTGTGCCACTTGAACCATGTGGTGGCTGCTGAACCTTGCAAGCTGAGCCAAGGTGCAGCTGGGAAGTGCAGGCCTCACTGGGTCCCACCCCTTGTGTAGCCTGCACTTTACAGCCTCACCTTGGTTGAGCAAGTAAGGTCTGCAGCCAATAACAGTGCATCATCACTAGCAGGTGCTTCTGCCTCATCTGTGCCACTTGAACCATGTGGTGGCTGCAGAACCTGAAAGCTGAGCCAAGATGCAGCTGGGAAGTGCAGGCCTCACTGGTTCCCACCCCTTGTGTAGCCTGCACTTCACTTCACAGCCTCACCTTGGTTGAGCAGGTAAGGTCTGCAGCCAATAACAGTGCATCCTCACTAGCAGGTGCTTCTTCCTCACCTCTGCCACCTGAACCATTTGGTGGCTGCTGAACCTGCAAGCTGAGACAAGGTGCAGCTGGGAAGTGCAGGCCTCACAGGGTCCCACCCCTTGTGTATCCTGCACTTTACAGTCTCACCTTGGTTGAGCAAGTAAGGTCTGCAGCCAATAACAATGCATCCTCACTAGTAGGTGCTTCTGCCTCACCTGTGCCACCTGAACCATGTAGTGGCTTCTGAACCTGCAAGCTGAGCCAAGGTGCAGCTGGGAAGTGCAGGCCTCACAAGGTCCCACCCCTTGTTTAGCCTGCACTTTACAGCCTCACCTTGGTTGAGCAGGTAAGGTCTGCAGCCAATAAAAGTGCATCATCACTAGCAGGCGCTTCAGCTTCTCCTGTGCCACCTGTACCATGTGGTAGCTACTGCACCTGAAAGCTGAGACAAGGTGCAGCAGGGGAATACAGGCCTGACAGGGTCCCACCCCTTGTGTGGCCTGTGTTTCACAGCCTCACCTTGGTTGAGCAAGTAGGGTCTTCTGCCAATAACAGTGCATCCTCACTAGCAGGTGCTTCTTCCTCACCTCTGCCACCTGAACCATGTGGTGGCTGCTGAAACTGCAAGCTGAGCCAAGGTGCGCCTGGGAAGTGCAGGCCTCACAAGGTCCCACCCCATGTGTAGCCTGCACTTTACAGCCTCACCTTGGCTGAGTAAGTAAGGTCTGCAGCCAATAACAGTGCATCCTCACTAGCAGGTGCTTCTTCCTTACCTGTCACCTGAACCATGTGGTGGCTGCTGAGCCTGCAAGCTGAGCCAAGGTGCAGCTGGGAAGTGCAGGGTCCCACCCCTTGTGTAGCCTGCACTTTACAGCCTCACCTTGGTTGAGCAAGTAAGGTCTGCAGCCAATAACAGTGCTCCTCACTAGCAGGTGCTTCTGCCTCATCTGTGCCACTTGAACTATGTGGTGGCTGCTGAACCTTGCAAGCTGAGCCAAGGTGCAGCTGGGAAGTGTAGGCCTCACAGGTACTACAGCTGTTAATAGCACTTTCTAAAATTCGTTATTTCAAAGTTATCTTGCTTAAACCAAATGATAGGTAAGTTCTAGAAAACTAGGTTAGTTCTAGAAAACTCAGAACAGATTGAACTGTAAGTCCAATGTGCCTATTTGCCCTGTAATAACGCTTCAAGTACGAGCAACTAATGTGTCCTTATCTACCCCAGATCCGCTAGAAGGGTATAAAAGAAGTCCAGAGCTCGTAGTAGATGGAAAGAAAGCAGGAGTTAGCAATGGTATTGCTTTCATTAGGCACAATAATAATAATTATTATTTTAGCAGATATGAGTATATTATTTAACGTTTCCCCCTTTTTATATGTATTGTAAAATATATATATTGATTAAATTACTCGGTCCTCTCCAATCTCCTTAAGTCCTTATTATGACCTACTGCTCTAGATTATAATGATAACATTATGTCTATTTAATATCATTTCAGTCTATTTATCGCGAATGAATTGTTTGGCCCTTGAAATTTTTTGGAAAACTTTTACTGGTGTTTTTCGTGGGGGAGGGGGGGAGGCGACCAATGGTCCTGCGATCCCAATGTCCACATGTTGCCCTGACTAAAACAAAGAAAAAGTGGGAGATCAAAAATTGTAGTTTCATATACACACGAAAACAAAGAAAAAATGGGATTAAAAAAAAAAGTGGTAGAGTACCGTATTAAAAGATTCACATAGCAAATCACTGATAATTAATATATCCTCTGGCATATGAGGCCCATTGTGTTTTGAAATGGTTTGGGTATGTGGTAAGAATGAGGGATGGTAAGTATATGTGTGTGTGTGTTGGTATGTGTGTGAAACGAATATACGATACGAAAGTGTTGGAAGGAAGAGAGAGAGAGAGAAACCAGCAGATGGATGGATAGATGGACTGAGAAGAGTATTAGAAAGGAGGGACTTCAACATCCAGGTAGCAAGATACTGCGCACGAAACAGATCAGTGGCGCAGTATATACAGCAGATTTCGACGTGCTGGTGTGAACATTTTTCTGTAGGGTTATGAAACGCCGCATTGAGGAAGTTTTCTTTAAAGGGGTTTCATCTGCAATTCAGAAGTTTGAGTGTGAATTTGACAGTAGTCATTTTCTTTCGTTTTCGAAGAGGACCACGCAAATTGAGGAGAGCAATTTATTGTTTTATATATATATATATATATATATATATATATATATATATATATATATATATATATATATATATATAAATATTTTTTGCGACAAGCCGGCGACATATTCCTCCAGATGCTTCTTTCGTCGCACCACAACTTTTCAAGAAAAGACGAGAAAGAAAATGGCCACCTACCATCCCACCCACCAAATAAAAAGGATAACGGCTTGTTTCTTCCCATTCTCCTTCGTTGTCTTATAGATAAGTTAACAGCTGTTGGTAATAGCAAAACTTTGGTCATATTAAGGGATCTTGCCGGTGGATTTCCCCCACCCCTCCATTCTCCCCCCACCCCCCAAATCCCCCGGCCCATGATTTTTTGGTCCCGCGAAGCCCCGAAAATAAGGGATGAGGCGGGTAATATGTCTCCTCCGCGCCAGTCTCTCATACTCTCTCCGCTTCTGGTGTTTATGGGAGTAGGTCTCAAAAGTTCCCGTTGTTTATTAGGCGGCTTTAGTGACTTAGACTCGGGAGTTCATTGGCTGATTCGGAGGGAAGTATCTCCCTCCCCTTCCATACCCTTCCTTACCCTTCTTTCACGCCCAACCTACCCCTCCCCTCCTAATGGCACACCCACTAGATAAAAAAGTCTTTCTAAAGCCTTTTTAAGTATGCTTGCTTGCTTGCTTCCCAAACCCCAGCCCATTGCTTCCCCCCACCTCCCCCTCACCCCAACTTCCCCTGTCCATCTCCAACATATATTATAATCATTTTTTTTCATGGTGAGATTTTTTTTTCTTTCAACTCCTGCACAAATTACTTTTTTCCCACCTGTATGAGTTGATTTTCTTTTACACCTGTATGAATGGTTATTTTACACCTGTATAATTGACTTTCTTTACACCTGTATGAATGAATTTTTTACACCCGTATGATTGACTTTTTTACACTTGTATGAATGAATTTTTTACACCTGTTTTGATTACTTTCTATTTTTACACCCACATGAATGACTTTCTTTTTTACACCTGTATGAATAACTTTATCACACCTGCATTAATGTTTTTTATACCTGTATAGATTACTTCTTTTTAATACCTGTATGAATGACCTTTCTTACACGTGTGAATTGCATTTTTACACCTTTATGAATTACTTTTTTTTATGTGTGAATAACTTTTTTTACACTTGTATAAATGATTTTTACACCTGTATGTATGAACTTTTACACTCTTATGCGAATTACGTTTGTTGACACCTGTATGAATTACTTTTTGACACTTGTAGGAATTATTTTTTTTTTTTACACCTGAATGCCTTTTTTTATACCCCATAATTTTGAATACTTATCAACTATAACTACAGTTAAATATCCACCATAGCTATAAATAAATAGCCACTGTAACTAACCAAATATTTATTGACCATAATTCTAGGCAAATATTCACCATATTTATAAATAAATAATCACAATAACTATTAATAAATATTCAACATAACAAAGTATAGGGACCATCTTCATTGATTTTTGTGACAGGATGGTTTAGAGATTTTAGGTTAATCATAAGTCTTCTGAGTTCAAGATTCGTATTATTATTATTATTATTATTATTATTATTATTATTATTATTATTATTATAGAACCCCCAATTCTCACGGAACAAGCCTGCGACGGACCATTGGCTTAAAATTCAAGCTTCCATTTGAAAGAAGTCACAGAAGATAATAGGAAATGCAGAGAGAAGAGATCAGGTATTCTGAAAAAAGAAAAAAAAATAACAAACGAACAAATTAATGAATGGGTAGAAATATAAATGAACTATTCAGACACAAGGTAAATTGTTATAGGGTGGTGACCTAACCTAACCTAACCAGTAATGCACTGCATCTTTTGAGGTTTCAGATGATCAGGCTATCAGGCCTCCTCAGCGGATTGATTTTCCTGCTTCTCTTCGTTTCCAATAGCTGCTATGTTGCATGTAACGAGGAAAATGGCCTCTCTCTCTCTCTCTCTCTCTCTCTCTCTCTCTCTCTCTCTCTCTCTCTCTCTCTCTCTCTTGTCTTCATGGCTAAACCTTACCCTTTTCCCTTCCCCCTTCCCGTGCTCATTTCCCACGAACTGGGCTACACATAGGCATCAGATTGCCCATCCCATCGGACATCGCATGATAGCAATAGTAGTGTCTTTGACTGCCAGCCGTATCGGGTATGGCAGGATCGGTCCTCCGGTCGGAATCCCCTTTAGCAAGTTTGGCGGTAAATCACACACACAGATCTTGTATTGTTCGGATGAAGGATTTTTGGTCAAGACTGTTTAGGTCTTTAGGTCTAGGCCGAGGCTTTAGGTCTTTTGGGCTTGGTTAGCCTCGGGGCAAGTGACATGGGAGTCTCGCCCCTGCTAGAAGGAATAATAATAATAATAATAATAATAATAATAATAATAATAATAATAATAATAATAATAATAATAACATCGAGAACAGAGCACTGGGGCAATATCTGAAAACCAGTGAAGACGAGTGGCTAAAGAGTGCATGGGAAGAAGGACTAATAAAAGTAGACGAAGACCCAGAAATATATAGAGACAGGAGAATGACAGACAGAACAGAGGACTGGCACAACAAACCAATGCATGGCTACAGAGGGGAGAGCTAAAGAAGGAAACTGAAGGAATGATAACAGCGGCACAAGATCAGGCCCTAAGAACCAGATATGTTCAAAAAACGATAGACGGAAATAACATCTCTCCCATATGTAGGAAGAAGTGCAATACGAAAAATGAGACCGTAAACCACATAGCAAGCAAATGCCCGGCACTTGCACAGAACCAGTACAAAAAGAGGCATGATTCAGTGGCAAAAGCCCTCCACTGGAGCCTGTGCAAGAAACATCAGCTACCTTGCAGTAATAAGTGGTACGAGCACCAACCTGAGGGAGTGATGAAAACGATCAGGCAAAGATCCCTCTGGGACTATGGTATCAGAACGGATAGGGTGATACCGTGCAAACAGAACCAGACGTGACGTTGATTGACAAAGTCAAGAAGAAAGTATCACTCATTGATGTCGCAATACCATGGGACACCAGAGTTGAAGAGAAAGAGAGGGGAAAAATGGATAAGTATCAAGATAAAAAAATAGAAATAAGAAGGATATGGGATATGCCAGTGGAAATCGTACCCATAATCATAGGAGCACTAGGCACTATCCCAAGATCCCTGAAAAGGAATCTAGAAAAAACTAGACGCTGAAGTAGCTCCAGGACTCATGCAGAAGAGTGTGATCCTAGAAACGGCACACATAATAAGAAAAGTGATGGACTCCTAAGGAGGCAGGATGCAACCCGGAACCCCACACTATAAATACCACCCAGTCGAATTGGAGGACTGTGATAGAGCAAAAAAAAAAAAATAATAATAATATTTTGGTAGAAGACCCTCTTTTAGGCAAATGCTGTTAAAAAGAATGGCAGAATTAATCAAGCTGATTTTATATATTGTATTTTTCTATTTTTCTTACAATTTGCTTCTCGGGCTCAGCGATGTTTCTGAGTGACGGGCCAATATTCATATTGGGAATTTTCAAAAATGATAAATGCTGGAGGAAATCTTTTATTTTATTAAAACAGGAGAAGGTCGAAACGTCACGTGATACCAGCTGTACCAGCATCAACACCAGCTCTAAACCAAAGACGACCCCGGCCCGGAATTGAACTACGCCTACGGAATAATACCGGCACTGACGACGACCCCTGCTTGACCTGGACCTGAGATCCTGTTTTAATAAAATGAAAGATTACCTCCAGCATTTATCATTTTTGAAAATTCCCAATATGAATATTGGTCAGCGAATTGTAAGAAAAATAGAAAAAAACAATATATAAAATCAACTCGCTTAATTCTGCCATTCTTTTAACAGAATGATAATAATAATAATAATAATTAATAATAATAATAATAATAATAATCATAATAATAATAATAATAATAATAATAAATAATAATAATAATAATAATAAATAAAATAATAATAATATGTGGCGCCGTGGAGGAGTGGGTTAGGTCGTCAATAGACTTAAGTCAAGTTAAGCAACACTGGCTCTGGTCAGTCGTTGGATGGGTGACCGCTCTCCTCGGCGTTGATTCCTTGGGAAAGGATCTTTACCATAATTTCCTCAGTCTACTCAGCTGTAATGAGTACCTATCCCTAATGGGGTAGGGTCCAGCTATGGGTTAAATAGCAAAACTCAGGCAAAATGATGGAAAGAAATGAAGGATAACCGACAACGACGTAAATGGAACCTCTGGCAACAGAGGAGCTTTCGTCCGGCAACCAGGTATTCAACCCAATTGAAGGGGAAGACGGTCAGGTGGATGGGTGACCGCTCTCTCGGCGTTGATTCCTTGGGAAAGGATCTTTACCATAATTTCCTCAGTCTACTCAGCTGTAAATGAGTACCATCCCTAATGGGGTAGGGTCCAGCTATGGGTTAAATAGCAAAACTCAGCAATGATGGAAAGAAATGAAGGATTAACCGACAACGACGTAAATGGAACCTCTGGCAACAGAGGAGCTTCGTCCGGCAACCAGGTATTCAACCCAATTGAAGGGGAAGACGGTCAGGTACTTGGAGGTCGTCATCCAGCAACTGATCACCACAACGACAATAATCAACAGCCTGAGATTGGAGCTACAGAGGCAAAAAGGAAGAAATGGACAAGAGAAGAAAATAAGGAAATATGGAGATGCTACATCAAAAGCAACCCGACGGAGAGAGGATATAGAAGAAGATTGGTCAACATCTGGAATGAGAGGAATAACACCCCCCAAACAGAGCAGAGGCTGGCAGACCAAGTAAGGAACATAAAGAAAAAGAACTGGCTCTCCCCAACAGAAAGAGAAGAACTGGAAAGGATAATGTCACACGACAACGAATTACACGAAGACGAACTGAGAGACGATGCCACAGAAGACGACAGGGAGGATGAGGTATCAAACAACGACACACGAAGAAACACCGACGAAGTAACAGAGAGGACGGAATGGGTAGAAAAGATTAGACAATGGATGGAGCCAGATACAGAGAGAACAAAGATCCCCTCCATGAAAGCCTACAACAAGAAATTAAGGGAGAAAACAAGTGAGGTCAATGAAATAATGGGCATAATACAGACCACCAGTATCACAGAAACAAATAACTTGACATATGCAGGAGCAAGATTAGTAGCAGAACTGATGGGAATTCGAACACCAACACCACCAGCACAACCAACCCAACAGAAACCAAAACAGCAACCTCCTTGGAAAAGGCGACTGGAAAAGCAAATCATGGTGATGAGATCTGACTTGAGTAAACTGAAAGAGATGGCAGGAAAAAGGCTAAGAAGCAAGAAAACAAGGGAGGAACTCAACGAGAAATACAAAGTACAAGAGAGGGGATTAAACAACACAATAGAAGATGTAAAACAGAGGCTTAAGGCCAAAGCACATAAGATCCAACGATACATGAACAGGAATAAGGGATACCAACAGAACAAACTATTCGGAACCAACCAGAAAAGACTATACAGCCAACTAAGAGGGGAAGACAACCACCCCAGAAATTCCTGAAGCCGAACCAAGAAGTAAGAGACTCTGGGAAAACATATGGAGCAATCGGGTATCACACAACAAACATGCAACATGGCTCCAGGAAGTCAAGGAAGAAGAAACAGGGAGAATAAAACAAAGATTCACAGACATCACGACAGACACAGTCAGACACCAACTAAAGAAAATGCCAAACTGGAAAGCCCCAGGTTCCCGCTGAAGTCCATGGATACTGGCTCAAAAAACTTTCAAGGCCCCTACACCCACGAATAGCAGAAACAACTCCAGCATTGTATCTCAAATCACCAGCACTCAAATGGATGACCACAGGAAGAACCATCCTTAGTACAAAAAGACAAGAGTAAGGGAAATATAGCCAGTAACTACAGGCCTATCACCTGCCTACCAATAATGTGGAAGTTACTAACAGGTATCATCAGTGAAAGGCTTATACAACTACCTAGAGGAAAACAAACACCATCCCCCACCATCAGAAAGGCTGCAGAAGGAAGTGTAGGGGCACAAAAGACCAGCTCCTGATAGACAAAATGGTAATGAAGAACAGTAGGAGAAGGAAAACCAACCTAAGCATGGCATGGATAGACTATAAGAAAGCCTTCGACATGATACCACACACATGGCTAATAGAATGCCTGAAAATATATGGGGCAGAGGAAAATACCATCAGCTTCCTCAAAAATACAATGCGCAACTGGAATACAATACTTACAAGCTCTGGAATAAGACTAGCAGAGGTTAATATCAGGAGAGGGATCTTCCAGGGCGACTCACTGTCCCCACGACTCTTCGTAGTAGCCATGATTCCATGACAAAAGTACTACAGAAGATGGATGCCGGGTACCAACTCAAGAAAAGAGGCAACAGAATCAACCATCTGATGTTCATGGACGACATCAAGCTGTATGGTAAGAGCATCAAGGAAATAGATACCCTAATCCAGACTGTAAGGATTGTATCTGAGAAAAATGCGCCTTAGTCAACATACAAAAAGGCAAAGTTACGAGAACTGAAGGGATAAAGCTACCAGATGGGAGCAACATCAAACACATAGATGAGACAGGATACAAATACCTGGGAATAATGGAAGGAGGAGATATAAAAACACCAAGAGATGAAGGACCCACGATCAGGAAAGAATATATGCAGAGGACTCAAGGCGATACTCAAGTCAAAACTCAACGCCGGAAATATGATAAAATCCATAAACACATGGGCAGTGCCAGTAATCAGATACAGCGCAGAATAGTGGAATGGACGAAGGCAGAACTCCGCAGCATAGATCAGAAAACCAGGAAACATTATGACAATACACAAAGCACTACACCCAAGAGCAAATACGACAGACTATACATAACACGAAAGGAAGGAGGGAGAGGACTACTAAGTATAGAGGACTGCGTCAACATCGAAAACAGAGCACTGGGCAATATCTGAAAACCAGTGAAGACGAGTGCTAAAGAGTGCATGGGAAGAAGGACTAATAAAAGCAGACGAAGACCCAGAAATATACAGAGACCAGGAGAAAGACAGAAAGAACAGAGGACTGGCACAACACATGCATGGTGGACAAATACATGAGACAGACTAAAGAACTAGCCAGCGATGACACATGGCAATGGCTACAGAGGGGAGAGCTAAAGAAGGAAACTGAAGGAATGATAAACAGCGGCACAAGATCAGGCCCTAAGAACCAGATATGTTCAAAGTACGATAGACGGAAATAAACATCTCTCCCCATATGTAGGAAGTGCAATACGAAAAGAAACCATAAACCACATAGCAAGTGAATGCCCGGCACTTGCACAGAACCAGTACAAAAAGAGGCATGATTCAGTAGCAAAAGCCCTCCACTGGAGCCTGTGCAAGAAACATCAGCTACCTTGCGTAATAAGTGGTACGAGCACCAACCTGAAGGAGTGATAGAAAACGATCAAGGCAAAGAGATCCTCTGGGACTATGATACAGAACGGATAGGGTGATACGTGCAAAACAGACCAGACGTGACGTTGATTGACAAAGTCAAGAAGAAAGTATCACTCATTGATGTCGCAATACCATGGGACACCAGAGTTGAAGAGAAAGAGAGGGAAAAATTGGATAAGTATCAAGATCTGAAAATAGAAATAAGAAGGATATGGGATATGCCAGTGGAAATCGTACCCATAATCATAGGAGCACTAGGCACGATCCCAAGAAGATCCCTGAAAAGGAATCTAGAAAACTAGAGGCTGAAGTAGCTCCAGGACTCATGCAGAAGAGTGTGATCCTAGAAACGGCACACATAGTACGAAGAGTAAGGAGGCAGGATGCAACCCGGAAACCCCACATATAAATACCACCCAGTCGAATTGGAGGACTGTGATAGAGTAAAAAAAAAAAAAAAAAAAAAAAAAAAAAATAATAATAATAATAATAATACGAACCTTGAACTCAGAAGACTTATGATTAACCTAAAATCTTTAAACCATCCTGTCACAAAAATCAATGAAGATGGTCCCTATACTTTGTTATGTTGAATATTTATTAATAGTTATTGTGATTATTTATTTTTAAATATGGTGAATATCTGCGTAGAGTTATGGTTAATAAATATTTATTTAGTTTATTTAGTTACGGTGGATATTTATTTATAGCTATGGTGGATATTTATCTGTAGTTATAGTTGATAAGTATTCATAATTACGTGGTATAAAAAAAGGCATTCAGGTGTAAAAAATTAATTCCTACAAGTGTCAAAAATTAATGTCTACAGGTGCAAAAAAATAATTAACAAAGGTGTAAAACGTAATTCTTACGTGTAAACAAAGGTGATTCGTACAAGTTTAAAGGTTCATTCATTGATGTGAAAAGTAATTCAAACAAGTGTAAAAAGTAATTTATATAGATGTTAAACGTAATTCGTATAGGTGTAAAAGTTCATTCATACAGATACAAAACTCATTCATACGAGTGTAAAAAAGTCATTCACACATAAAAAAAAGTAATTCATACAGGTGTAAAAATGCAATTCACACGTGTAAGAAAGGTCCTTCATACAGGTATTAAAAAGAAGTAATCTATACAGGTATAAAAAACATTAATGCAGGTGTGATAAAGTTATTCATACAGGTGTAAAAAAGAAAGTCATTCATGCGGGTGTATGAATGAATTTTTTTACACCTAGGGTGTAAAGAAATTCATTCATACAGGTGTAAAAAAGTCAATCATACGGGTGTAAAAAATTCATTCATAAAGTTGTAAAGAAAGTCAATTATACGGCTTAAAATAACCATTCATACCGGTGTAGAAAATCAACTCATACAGGTGGGAAAAAAGTCATTCGTACAGGATTTGAAAGAAAAAAAAAAAAAATGTCACCATGAAAAAAAAAATGGTAATAAAATATGTTGGAGATGGACAGGGGGTGTGGGGGGGAGGGGAAAGCAATGGGCTGGGGTTTGGGAAGGCAAGCAAGCGAGCATACTTAAAAAGCTTTAGAAAGACTATTTTTTTCTCGTGGGTGTGCTGGTAGGATGGGAGGGGGTAGGTTGGGCGTGAAAGAAGGGTAAGGAAGGGTATGGAAGGGGAGGGAGACACTCCCCTTCGAATCAGCCAATGAGCTCCCGAGTTTCCTTCGAATCAGCCAATGAGCTCCCGAGTCTAAGTCACTAAAGCCGCCTAATAAACAACGGGAACTTTTGAGACCTACTCCCATAAACACCAGAAGCGGAGAGAGTATGAGAGACTGGCGCGGAGGAGACATATTACCCGCCTCATCCCTTATTTTCGGGCTTCGCGGGACCAAAAAATCATGGGCCGGGGACTTGGGTGGTGGGGGGAGGGAAGAATG
>NC_087212.1:7851448-7866448 GCF_015104395.2 Macrobrachium nipponense
TTGTGTTTATGTAATTACGAGCATTTGTCGGTGTTTATCACATACTACACATCAATTACATCCTTTTCCTCCCTTTTTATTCCTGTCTTTTCCCTCGTCCTCTCTTTACAATTTTCTTCTTTCTCCTCCTCCTACCTTTCGTCTTTCTTCGCTTTACTTTCCTTCTTCTTCCTCCTCTCATTTCTTCCTTTATTTGCCCCGCCCCCTTTTTTCCTGACTTCTCCCTTCTAGTACTTTTCATCTTCTTCCCTTTTCTTATTTCCATCCTCCTATCTTTTCCTCCCTTTTTCCAGTCTCCTCCCTCGTCCACCGTTTTCTTCCTACTATCTTCCATTTCCTCCATTCCTCTCCCCCCCTCCTCCTCTTCCCACCACCTTCCTCCCATTTCCTTTTCTTTCTCGGGCGCTTCAGGACAAACAATGACGGGCCAGCCAGCCCCCGGGAACATGTACATGAATATGGATGACCCCTGACCTTTCTTTCTTTCTTTCTTCCCCCTTTCTGGTCATTAAGAAGGAAAATCTCTCCTCACGTGAGTATATCTGAAGGAGGCGAATGGTCACGTCCCGTGTATATATATATATCTAATATATCTATATATTATATATATATCTTTATATATATATATATTTATATATATCTATATATAATATATATAGAAATATAGAATATAGAATATAATATACATATATATATAGATATATATATTAATATTAGATAAATATTAAAAATATATATATAATATATATATATATATCTATATATATATATAGAATATAGATATAGCTAGATATATATATATTATATATATCTATATATCTATACATTATATTCGTAATATTATATATATAAATATATATCTAGATACATAATATAAATAAGTTATATTATATAATATATTATATCTATAATATATTCTATAATCGATATTATATCTAATTATATATATATCATATAATTAATAATATAATTAGTATATATATGTGTGTATATATATATATTATAATATATTATCTAGTATATATATATATATATATGTATTGTTTAATAATATAGATTATATATATATCTCTCTATATCTATCTTTATATCTATCTATCTCTAATATAATAAAATATAAATATAATATCTATCGATATATATATATATATATAGATCCATATCTAATATATTCTATTCTATATCTCTATATATATATATATCTATATATATATATATATATATATATCATATTCTATATATATATATATATATATATATATATATATATATATATATATATATATATATATATATATATGAATGTTTGCGTTGAATGCGTATGGTTGTTACTGACTGCCTTTGTATGTACACTTAGGATACATATATATATTATATATATATATATATATATATATATATATATATATATATATATTATACATAAACAAACACGTTTACTCAGTACTTAGTATACACTGTAGTGAAGATCGAGAAATATGCAGACAAGGAGGAGAGACGATAAGTCTCTCTTCTTCTCCTTCTCTCTCTCTCTCTTCTCCTCTTCTCTCTCTCTCTATATATATATATATATATATATATATAATATACATATATATATATATATATATATATATATATAAATTATAGTATATATATTATATATATATATAATGGGGTTGAAGAGGTGTTCGAATAGAAAGGCTTTCTATCCGAAAAGACAGTTGTTCGTACAAGTTACAGAGGTGAGTGAGGCATTGTGAACAGCTGGGGGATCGATGTGCTGTTGATGAATCTCTTGTGAGGTTGCAGGGCCCCACACTTATCCCCCATGGCGGAGTGGATGGCTACGACGCGATTTTAAAAACAGGTGCATGGTCGATTATATAAACATGTAAAAAAAAAAAAAAAAAACGCGCCCAAGTTTCTTCGAAGCAATCAAGTTTTCTGTTAAGTGGTGGCATCAACAACGGGCCATAAAGCTCTTAGCCGCGACCCATGAAACCCAGCCACGGTCTGGTGGTGGCCTATGTTGTTGGTACCTATAACACTGCCAGAAGTACGATTATGGCTAATTTTAACCTTAAATACAAATAAAAACTATTGAGGCTAGAGGGCTGCAATTTGGTATGTTTAATGATAGGAGGGTGGATGATCTACATACCAATTTGCAGCCCTCTAGCCTCAGTAGTTTTTAAGATATGAGGGCGGACGGACAAACAAAGCCAGTACAATAATTTTCTTTTACAGTAGACAAAAAATATACGAAAACTTCCACGCTATTTTTGCAATATTACCCCTGATAAAACAATTGCTTATGGGAATATTTAACTTCTTTTGCGAATTTTGACTGTTATCTTTTTATATAATTCAAAATGTGACTGATCAATACTTATCAATACAGATCAGTTTCACTATAAAATCAACTTGTTTTCTTCAGTATTTCAATTTTAAATGAACTCCAATAATTATCGATCAATGCTTCGTCACGGAAACTGACTAATACCATTTTTTTAAAAGTAAATTCTACCGTTAATAACTACTAGTATTTCACTTTGAAACGTCGTTGAAACTACTTTTAAAATATAACCCAACGTTAGTGATCAGTATCTCGCAAATATGGAGGCTGATTGAGACCAGTTTCAGAAGGAATTTCTTCACTATTCACCATACAGTCTTGATGAATAATCGATTTTTAGTTTTCCGTAAAAGAAAAAGCTATTGTGCTGCCTTTGTCTGTCCGTCCGCCATCAGGTCTTAAAAAAAACTATATTGAGGCTTAGAGGGCTGCAAATTGGTATGTTGACCATCTACCCTCCAGTCATCAAACATACCAAATTGCAGCCCTCTAGCCTAAGTAGTTTTTATTTCATTTATGATTCATGGGCCGCAGTTCATACAGGATTATACCGAGACCGCCGAAAGATATATATATATATTTTCGCTGTATCCAGAACTCAATTGCGCTTATGAAACTTTGGTGCATTTTCTACTTGTTTCTTTTCTTAATTATCATTATCAGCAGATGGGCGTAACTTCCTTATGGAAAGGAGACGGCGTCTGCTGCAAGAATAATCTCGGTTAAATGACAATTTGAGTAAACTTCATCTCCCAATTATCGATGACATTCACTTGAAAAGGGGAACAAAAATAAAAAAAATGAGTAAATAAAACACAAATCCTCTTCAAATCCACGTCATTGGTTTTCCTCCGTCCTACTGATATTATGTGGTTAATTAATGAAGAAGAAAAAGGTCTCAGTAATGAGGGAAGTACTTAAAACCCGGCCTCTTAAGGTCCCGAAGGAGAGACGGAGTAAAAAATTTTAAAAAAAGAGAGAGGACCCGCGCCAAGGTAAGAAGAAGAAGAAGAAGAAGAAGAAGAAGAAAACAGGAGAAGCAGTTTTCCTCTTCTTTCCCTCCTTGGCGTTCCTTTAGAGTCTTAGACCAACATCTTGAAGACGTCACGTGTCGCGTCTGGGTCCCAAACACGTGGCAAAGCCGCGCTTCTCCTGCCGTCGCCCACACGCGCAAGCGCGCTGGGCACATGCACATCCTCAAAAGCGGCGCGCTTCTCGCGTGCCTACCTACCCACTCTTGAATCTCCCCTCCCCCCGTACCCCTTCCCCTCCCGGGTAGAACACATCCCCTTCCCTCCAGAACCCCCGTAGAACCCGTCCTAGGTGAGGACGTCCAATCCTCCCCCAATACCGAATGAGACCCATCGCGAGACGGACCACCCCCGGCCCGCGCTACGCCACGTGCTACGCACGTTACAAACGCACGTGCGCCCGCCAGGAAATAAAAGAGAGATAGAGAGAGAGAGAGAGAGAGAGAGAGAGAAACTCAGGTATTAACAGATGAGGAACCGTTTCATACGGTTTCATATAATGTCGCCACTTTTGGTACACGGAACGAGAAGCCATCTGCACTGAAAGGCTCTCGGGATTGTATCAATCAAGGGGCTTAGTGGGCGCCCTAATTTTGTTTAGCCAATCCCGCGGATCTCAGAAGTCATTATTGCGTCAGTGAATAATAAAGAAAGGAGGCCACGACCCCTAAATAACAATACCTGAGTATCACACTAAAGTTAGTTGAGGGGATCTCGTCGGCAACGGCGGCGGCACTACTTTTTTTTTTTCTTTTTTTTACTTTTTTTTCTTATTTTTTTCTACCCAATTCGACCCAAGACTCCCAACTCCGACTTCTTTGTTCTCTATTCCTGAACACCTTCTTGGAAAAAGCGTTGCCACACGCTGCTAGACGGCCGTAAAAAAGAAAAGAAGGAATCATTAACGTCAACGGCTAAGTCTCCGAAGTGCCTTTATTCGTTCATTTCTTGAGAGCCACTCGACACCGGGTGTCCCATAGCTGGGTGATCGGTCCTCCTGACCAGTCGCCTGCGATCGGCCCCCTCGTTCGGAAAATGGAGAAATGACCAGTGATACCCATAATGGAGGCTAGTCTCATTCCTCATATGGCGATACATGGCAATGTTGCTTTAAAGAAGCTGAGTTTGAACTCAAGGAGGAGGACGAAGAAGAAGACGAAGGAGGCCGAGGGGAAGTGGAGGAGGAGGTGGAGATGGTGGCGGTGGTGATGGTGGAGGATGAGGTACAGGTAGTGGAGGAGGAGGAGGCTGGCCCTTGAGAGAAGGACGACTTTGGAAGGAAAACCCTGGCGGGGTCCTTGTGTGTTTGCCAGCATACAAAACAGAATAATATAAAATACAAATAAAATTTAGGTTCCAGACGGCAAAAATGAATTATATTTCACCAATATATTTAATTGCTTCGGTGGCTGGTGCCCGTTTGGTACCGGATAGAAAATTCGCGGGATTTGGTTTCGACTTCGGGGCCGATCTATTGAGGAGGGATTTCTTTTAGCAAGAAATCAGCTGCCCAGGGGAACGCTCCGTCTAGAAATTAATTAAAAGAGGGGCTTTGTGAGGCGAGGTTCACTTCCACTAAGAGCAACAATAAAAAAAATGTGGAAAAAAAAAGTAAAAGGAAAAGAAAAAATAAGAGGGACCCGGTTTTAAAATGTTGAAATTCCTTCTTCAAAGGCCCAGGAGTGGTTTCTATGCTCTGGAGACTGTTGACTAGAATTCTCTCACCCCCAACCCCACAACCACAACCCTATGGCCCCAAACCCTCCTCCCCCCCCCTCCCCCCTCTCTCTCTATAAGACTTCTGCACCGCTCTTAAGTAAATAGGGTTCACATTCGTTCTTCCTTCAGCGGTCCCCGGTTAGATTGAACTGAAGACATCTCTCCCAGTCATGACTGGTGTCTCACCTGCGATGCGTTTTACGTCGTATGTTACAGGCAGATAGCGAAACAGGGCATTTCGCGACCTACCTGAAATTTCAGGCGGATAGCGAAATGCATAGGGACATTTGATCCCCCTAGGGCTAGTACTGAACAGGGCGAAATACATTTGTCCTCCCAGGGGCTAAGTACTAAAACACGGCGAAATACATTTGTCCTCCCAGGGGCTAAGTACTAAAACACGGCGAAATACATTTAACCTCCAGGGGCTAGTACTGAACACAGCGAAATACATCTGACCCCTCAGGGGCTAGTACTAAATACAGCGAAATACATTTGACCCCCCAGAGGCTAAGTACAAAATACTGCGAAATACATTTGACCCCCTAGGGGCTAGTACTGAACACGGCGAAATACATTTGACCCCCCAGGGGGTAGTAATAAACACGGTGAAATACATCTGAGCCCCAGTGGGCTAAGTACTAAACATGGAGAAATACATTTGATCCCCCCAGGGGCTAAGAACAAAATACTGCGAAATACATTTGACCCCCTAGTACTGAACACGGCGTAATACATCTGACTCACCAGTGGCTAGTATACTAAACACGACGAAACAGTATAGGTGAGTGACTGTTTCGCCGTGTTTAGTATTAGCCCTTGTGGGGATTAAATGTCCCCAACTGCGTTAAGATACAGATGTCCTTTAACATCGCAATTCGCTCTACCTCGGAATGAATACATTTCCATTATATGTTAACCGAAGGGGAATTTTTCAGTTGATAATAATTTCGCCCTCTCGTGGGTTCGAACCAGCGCCCTACGTACTGAGGAGAAATCAGGAGTTCAGTGACGTTAAAAGACATTTGCAGCTTAATGCATATGTATGTATGTATATGTATGTGTGTGTCTGTAGTCATCCTTTCAATCATACCAGGCCAATAACACAAAATAGCTACCCTCGTACGCAGACGTCTCAGAATTGGAAAGGAATATCTCCAAATCACGTGACGCGTCTTGGGATATCCTTGTTCGGTAATGGAGCAGACATGGCAGGGTACTACCCTCAAACTCGCCACATAATATTTCAAAAGAAGTTGTTTTGTTTCAGTGGAGGACGAGAGGAAGCTAAAAGGATCTACGCTTTATGGCAAACCTTAAGATAACAGCTTTATCGTAAAGGGACCGTAAGTTATTTATTGCTTGTACCTTCACCTTGGAATAGGCGCAAGAATTATATAACCAGTACGTAACAGGGAAGAGAGGAGTTAAAAAGGGTTACAGTTCTGGTTACAAGAAACTGTTACGTTCACGTAACTGAATAAGGCGTTAATGCCCAATTGAAAAGAAATTAAAATAGACTAATAAATAAATAAATTAAAATACGTCGGCGCAATCGAGTTTTCTGTACAGCTTATAATGCTGTCTAAACTGTGGCCCATGAAACTTTCAGCCACGGCCCGATGGTGGCCTGTCCTACAACGTTGCCAGAAGCAAGATCATGGCTTAAACCTGAAATAAGATAAAAAAAAAAAAAAAAAAAAACTACTGGGGCTAGAGGGCTGCAATTTGGTATGTTTGACGATTGGAGGGTGTATGATCAACATACCAATTTGCAGCCCTCTAGCCTAAGTAGTTTTCAAGATGTAAGGGCGGAGAGAAAAAGTGCGTATGGACTGACATAGTCATCTCAATAGTTTTCGTTTACAGAAAAAAAAAACTGTTGCTTATGTAACATGATAAAACAACAATCTGTCAACTTTTCTGGTTACTAAAAATTATGAACTAATGTATCAAGCAATAATGATTAAGATGGATTACAAAAATCTATCACACATAAATAACAGAAAAGCAACGGAAGTGGTTAGCCTATCAAATAACCAATTAATTTAATTATATAATTAAACTGCCACGTAAACTAAATGGATAATAAATAATAAAACAAAATCTTTAAAGAAAGCAGAAATAGTAAGCGAAATAAAGAAGGAAAATTCAGACGCCCAGTTACTGACATTTTAAAAAAGTGTAAGAAAGTGATACACACGGAATATAAATAAAAAAATATTAATAAATAAAACCTATTCTATACACGAATGGGTACAGAAGCCAATTTTCACATTGGGAGAACAAATCTTTACCTCCAGGTTATAGGTCAAATAAAAAAAGAAATTTGTAGAATATAATATATCAAAACCCTTTACCGGGCGTTGAAAAACTGACGCGAAAAAAAAGTTTAGTAAAAAAATGAAGTAAGCGGTATAGTTTGTAAAAAAAAAAAAAAAAAAAGACTCACTTATATCGTTAGTTTAAATTGGAAAAATGTAATTCAATAGCGAAAGGATATACCGCGTGCTTTAGGTCAATAGGAAGGGTTCGAACGATGTATTATTTTTCTGTTTGGAAAAGAAAGAAAGAAAAAAAAAGACGGGAATGGATAAGTAATAAATAAAAGGCAACGAAAGAAAGATAATTTATCCTAAAATTCAGTTATTACGAAAATCTTAAACAAAGATACGCTACGTATTTTGTAATAATAATCTACAACAGACAATAAACCATATGTTAATGATCAAACTATTCCAGTGGGATCTACTCCTTCAACTATAACAGAATAACCTTCGGGATTTAAATAATAAAGATAGACACTATAAACTTAGATGTTTCTGTAGAGTATATAAAAAAAATACACACCAAAAACATTACATTTTTTTTTCGGGGGTTGGGGGAGGGGGGGGGGGGAATATCCTACTTCCTTTACCTATAAGAGTATAGCCTTAAAAATCTAAAAATAGAGGTAAACATATTATAAAGTATTACGTTTATATAGAAGATATCGGTAAATAACCAACAACACTCCAGGCCTTTGGACGGTAAGTGTCCTAACAATCACGTAGTGACTCAAAGAAAACGGGAAACATTAACTACTAGGGAAAATGTCCTACGTATCACCTAATGACAAAAAAACGACACAGGTTTCAGTAGGCCTACCAGACCATAACAATTATTATCACCAGATTCAGGAAATCCTTTCAGTTACTGGAATGAAAATACGCATTTCGAAAGGAAGGTTTTAAACTAGTTCAGGTTACAGAAAAAATAAACAGTTGTCCTTAACAAAGCAATGAAGCTCTTCTGCCTTCCGCCCCCGTTTGCCCGGAGGAGAACCAGACAATCAAACCAATCCTTCTCTCCACTTTCTCTCTTCCGTAAGAGTGTGGAATATATTACACTCGGGGTAAGAAAGGAGAGGCTGATGGGTGTATTCGGGCGGAAAACTAATTATCATCGTATCCGTCTCGTTTGGGTTTTCAATCGGGTAGAGATGGATTTTTTTTCATTCTCTCTCTCTCTCTCTCTCTCTCTGAAAAGGCTGAAAAGATGGGAGGGAGAAGGAGGAGGTGGAGGTGGGAGGGCGTGTAAGGAAGAGGAAGGTGGGGGGGGGGGGGACTTCAGGCTTAAAAACTGGGGGGGGGGGGGGTGTTGGTAGAAGAAGAAGTAAAGAAAAAAGAAGAAGAACGAAAGGGAGAAGACCCGGGAATATGGGAGTGGTAAGATGGCGGCAAGGAGGTCTTGAAAACCGTGGGGATTGTGTGGGAGGGGGCGGAGGCGGGGGTGGGGAGAAGGGGCCTCTCGATTCGTAAAGTCAATTCTGCCTCTCGGATCCGCAAATCTCCATTTTATCTGACTTTACTGGCGTCGGCCCAAACATCCGGGTTATTTCCATGAATAGCCAATCAGGAGGCCGCTACTGCCTGACGTCACGGATTACGCTCCCAGGATTTATAGACAAAGGGACACCCATCAAACCGATGGAACTTCGAGGGAGGATTTAGGAGGCGACCATCAATCCTGACCTAATCCCATCTAATCCTCCTTAAGTCTTGATTCTAACTATTTCAGTACGGTGTTTGAGTAGTAGTGAAATGCAGAGAGAGAGAGAGAGAGAGAGAGAGAGAGAGAGAGAGATTTGACAGCCCCCATCAAACGTTCGAACATGATGCTAATTGCCGCATATAAACTTGAAGTGCGTCATGGAAGGCGGCTCAACAATAGAGGGTGAAAAACCCCACTCCTTTATGTTTTCATCCTTTTCCTAAAGGAGGTTAAAGGGAGGAGACGCAAATGACGAAAGGGAGAGGGATCGGGAGGGATAAAAACAACGGAGAGGGGAAAAAAAAGGGAGGGGGAGAGAGAAAGGAAAGTGATAAATGCCGGGCAAGGGGAAAGCGAAAGAGAAACTGGGGCAAAATATATTCAGGGATCAGCGATAACACAACAGGCTTCGTCGAATGTAAAGAATAAGAAATATAAAAAGGAAATGCCATAATGAAATGAAAATAGAACAGTTTCCCTTCCTATGTAGAGACATACACACATAACAACGTATATATATTATGTATATATACATATATATTCATATATGTAATTGTAATAACGTCTCGAAGTTTTCACACTTTTTCGATACGATTTTCACTATAATGCCTTAGATCCAAACGTAAGAATATGTGTGTGTATACATACTATATATGTATGTATATATAGGGATCCATATAAGTTTCACCACCATTAACATATACACAAACCTTAACTGTCACCGTCGCTCTAATATTTACCACCTTTCAGATGTTCTCTATGGGTCCTTTCTTTCCCCTGTTCCCAATAATTCCGGATGGAATTATATGGACGTTCTTCGTCAACACTAAATTCTCTACCTGTTAAGTCTAATTAATACTTATCTATTTCAGCGTCTTCATCAGAGGTCCTCCGCGTTCCTAAATTACGCACACTTACACTCACATTTTGCTATTTCCACGAATCGTCAGTTACTTAGTCTTTGCTGACATTCGCTTTCAACATTCTCCTCATACAACCAAATTCGAACTCTGTGCAACAGCTCCTACAGCTCCTCTTCGTTATTACCAATATGCTTTGCTTCGATTGCGGACATCAGGTGTTACGCATATATTCGCGTTTTAATTCCCTCGCTTTTTTTTATTACTATTAGTTTTCCTCAAAATGTCATCTACATAATTCCTTGAACAGCCTCTCAGAGACACAATATTCCCTTGACCGATAACATCACTACTCTTCGGCTTTCCACTGTCAACACAGTTTCTAAACTATACATTGCCTATGATATCATAAGCTTTTTCTTAATCTAGGCACATCATAAAAGATTATACCGGTACATATCCAGAACTATTTCCTTCAGTGCCGGATTCATACACTATTTTTAAATCTACACACATATTCACGCACATTTTATATATATATATATATATATATATACTATATATATATATTATATATAGATATAGTACATACATACATACATTATGTATATACATATATATATATAAATGTATGTATGTATGAATTTCCAACATTTAGGCCTTTCCAACAAGAGGGTCCCTGTGCTTGCTTGAGAGAGAGAGAGAGAGAGAGAGAGAGAGAGAGAGAGAGAGAGAGGAATCCAAGCTAAAAAAAGAATTGGGTGGGGAAGGGGAAGTACTGGTGAGGTTAAAGCCGGTGGAGGGGGTTGGGGATTAGGAGGGAGATGGAAGGGGGATGGGGGTGTTCTTCTTCCAACGAGGCCTGCAAGTGGCGAACACCTGAGGGGGCCGTTTATGGGAGGCGGGAAACAGGGGATCCCTTCCGGGTTTTCCCCGATCGCCACGCGGAAAAAAGGCAAATAAAACATTTACCGGAAGAGATAGAAGCCTTAATCAGGATCAAGACGATTACGTTTGTGAGATCCTATCCCGTACCCGCGCTCACCAACCACTCCCCGCCCAGCCCAGAGAGAGAGAGAGAGAGAGAGAGAGAGAGAGAGAGAGAGAGAGAGAGAGAAAGTCTTAATGCAGAAAAAGAAAATATTTCGCGGAAGTTGAACATCCACCAGTTTTGCTGTCATGATTTCAGATTTGGTATTGTAAACAAAATGGAAAATGAGAATCATAGCTTTCTTCTTTCATGACAGAATGAACTTTATTCATTGCTGTTCTGACGCGTCTTTGAGCATCTTGCCTTTAACTGTCGATATCAAATATTTTGGTAGCAAACTACAAGCTTTGTATGTTCGTGATCACATGACACAGCCTTTAATTGTGTTTGGAAGGAAATGTGGTCGTGTGACACCTTCGGATATTTTCTTGGGAAGAAAAGTGATCGTGTGACAGAGCAGTTTTGGTTGGGAAGAAAGTGTGATTGTTTTGACAATTTTGGGGAAAGAAAATGTTCTTGTTTGACAAGTTTTTCGGGAAGTTCGGGAAGAAAGTGACTGACCATGTCCACCAGGTTTGTTAGGAAGAAAGTGTTACTGATTTACAGGCCATTAAGTTTCTTGGGGAAAAAAGTGTGACTGATTTACAGACCATCAAGTTTTTAGGAAGAAAGTGTAAATGACTGACATGGCCACCAGGTTAACTGGGAAGAAACTTGACACCGTCTTCAGCCTTTTTTTTTAAGGTATAAGAAATGTCATTCTCTAATACTCTCCGAGTTTGGCTTAGGAATTTAAATGTACATACATACCATAGTTGAAGCAGTTCTTCATCACCACCTAGGATGTGAATAATAAATCAGCATTATCTGAGCTGTTAATTTATATATAAACACATAAAACTATATATACATATGTGTGTGTGTGTGTGTGTGTGAGCGCCCGCCCGCGTGTAAGAGCAAAAGGTTACCATCATCGGTCATGGCAGCAATAAAACTCGGCGGGTAGATATCAGCTTATCGCCAGGAATCGAAGTCCTCCCAAGATACAAAAAGCAATTCCACATAAACGAACCGATTCCCTTCTTGGCCTACAATGGGAGAATTAGATCCCTCCATTCCCCTCGTTTTTATACATTCAAATTCCCCTCTTTGCGAGAGGGAAGTCGGTGGGGGGAGGAGGAGGAGGAGGAGGAGGAGGAGGAGGGAGGAGGAGGAGGAGGAGGAGGAGGAGGAAGGAGGAGGAGGAGGAAGGTCTATATAACTCATTTCGGAGCGCTGAAAAGATCCTTAAATACCTAAACTCCATCAAAGAAAAGAGAGAGAGAGAGAGAGAGAGAGAGAGAGAGAGAGAGAGAGAGAGAGTCTTCCGTTGCTTTCTTTAGATAGATTACATCTTTTATGAAGGCCCGGTTGAGGATGTCATTTCAATTAATTCAGCATAATTAGCTCAATCCCCCTGCCAAAGACATTCTCTTCCCCTCAGGGACAATCATCACAAGAGGCATTAGCTCTCTCTCTCTCTCTCTCTCTCTCTCTCTCCTCTCTCTCTCTCCTCTCTCTCTCGGTAATTTTCTCCACAGCCTCTTTTTCATCAGACCTCTTCCTGCCTTGTTGTGTTCCTTTGCCAGCTCGGTGGGGCGTCAGATTATTCCTCAATAACATTGAAACGACAATTCTAAAACAAAGACAACAACAACAACAATATCCATCGCAAGATATAAAACTAAAAAAACAAAAAAATATAAATAAATATATATATTATATAGTATATATACTATATATATATTATGTTTTTTCTTATCCTCTTAGTTCTGTTTGGGGGGGCATGTTCCTTTCCTCTGATAATTTTTATTTTTTTATTTTTCTCCTCTCGTCTTTCCACTTCCTTTACATTTGTCTCTCTATTTCCTAAATCATTTATCTTCGTTAGTTTTCCTGGCTCACGTTTTTATTTTGTAGAAGGATTTTTTTTTTTTTTTTTTTTAACGGATGGATATTACATACACACACACACACACACACACACACACACACACACACACACACGAATGATTATCGCTCTCACCCATTCATTTGGAACCTTTCCATCAGCAAGAGATTCCTTACTCATCTGGGTCAGCCTATCATTCCAACTCCCACCCCTGCACCAAAGCGTCTCACTTGAAACCCTACCAACTCTAAAGGTCTTTGACTCTTCAACATCTCAATTGCCCGACTTTTATGCTAAAAAGCAGCAACTTCCCAAGGATTTTCAAACTTATCCTAATCCCCAATCACTCTTGCGTCATTCATCTCTGCCTCTCTCTCCTATTGTCCAAAACAATTACTAAATCAAAAAGGCACAAAAGAGAGAGAGAGAGAGAGAGAGAGAGAGAGAGAGAGAGAGAGAGAAGATTAAAAACTCAGATAAACGAAGGCAGCAGAAGAGAAAGATAAAGAATACCATATACCTCTAGATCACTTTATGTCATAATTTGAATTTTTTTATTATTTATTCCATCGGACAAATTCCAGCGCAGAGTAATGAACAGTTCTCCATAAGGGGCAACAGAGTCGCCTCCCCCCCAGCCCCACACCCCTTCCATCCCCAATCCCCCCCCCCCCCGCCCCCCCCCCTCCCCCCCCACCATCAATCTCCTATTTATGCATTCGCCGACGCCCATCGGACGCTGTAAATGGAATATATAGAGGTATAAATATATGCGCATGAATATGCATGAAAGCGAGGACATTTTTCCGTTAGGGGGCCGAGGGGTAGTGGGGTGAAGGCTATAGGTGTTTATAATAGTCGAAATTCTATCCCGTTGTGAAACTCCATGAATCATAATAGGTGAATTTTAATTTTTTTTTTTTTTTTCATCACGGGCCAAAAGAATGCTCAGGATACGAACCCGGGCGCTCTTTCGAATACACTGCAAAAAACCTATCGATGGGGCCTTTGCGCGGGCGAATATTTATGCATATGCATAGTATAAATAGATGTATGTAAACTGCATGCACATTTAAATCGCCGATTTTAAAACTTCAAACGACACGGCGAAACAATGACATCCCGCCGAGCGCACGTTTATGCAATGTTTGGTAAATTGATAAACGCTGGCCGGTACACGCACACACACACACACACAGAGAGAGAGAGAGAGAGAGAGAGAGAGAGAGAGAGAGAGACCTTACCTTAGAGAGAGAGAGAGAGAGAGAGAGGAGAGATAGAGAGACCTTACCTACAGAGAGAGAGAGAGAGAGAGAGAGAGAGAGAGAGAGAGAGAGAGAGAGAGAGAATCTGAAGAGTAAACATTGAGGAACGAGAAAGAGAGAGAGAGAGAGAATCTGAAGACGAGTAAACATTGATAGAGAGAGAGAGAGAGAGAGAGAGAGAGAGAGAGAGAGAGAGAGAGAATATGATAACTAACAGGAAATAATTCTTTTAAATGACTCCCACAGTAGTCTTCACTGGCAATCTAATTCACAATAACATCTTAGAATATGCACAAAATGCGTAGCCTATCTACATTTCCAACTACAAGAATATTAATTTATAATCTGACATTAAATAAACCGATTTCAGTAACTGCGTTCACCATCACGGATAATAACGTTTATAAAAGGGCCTTCGGTATAAAACCGATTAGAATTATTTCTACCTATACGAAACAGGTTAACGGTGATCTTAAATTACGAGTACAATATTCAGCACATATTTTTTTCCCCCTCTTCTTTCTACCATTTAATTGACAACTAAAACATGGACTGATGAGAAATGCCCACCTCCCCTCAAAAAAGAAAGAAGTATATATATATATATATATATATATATATATATGATATATATATATATATATATATATGATGGATAAGGATATATATTATCCGCATTTTATCTTGTCTTCCTACAGATGAAAACACTATAGATTTACCGGATGTTTGGTCTGGGCTTGTCTATGGCCTTATAGGTCGACTAGTTATCATTATTATTATTATTGAAAAAGAAACCCACAAAATCTCTGTGTATAACGTGTTTACTTATAAGTA